>NW_020951925.1:979188-987235 GCF_900497805.2 Vombatus ursinus
CTCTTCCTCCTCTTCCTCTTCCTCCTCTTCCTCTTCCTCCTCCCCCTCCCCCTCCTCCTCCCCTTCCTCCTCCTCTTCCTCTTCCTCCTCCTCCTTTTCCTCCTCCTCCCCCCCTCCTCCTCCTCCCTCTCCTCCTCCCCCTCCTCCTCCCCCCTCCTCCTCCCCTTCCTCCTCCTCTTCCTCTTCCTCCTCCTCTTCCTCCCCCTCCTCCTCCTCCTCCTCCTCCTCTACAGGCCGATTTTCAGGAATCTTGTTCTCTGTCCTCAGTCCCTCTTGGTCTCCAGGCCCTCCTATTATTTTCACTCAGCCCCTGTGACTCAGATCAACAGTCTTCATCAAGTTCAGCAGTCACCTATTAAGCACCTACTGTGTGCCCAGAACAAAGACAGCTTCCATTGTCCTGGAGTGAGGGTGGGAGGGCACCATCCACATAACAGTGGAAAGTCCTTTGAATATGGAGTCAGAGAACCCGTGTCCAAACCTCGACAGCACACAACATTTGTGTAATGTGGGAAAGTTGCTGCCCCTCTCTGGGCCTGTTTCCTCCTTTGTAAAATAAGAGATTTCATGACTTCTCAGGTCCTTTCCAGCTCCACATGAGGAGGCTGTTGGAGGAGTGCCCAGAAAACTGGGCCTTGAGTCAGAGAGACCTGAGTTCAAATCCAGTCATAGACACTGACTAGCTGTGTGACCCTGGGCACGTCATCTTGCTGACCTCAGTTTCTTCTTCTGTAAAATGGGGATCATAACAGCACTGACCTCCCAGTGTGGTTGTGAGGATCCAATACGATAATAACTGTAAAGTACTTAGCGCACAGCAGGTGCTATATAAACACTTATTCCCTTCCCCCCTCTGCATCAGTGACGCAAGAACTCTTGCTCAGGGAAGGCTCAGACCCAGAGCAGGGAGAGACTTCAGAGGCCATCACACCCAAGAGCCTGAGGAAGCCCAAGGAGGTCCTATGACTTGCCCAAGGTCACACAGGAAATGAATGTTAGAAACAGGATTAGAACCCAGATCTCAGACTGTAGGGCTGGATTTTTTTCCCACTGTACAATATATATGTGAGGCAGGACAAAATAATCTTGAAAAAGATAATGGTAATAACTGGGGTGGGGGGAATAGGGACAGGGAAATCAGGAAGGGCTTTGTGCAGGAGGTGGTGCCTAACTGGGGCTCCTAGGGAAAGTGAAGTCTTCTCTAAGGTGGGGCTGAGAAGGCACACAGGCCTATGCAAAGGCCTGGAGGTGGGAAATGGAATGGTGTGATTGGGCAACAGCTGAGGAGCCAAGGTAGATGACTAATCAGTGGACTTGTATGTGGCAGGGGAAACTGAGGCAGCCTCAGTTTCCTTGCGTGACTGATGGGTAGTGATGCCCATCATAGCTATGTCACAAAACTTTTGGGGATATCAAAGGAATCAGTGGATACGATTGATACAAAGTGCTTTGCCCACCTCAAAGTACAACCTAATGTTGTCAGTTGTTATTACAGGGAGTGGGGAGAACCAGGGGAGGGGGGAGCACAGAGAAACTGGGAAAAGAGCATTTTAAACATTGGTAGGGGAGGAGGGGGAGGAGGAAAAGAGGAAGAAGAAGGAAGGAGAGGAGAAGGAGAAGAGTGAATGTAAAGTTGAAAAATAACCCCATCCCTGTCTTCAAGGAGTTTACAGTCTTACGGGGGAAAAGGTGAGCCAAGCCTGTGTAAGAAGAGAACACAGGACAATAAGAGACATGTGAAGGCAAGCTATGTGAAAGGAGAGCCTGGAGGAGTTGGGGAGGCCATGATTTCTTCTAGTTGAGTTAGGATGTGAGCATAGATGGTCTCTCCCCTTCTCTGAGTGCTGTGTGGTCTAGACGGCCACAGCAGGCCCCTGGGAGTCTGACTGAAGATACTGAGAGAAAGAAAATGAGATAGGAGACAGGGTCCAGTGGTCACCAGGCAGCCCTTGTTTGGACAGCGGGTGGCAGCAGTGCTTCATGGTATTTTTGTGGCAATCCCCAAATCTGCTGCCTGTCAGGTCCACTTCTGGTTATCATATATTTCATATCCCCGCTGGCCAAAAGGTGACAGCAATAGCCAATGTGGAGACTTTATTTAATCTTATCTTCAGGGGAAAATGTCCTTTCTCCAAAATCTTCTTCTATAGGTGCTGAGAAATGAATCAGAGAACGACATCAAATTCTGTCTGTTTTGTTTTCGGGACAATGGAGATAAGCTGGGGCCTAATCTGGCAGCTCCTCAGGGTTCCTCATCAATTGTACCCACCTGGAAAAATCCATCTTGAGGTATTTCTGAGGTTTTCACGGATTGCCAATCTTCTCTTTTCTAACTGGTACTCCTGAAAAGAAGTCCCCTGGTGGGGCCTGCCAAAGGCGGTCCTGCATCCTCTGAGAGCCGATGGGTGGCCGCAGTGGCTGGGCAGGGCTGGTGTGTCACATGGATGGTGCTGGTCCCACGATCATAGAATGAGGACTTCTGGGCATCCTGTTTACTTTACAGAGGGGGTAGGAGAAGAGAAATTCTGGCTGGCCTCAATCATTGTCTAGGCCTTTCTTCAACACCTTGTTAGCTTTAAGCAAATACAATTAGGAGCATCAAGGCAGGGTTTGGGGAGCTGAAACCAGTCCTGCTTCCTGTCTCGTTCTTATAAAGTCATTGTTGGAACCAGAGTCTAAGCCCTTTCATTCATTCCTACTAACTTCCACCATATTGATTCACTCTAACAATGTTCTACTACACGGTTGGTGCTGGGAGTATAAGCGATTCCTATCCTCAAGGAGCTGATAGCTTCCCTGAGAAAACAACTCATAGCAGCACATATAAGTAAATACAAAGGTTATACCCTGTAGATAAGTGGTGACCTCAGGGGCAGGGCCCCACCAGCGAGGGGTATCAGGAAAGGCTTCAAGTAGAAGGTAGTGATTGAGCTGAGCTTTGAGTGAATTCAAAGACAGCAAAGTGGGGAACTCCCCCCCCCCCAACCTTTACATCAAACATCTCTGATAAAGGTCTAACAGCTGGGATGTAGTGTCTAGACAAATGCCTAACATTAACAGACATTAGCCACTGGGTAGTCCAACAAATCAACAAGCATTTATTAAGCCCCAACTGTGTGCCCAAGCCCAAGCTAGGGCTTGGTATACAAGCACAAGTGGGACATGACCCATTCCCTTAGGGAGCTGCCATTCTACCAGGATATGGTCCAATTGTTTTCAAAAAAGAATTGCCAATCCCAAGTAGTCATATGAAAAAAAATGCTCCCAATGACTAGAAAGAGAAATGGACATTAAAACAATCCCCAGGCTTCACCTCCTAACTGAGACCAATTGTTGAGGAAACCCTGTGATCTCAGTCTCCCTTCCTAGATGCTCACGAATCATCTTTTCAGTATGTTTTGATCAAATCACCAGAGATGGTAAAAGTCAGAGGCCATGTTGGAGGGTCTGTGGAAGCCGGGGCACAGCTGGAGAGGCTGTGAAATGGCCTGGCCATTCCGCAAAGACATTTAGAGCCATCCACAGGAGGTGCCCCCCCCTCCCCGACTCCCCGCTGACCCAGAGATCCCACTCACGGGCACGTGCCCAGAGGAGGAGCTGAGCCTGCCTAGGTGTTTCTGGATCTTTGTGAAGAAACTTGCTCATGGTTTAATCGGAGAGAGTTGGCAGGCAAACTGCTCATTTGCTTGCTAACACAGCCCTTTGAAAACATAAGGAGCAGCTGCCACCGTATAATGAAAGGTTCTGTTCTGGGCACCATGGGGAAGGAAGGACAGTGATGGGCTGGAGAGCAGCCAGAGGAGACTGGGAGAAGACCTGGGATCTTTGCCATTGGATGCTCAGATGAGGGATCAGGGCTGCCGAGCCTGGGGCAGAGACGATCTGAGAGCTGCTTTAGTGTGTGAAAGACTGTCAGGTGGAAGAGGGGAGAGGCTTGTATCGCTGGGACAGAAAACTGAGGCAGGAGCATGTGCAGAGGCTGCAGAGGATTCAGTTTAGGTTTGACATTAGGAAAAACTCGCCACGACAACGGAATGGGCTGCTGGGGAGGGCGTGGCTCCCTCTCACCGGGCATCATCAGGCCCAAACTGCATGTCCATTTGTCTGGGGGATCACGTTCCAGAGGAAATTCTTGGACAGGCGCCGTTGGACCGGCTGGGTCCGAGGTGCTCTCCATAACCGAGAGTCTCTGACGAAGGCCCTGTGCCCTCCGGGGTGCGAGCCATCCAGGGAGCTCAGTGTTATCTGAAAATGGGGAAAGCAGAGAGTACACACAGTCATGGATGGAAGGTGCTTTTATGATTCAGCACCCACTCTGTGCACCTACTAAGCGCTGGGAATACAGGCACAGAAAGAGAGTAGCGCCAGCCTTTGAGGCTCCAAAGCTTACCTCCCATCGGGGAGCTGGGTACACAGATCGGCTCTAGGGATTCCAGACCCAATGGGCGTGGGGTGATTTGGGGCACGAGAGGAAGACCCAACAATTGGGGGCAGAGGATCTGAAAGGCTACTTGTAGGAACTTTAAAGCGCCGTGTGTCCATTCTTATCGTGATTATATAATAAATTATATAATAATTTATTTTTATTCTGTCTTTACCCAAAGTATTGACAAAAACATGAAACATCATTGGGCTGAGCGCAGACCCCTGGGGCACTTGGCCAGAGACCTCCTGCCCCAGTGTAGCAGAGCCTCAATGGCCTCCTTATGTACAATATTCAAGCCATTTGAAACCTACCATATTGGACTGTTGTCCAGCCCACAGAATCCTCCATTGTCCCTTCAAGAAGGGTAGGGGAGACTTTGTTGGTGCTTTGTGAAAAGGACGCCCAGTCTGGCAGCCTGGTGACCCTGGCTAGCCACAGAGAGGAGGCTGTGTGTCTGCTGAGGAAACACAGGGTCTCGCTTCCCTTTCTAGGCACTCACTAGCCACCCTATTTGTGCCTTCTGTCTGTCTGCCAGTAGTCCAAGGCAAGCTCCCTGGCTTGCAGAGGCTGTGGATACCATTCTTTTCCCATTCTGAAAGTCAGGAAAACATCCATCCTTCCTTGGCCCAGCAGCCCCCACCCCGTCCTCTGCAGCCTCTCCGGGGTCACTGCTATTCAGCAATCCTCCCATCTGAGAAGGTGGATGCTCTGAATCAGGGACGCGGAATCATCAGGGCCAGCTGGGCACTCGCTGCCTGGTGCCTCCTCAGCCTCGGGTCTTGGCCGCTTGTAGGCTGATCCTGGACTGTCTTTTCCTGGCTGAAGCTTGTGCTGGAAAGAGAAAATAGAATGGCAATTAGAGGGCTCTTATGGGCCCTTGCCAGAAAGGGGCGCTCTCTTTTACCCCATCTCACTAACCCACCCCGCAGATGCAGGCTCCTCCGGCCGGCCGAGTTAGGAGCCAAGCAGAAACATAAACCACTTCTGGGACGAGCAGAGCAAAGTCCACCTTCAGTTGGGGCTGTGAGTCATCCATTAAGCAACTCACACATTAAGTAAGCACCTGCTATATGCAAGGCACTGGGCTAGGGGCTGGTGGTACTAGACAAAAATGAAACCACTCCTTTGGTGTTGGGAGGAATCAGAGACCTCGATGGGGATTATTCTTTTTTTTTAATTGACATGATATTTACTTTAATTCTTAGCAACGGTCATGACCAAGCTCAAGGAGCAGGTGAACAGCACTTGTTTATTTTCCAAAGCCTGGAGAAAAGGAAACGATTTCTATAACGTGCAGGGGAATCTTCATGATTTGTTGCAGAGAGACCTGAATTTGGTGTTCAAGACCTGGGTTCGACTTTTGTCTCTGCTAACTAGCTGTGCAAATCACAGCCGGTGCTCAGGCCTCAGTTTTCTCCTCTGTAAAATGAGGGGATTGGGCTGAATGATCTCTAAGGTCCTTTCCAGCTCTGGTATTGGCAGGTACTGTTACCCTCTCACTGCTTCTGGCCTCAATACTGTCCAGAGCCCATTCCAAACACTAGCTGTCCCAATCGATTTAATTTTTACTCTCTAACCATCATGGTTACAAAAATGTTGGCAGCCTAAAGGCATTTCTCTTCCCCTCTCTATTATTATTATTATTATTTTGTTGGCGAGGCAATTGGGGTGAAGTCACTTGCCCAGAGTCTAGTGAGTATTATGTGTCAGAGGCTAGATCTGAACTCAGGTCCTCCTGACTCCACGGCCGGTGCTCTACCCACTGTGCCACCTAGCTGCCCTGCTTCTCTTCAGTTTTGAAGGATGAACATTAGGGTTAGGGAATTTCCCAAGCCACAAACCAGAATACAGAGAGAATGTAATCACTTACTTTCACCAAGAGACTAAGTATCATTTCAGAAGCTTTAGAATGAATGGGTTTAAGTTGGTGAATGTGCCAATACTTCACATGGGAATTATTCTTAATTGGGGGCTAAGCTCTGATGTGTCTGTGCTGCTGAACTGGAGTGATGTCAGTGCCCTCCAAGACCCACCCCACAAGCAGAGTTCCAGCCGTCCTCCCCTAGTTACATCTCCATTTTTGGTTATGTTTGAGAGGCAGTGGGCGCAGCAGAGAGCGCCCCGGACCTTGGGTCAGGAGACCTGGCATTGAATCCTGCCTCTGGCACTGTTTGGAGTGGCCTGCTGGGAAAAGCCTTGGAGGTCCTTCGCCCTGGCCCTTCCTTTGTCCCTGCCCAGGCACCATCCAGGGACTGGGGAAGAGCAACCTGACCACCCCCATCTGCGAATGAGCAGGGAGTCTCCAAAGGCAATCTTCTCAGGGAGATGGAGGATGACCAGGCCTCACTGTCTGTCCGGCAGCCAACCTCTCTTGTATATGGTGTCTCTTCCAATCAGAGCAAGAATTCACTCCCTCCCTCCCTCCCTCCCTCCCTTCCTTCCTTCCTCCCTCCCTCCCTTCCTCCCTCCCTCCTTCCTCCTTCCTTTCTTTCTTCCCTCCCTCCCACATTCCTTCCTTCCTCCCTCCCTCCCTTCCTTCCTCACTCCCTCTTTCCCTTCTTTCTTCCCTCCCTCCTTTCCTTCCTCCCTCTCTTCCTCCCTCCCTTCCTTCCTCCCTCCCTTCCTTCCTTCCTTCCTCCCTTCCTTCCTTCCTTCCTTCCTTCCTTCCTTCCTTCCTTCCTTCCTTCCTTCCTTCCTTCCTTCCTTCCTCACTCCCTCTTTCCTTTCTTTCTTCCCTCCCTCCCACATTCCTTCCTTCCTTGTTAATTGTGAGACCCTAGACACGGCACGTCATCTTAGAGTATCTCAGAGATTAATAGATCTAAAGGTGGAGGCGGTCAAGTCCACCTTCATCATTTGAGGAAACTGAGTCTCAGAAAGGTTAAGGGACTTGCCCAAAGTCTCACAGTTGGTCTCTGCCTTTTGGAGGGTGGTCAGTCATCAGCCTCAAAGCCCAGGAGAATTGGTGGCGGGTCTTTCCCGGGAGCTGTTTCTGGTCCCCTGTCTTTTCACTCCAGCGGACACAGTGGTTGCTCGTCATGGACAGACACAAGGCCAGAGTCCAGTGAAACGCGGGGCTCTGGGAAGGTGCGGCGGACATGTTGAGAGCAGGGGCAAAGTCGATTCGAACACAAACACAATCAGCACCAGAAGGGGCCAGAAAGTCAGACCTTTGTGCGTTGCTGCTGAGGTCTGCAATGACCAGTTTCCAATGGGGGTCTCTTAGTGCTGGTTAATGATGTCCTCACAGAAATCTCTCCCCACTGTGCACTTCTCCCTTGAATGGGGAGTGCAGGGCGCCTCCAGGCTGGTGAGTGTTGCCCCACCAAGTGTCCTCTATTGTCCTCCCCAACCCCAAGCCTTCGCCCTTTTCAGAAGCCCCCCACCCTCCACCTGCCCCTCCTCAGAAGTCCTCCACCTCCAAGTCTGCCCCTCCTCAGAAGCCCCCCCATCCTCTGCCTGCCCCTCCTCAGAAGCCCCCCATCCTCTGCCTGCCCCTCCTCAGAAGCCCCCCCATCCTCTGCCTGCCCCTCCTCAGAAGCCCCCCCATCCTCTGCCTGCCCCTCCTCAGAAGCCCCCCATCCTCTGCCTGCCCCTCCTCAGAAGCCCCCCCATCCTCTG
>NW_020951925.1:987335-1014208 GCF_900497805.2 Vombatus ursinus
CATGTCTAATTATAGGACCCTGTCTCTAGAGTTGGAAGGGCTTCTAGAGACTGAGTCCAACTCCCTGATTTTACAGATTGGGAGACTGAGGCTCAGAGGGTTAGCAGTCACTTCTACCTTCCCGTGTCTGCCCCAGAATCCCCCTCTCTCCTCACCTCCCCCCTGGCCTGGCACAGATTGTCTCCCATGTGGTCCCTCTGCCTTAAACCCGTGTCCTCCGCTCAGCTGCCACTCCCAAAGGCTGCCATGGCTCCCTGGGCAGCTACTTGCCTGACACGTAAGGGCAGCGGGTGGCATGCTGGGCCTGGGGTCAGGAGGAGAGACCTGAGATCAGAGTCAGCCTCAGACACTTCCCTGATGGGCGGCCCTTTACCTCTGTTTCCTAATCTGTGAAATGGGGATAATGACAGCACCCCCATCCCCAGTTGTGAGGAGGGAAGGCTTAGCCCTGTGCCCAGCGTGTGGTGGTCTCTATCTCCCCCTTCCTTGGTTCTGGCCTACCTTCCAAACGCTCCACAGAGAGTTCCCCTTCTCTCCCACGATGGTCCTGCCATAGTGAAGGTGTAAGTGTTCTCTGCTGACGTTATTCTCCTCCTTCCAGTCTCCCCCAGGAACCCCTTCCTCTCCCGAAGCGTCAGCGCCTTCCCCCTTGCCCCACTCCCCCGTCTGCCTCGCATTTCCCGTTCCACAAAGGGGTCATATGCCCCAGCAGAATGGAAGCTCTCGGAGGGCAGGTGATGTTTTCGTTTTTGTCACTGTCTTTCCCAGTGTCTGGCACAGTGCTGAGCACCTGGGTGATGCACACACAAGCCTGTGTTTAACTGAATTGTGTTCGGGTGGTGTGGATGCGTGCCCCTTGTCTATGCTGGGCCTGAGATGGTGCACTCGAGGCCCCGAGCATGGCATGGTGCCTACCTGCGTCAGAGTTGCGATCACGTCCGTCTTGCAGGCTCGGAGGGGACGCCAAGCCCTTCATTCATCCTCAGGTGCACGAGTGATCAGGGATTCCCGGATGTCAATTCATTTTGTAAAGTACAGTACAGAAACTCAGGCTCCGAGTGAAGCCTGCCCCTTCCCCAAGCGAAGCCCCAGCCGTGCCTGCTTCCTCCCTATCAATGGCCCTCCCTGGGCTCGAAGGGTAATTCAGGTTTGCAGGGATAATTGGAAGATTGCACGGGCCCTGCTGAGCCCAGACGTGTGACACAAGACTTTATTTATCCTTCGCCAAGCCCCTGCAGGTGCAAGACTTTTTTTAATGAGGAAAAAACCTAGTATTTCAGTGGCATCTCTGCGAGCCTTTCTTCTCTAGCGCGTGTGCGGGCCATTAACCCTTCTCTCCTCACTGGGGCACACCTGCTCTCTGGAAGGGGCCCCTGCGGCCCCCCAGGAGGACTCCTCTCCAACGTGAGCTCGAGCCCGCTGCATCCAGCTGAGGCAGATGGCTCAGTTTTGTCACTCAAGGACATAGCTGGGACATATAGCACCCGGGGAGCAGGCGGAGACCCCCCCCCCCCCCAAGCTGCTGCTGGAGAGGCTGACACATTCCCCACCATTGGTGCCGCTTCCCAGGGGATAGGTCATGTGTCAGCAGGGCGGAGGAGGGGAGGGGGATTACGCTGGATGGCACGGCCTGGAAGAGGTCTACAAGGTCACAGAGAGGAATCACGCCCCACTGGATGCTAGAGCCCTGGCACTAAGTTCTGGTTGCCCCACACTAGTTATAGCCCTTCCCAATGGCCAGATTCCATTGAGCTTCTCCAATCCTGGTCCTGGGCGTCTGTTCAGTCTGTAGGCCAGGGACCATTAGCCTTTCCCAGAGAGGGGAGAAACAAAAACAAACCCTCTGTGTGAAGGACTCAGGAAGCACTCGAGGTAGATTCTCCAATCAGCAATGCTGCACATGAGGGAAATGGAGCCCTCAAAGCATCTGGGGGGCAGAGGCGCAAGGAAATCAAAGGGACCGTCCTTCAGGCCTGAGGCCTGTCAAGTCTGGGCCAGGAGTCAGCGCAGCTGAAAGGCCCAGGGACCTCGCCTGTCGTTCAGAAGCTGTAGGGACCCTGGCAGCCTGTCTGGGCCTGCCCTTGGGGACAGGAGCAAAGGTGAGCTGTACTCTCAGGAGTGTCTTCTCCACAGAGAGATCCCTGCTCTCAGGTGGCCAGTGACTTCTCTCCTGTGGACTCCAAATCATTAGGAGCAGAGTCATAAAAGGGGGCGTCTAAAATGCTTTCAAAAGTATGATATAGAGTGTGAACACTGTTGTCTCCATTTTGCAGATGAGCAAACTGAGGTTAAGAGACTGGGACTGGCTTGCCCTGAGTCATAGATGAAGAAGTAGACTGGCACCTGAATCCAGGTCTTTCTGCTTTTCAAGCCCACACTTCTAACCACTGCACCCCCTCATCAGTAAGAGCCATCCACCTGGTAGATGAGGGCACCGTCTCCAAGGCTCTGCTTGAACCCTGACCATGACTGTTAGAGTTTGCACTTTACTGGCATGACTTCTGGGCACCTCGAGTCACCCACAGAGTAGAAAGAGGTACCTAAGCTGGGTTCTAATGGGAGCCTGGGAGACTCACATGGAACCCTTGGAACCCTGAAGGGGGGGGTCTTCTTTGTGCTGTGGGTCTCATAGCACCATCCCCACCCCCTGAAAAATCACCCCTGAATGTGCCCCAAAGAATGACGGGCATAAGCAGGGCAGATGGGGAACTTCAGGAGTTAGAAGGTAAGCTCTTGGAGGCCAGACGCTCTCCATTTGCATTTTCCAAGCCAAGCTCAGTGTTCTGTGTGTAGCCACAATATTTATGGAGCTAAGTTTGTTAAAGTGAAAGAACGTCATGGAAGATGCCTACTTTCAATTCAATTTAATTCAACATACATTAATAAAGTGCCCATCATGTGCCAGGCACATTATTCACAATGAATCTTTTCTATGTTTTATTTGTAAGTAAGTATTTTTGCATGCTATCTCCCTCAGCAGACTGGGAGCTCCTCAAAGGCAGGACCATCTTTTACTTCTTTGTGTCCCCGGGGCTTAGCCCAGTACCTGGCACACAGCAGGTGCTTCATAAATGTTTATGACTGGCTGATTCCAGGTGCTAGGGATACAAAGACAAGAGTGACAAATTCTGTGCCCTCTGCCATGTTTTAGCATTCTAGGTTCTGAGGTTTCTTCTAGGTCCGACCCATGTTCTGACTTCTCCTTCCAGCTCTGAAGTTTCATGTTCTAAGGTCCTTTCCTGTTGTACTGTTACGTGTCCGAAAGTTTCTTCACGCTCCAACTTTCTTTGTTCTTACTGTTCCTTGCTGCTCTGCCACTAGTTGGTCTGTGGTATTTCATTGCACGTTCTATGACTCCCCCAACTTATGTTCTTTGATTCTCTGCTGAGGGACAATGACCGCATGTTCCCTCTAAGCAATGTGCCCAAGAGACAAAAGGGTCTCGTAAGTGAACACAGCCTCACACCAGTTTGGGTCATAGACAATATCCCTTCCCCATCCTCTTACCCCAAAGACAGATCCTGGAATCTGATTTTACTGATGTGACTTTTTTCTTTTTGAAAAAGGTACCCCCTCACCCAGTTGACAACCATAGTGTCAAGTGATATGTGCCTTCATCCCCAACCGCTCTTATGCTGTTTTGTCTTGTAGGGAGAGGGTCCGTTTGATGGTGACTACAAAAAGAGATGGAACCATCAACCAATCTATAAGTAATTATTAAGCACCTACTGCATGCCAGAAACTGTGCTGAGGTTGGGTTTACAAAGACAAAAGCAAAACACTGTTCGCTCTCAAGAAGCTTACATTTTGTTGGAGGGGAGATGCACAGAACGAGATGAGTTGTGAAGTTGTGTCCGTTTCACCACCAGGTGGTGCTGCTAGCCATCATCCTAAACCTAGAATGGGGCTGCGTGGCTTTGAGCCAAGGGTCACTCCCTGGCCCAAGTAACAGCTCCAGCCTGGGAGTTCTAGGGCATGCATAGTCCAGGGTGTGGAGGGCCCAAGACTGCTCCTCTTGGGGGCCTTTGGAGGAGTCTAGATGGCTGTTTCCAAAGGATGTATGACACCAGTAGACTGATGCATTTGGTACTAGAAAAAGCCTAGAAAAAGAAATCAGGAATTCTGGACCTGGTCTCCAAACACTAGGCATGAAACTTTGTGAGCCAGGCCTCCTGAATCCAGTGCTTTTACTTGGACTGTCTTTTGAGAGAAATTAATTTTAATGTTGTACCACTTGATGATTAATAATAACTTGAAATATTCCCTTTTCTGTCAAAAAGACAGCTTAGAAAGGAGTCCCTCTGCTAAAGAATGTCAGAAGCATCCCAGCTCTGCTCAAGAACCCCGCCCAGCTAGGAAGCCTGATTTCTGCTGAGGATATAAAAGGAATCTGGTCTGGGTGCGTTCTGTCCTTGATGCCCTTCATTAGAGTTTACCTCGTGAAGAAGAAACCAAAGCAGAGAAAGCTGGTCAGCGAGCCCGGATTGTGAGAGGGAACTCAAAGTTCATGCCCAGGTCACTTCTTAGCTGACACCGCCTCCCCCCCAACAACGTGGTAATTGGGAGGGGCTGGGGATTTCTAGTCCCCCCTCCTCATTAGCTGTCCACCACTCAGGGTTGAGTTTCACTTATCGGGGTACTCTCTGTCAGAAGGTACACACCTGATTTAAGGTATTTCAGAGCCTTTGGTTACTTAGAGAAACCATGGACAATCTATTTATTGATTATTGTCTGGTCCAGTTAATAAATTGATAATTAATGCCTGAAAACTCCGTCTCTTCAGGTTTTATTCGTCACACTTGGCAGGGACCTCAGAGAGATTCCTTCCTTGGCTAGATCTGTGTGGGACCCTAAAGAAACAGAGGCAAAAGCCAATGAGACAGGGAGAGAAATGTTCTTCGTTCACCATCTTTTCCCCTCTCTCCTTGGTTAGTCTTTGACCATGAAGCCCGAAGGTCCTGGTTTTGTTAGGTTGCATCACACCCCCTTTCACCTTTCAGCTGTCTTCAACTTGGCTTTCCAGGTGGGGCTAACTGGAAGTGCAGAGCTATGGTAGATTAGTGATTTACTAGCTCCCATCCACCCTTATGCCCTTCCGTGAGATCCAGGAGCCATATTGTGAAGTCCATGTCTGCACCTTTCATGATGCCAGTGGCAGGAATTTTAATCTAAGGTTGCAGGGGAGGGCAGTTCCCCGTATGGCCATTTATGGTAACATGAGATGTAATGATGGTTGTATAAGGTCAGAGTTAGGACCTGAGGCTGGTAGCCCTGATTATAAGCTAGAACTACAGATGACTTTTCTTGTGGGGTTGGAAAGGTGACTGGAGACAATGCCAAGGTTTTGGCTGTGCGTGCGTGTGTGTGTGTGTGTGTGTGTGTGTGTGTGTGTGCCCGCGCGCGTGCGCCTTATAGCCACACCTCATACTTCAGAGAAAGCGACTCATTCTGGACCCTCTCATGCCAAGTTGGTGTCCATATTCTCTGGTTAGATGTCCCAACCATAACCTCGTGAACAGCAACCTTGAAGCCTGCAGGGAAACCTTGTTGACTCTTGACCCTTGGCTGTTGGCTTTCCCTTTCCCTTCTGCTATGTGGGAGATGCTGGTGCTCCTATAAGAGTTCATCCATCTGTTGGAGGAATAAGAAAGCCAAGCAGAGCCTTTCACCTTGACAAGGCCCCATGAGGCCTCAGAGCCAAAGCTCTCTCATGCTCAAAAATGGAGGCCTTTGCTTAATTAACGAGACAAATAGATTTTAAACTAACGTTTTTTCTGATAAAATATTGTGTTTGCTATAGCTTTCTCCAGAGTGAAGAACCATTGTGTTAATGAATTCACACCTAATAGCACTGAGAAAGCTCTGGCCTTTGGTCTCCTGCAAGCAATGCCATGGGTGAGAATTACACAATTCACACCCTCCCTCAGCTTCTCATTTCTCTAATTAAGGGAAAGGGCCCTGTTCCTGTTTTGACACTTCCTCCATTTCTTTGGGATTCGAGCTACAAAACACTTGGGTGGGGGCTATTTTTAGGCCTTACTATGAAATTAATCTGTGTGAGAGCCCTGATATTTCTAAAACATTTGGAAACCCTGGCTGAAAAGTTTCATCTTAATGGTAAAAACGAGGTATAATCAGGTGCTAAACTGAGATTCGAAAGCCTAAATCCTCATCTCAAACTCAAAACTGAAAACGTCCCCTTTCATCAAGCATCTATGTGGCATGAGGGGAAGTGTGAGCTTCTTTTCCTCCCTCTAGGGGGAATGTGAGTGATCACTGAAGCGGGTGGCAGCCCGGCGGCAGAGGGCAATGCCCACGGCCGGAAATCTGCTCTGGGCCACCGTTGCCTGGGGCACCCGCTCAAAGGCCTTTCTTTTTTCTGTCTCTCATTTCTCATCCCACCCCCAAGCAGCCCCCAGTAGCGCTGAGAAAGCTCTGATGCCCCTGACATTTATACACCACGCATTACAAGGTGCTCTGCAGAGTCCGTGTCATTGGAATCCCAAAATACTCCTGTGGGGTAAGTGGTACCATTACTCCGATTTACAGATGAGTGTGCTGAGGCTAGAGAGGTGATCCAGTCTGGCCTGAGAGGTCATCCGGACGCTGGCCCCTCCTCCATCACATGGCCTCCATCTCTTCCTCTCTTACTGGTGATGGGATGGTCAGGGCAGAAGGGGTGGGGGTGCATGGCTAGACAGGTGGGGGTGGGGTTGGACCAGGCACTGAAGGAGATGCAGGCTTTTTAGGGAGCCGTGAGGGGCCCGATTTTCATAAATCTAAGGCCAGTTTTCAAACAGATAAACCTTAGGTTTTAAACTCTAAGGATCGTTATTGTATTGAAGATCTGATGCCTCTTTCCCTCCTTCCCTCCTTCCTTCCCTTCTGTTTCTCTGTCTTCTTCTCCCTCTCCTCTCTCTCCCTTTCTCTCTCTCTCTCTCCCTCCCCCCTCTTTTCTCTCTCTCTGTCTCTCTCTCTCCCCCCTTTTCTCCCTCTCTCCCTCCCTCTCTCTCCTCTCTCTGTCTCTGTCTCTCTCTCTCTCTCCCCCTCCCTCCCTGTTGCTGACAGTAAGAAGGAAGCAGCAGGAGGGGGAGGGTGCTATTTTCTTTGCTTTTATCATTTTTCCAGGCCAGCTGTGGACTCCTGAATGACTCACCACCCGACATCGTTTACTCCCCACAGCTCTCCCGGTCCCGCCTGCCTGAGCTGTTGGAGAGGGTAGCTTTCTCTGAATGTGTGCAGGTCTAGAGGGGGCTCCTGGTCCTGCTTGGGGAAGATGACCTGGCCTGTTGGGTTTGGACTATGCCTGTCTTCCCATTTTAATTCTGTTTTCAGGGCTGCTGTAAGTGAATCCAGGGTAAGTTTGTCAGTTGTGACAAAGGCAATTAGCAAAGTCCTGGCACCAGCGCTGGGCAGCCATTAGGTTTTAAACAGGATCCCCAAGTTGAACTGATTTAATTTAACTGGGAGGTCTGTGGGGATGGCATTAGATTACAGATGGGGAGGGAAGGTTGGGGGGAGGGAGCTGGAATCAGATGCCCTGGAGGCTTCAGAGAGTCAATCTCCTAAAAAGAGGAGGCAGCTAATGTGCTGGAGGACACACCTAGATGCCTTGGAGTGGGGAGGCCTGAGTTTTAGTCAAGTGACTCATTTAACCTTGGGACTATGGATAAACCTCAATTTTCTTATCCGGAAAATGGGAACAATGTAGTAGTACCATACCACTACCACACAAGAGTGTTGAAGAAAGTGATTTGCAAAGTGTAGAAAGTCCCAGAAACATCAGGAAATATTCATATTCATGTTATGAATTCATTCAACCGGCATTTATTTAGCACTTACTATATGACTTCAGCAGCTAGGTGGTGAAGTGGATAGAGCACTGGCCCTGGAGTCAGGAGGACCTGAGTTCAAATGCAGACTCAGACACTTGACACTTACTAGCTGTGTGACCCTGGGCAAGTCACTTAACCCTTTCTACCTCAGTTTCCTCATCTACAAAATGAGCTGGGTAAGGAAATGATGGACCACTCCAGTATCTTTGCCAAGAAAACCCCAAATGTGGTCATGAAGAGTCAGACACGACTGAAAGGACTCAACAGCAAAGACGCTATGCGGCTACACCTGCAAACCCAGAAGACAAACACAGACTCCAAACAGTCCCTGCCCTCCAAGAGCTTGAATTCGGTTCTGATGAACACAGAGAATCGAATAGCGACAAGCTTTGTGACCCAGCCCCCCCCGAAGAACTTGGGGCTCTCACAGACCAGGCCGGAGCCTGGGGTTAACCCGGCCCGAGGGGGTCATTTTCTCTCCTGCCTACAGTGAATCCGGGTAAATGTCCAAGATGAATCTTAGGCAAAGCTCACGTCTAAGTTTCCCATGTGCAGGGTCCAGGGTCCCCAACTCCTGTACAGGTCCTCAAAGTCCACGACGGATATTGGGGATGAGACGGCTTTTATTTTGTTTCTTAGCGAATGCATGAGGTGCCCAGGGCTTAAGGAAGCTCATGAACCAGCCTGTCATTCCGATGTCATTCTCCCTCCTTCCTCCAGGGGCCTAAATAGACTTGCCAAGACTTAGCCTCCCACTGTGGTTCAGACACGTCCGCCTGCAGAAGGTGAGCACAACTGTGGGACCGCCGAACAAGCCCGTCCCCCTGCACTGGACTTAGACTCTAGCCCACTGACTTTGCTCTCCAAGGAGGACGCTGCATGGGAGCCATACGGCCCCTCCTCCTCCTCCTCCTCTTCCTCCTCCTCTTCTTCTTCTTCTTTTTCCAGGGAACATTGCTGCACCATGAAATCTTTTCTTTCTCTAAAGTCTGATGCCCTAACTCCTGCACTCAGGAACTCTCGAACTTTGGGTTACCCAGGAAGCAGTGCACAAATCTGGCATCATCCCCCAAATTCCTCTTCTCTGGCTCGAGGCCAGATCATGAGTGTCCACTGCCTTGGGAATCAAAAATCCCCTCCCTGAAGCAAGAGGTCAGGGCTCTACCAAACCATCCTGGAGCTTCCTTCTCCCTCGGTGTGTGGGAGTGCACGTCCACCCCTGTCACGCACGAGCCTCTACTGAGAGTGGCCATTGCTGCTTCCAGAAAGAGCAGCAAAAGAGAAGGGAAAGAGTGAGGCTTGGGAAGATTTTGGTGAGTTATAGTGAAAAGAATTGGGGAGCTCCTAGCCAAGGGGATCAGACAAGTGCCCACAGGTGCCTGGGCATCTCTGAAAGAACTCTCTCTCATCCTAGAGAGCCTCATAAATAAATGAACCCTTGCCTGGTTCCCTGGAGCACAAGAGAGACAGACAAAGGCAAGCCTTTTTGGTGATTGCTGGGGATAGTAGACACTAGTTCTGTCTCCACTCCCCTCCCTCCCCTCCCAGACAGAGCTGGGTAACCTCTGCTTGGCTAACTCCCTGGCTCCCATCTCCTAAGGAGGCCTGGCCCTGGCCTGGGACTCAGGCCGCTGATTCCCCCCATAACAAATGGGCTGTCAGAGATAACTGGCCGTGACAAATCTGCTGACAGAGGCCCTGAGTCACAGGAGTTATTGGTGCCCCCACCCCAGGAAGACAAGGTGCGCTGGTCCAGCTGCTTCATGCTGAGTCTCTCTCCCCTCTTCCAGTGGAGAAAAGGCAAAGGGATCTGGTTCTGGGACCTGTGAGGGCCATTGGCTCTAGGAGACCCCAGGCCCAGAACCTTGTGCAGAGCAGTTGCTGGAGCCATCCACTTTCTCATTCAACCTGGGATTTGTTCTCAGCAGAGTCAGCACCAGGTTAGGTTTCTTCCGGTTTTTGTTTAGTTTTTTTTTTTCCCCCCAGTTCTGGTCAAAGGACCTTGTATACAACAGATGCTTAATAAATGCTTGTGAAGCTAAAAAAAGAGAGTCTTCCTAATTCCTCATTGTTAGTGATCCCCCTGAATTACCTCATATTTATTTTCAATCAATTAATCAGCCAATAAGCATTAATTAAGCACTTACTGCTAAGTGCTTGGTAGGGATCCAAAGAAAGGAAAATCCCCCACAAAACCAGCCTCTGCCCTCGAGGATCTTACGTAGGAATGGGTGATGACAGGTACTCAGACAGGTCCACACAAGACACTGGAAGAGTGGAAGCAGAAGGAAGGGAATCCTGGAGTGGATGGGAGTAGGTGGGGTGGGATAGTTTGTATCGATCTTGTATTGACTCATTCATGTTTATCTTGGTTCCTCCCACGGTAGAATGGAAGCTCCTTGAGGGAGGCCACTGTCTCTTTTCTGTCTGGACCCCCAGCTCTGCCCTTAGTTCTAGCACGGAGTAGGTGCTTGTTGGCTTGAATCATTGAATTTCTAGCAGTGAGACCTCGGGCGCTGGTCACTTAGCGAAGCCATGCTCCCTTGTAAATTGGCAACAGTCACACTTGCACTCCCTAGCTCCTCTGTGCGAGGAAATCACTTTGCTGTCTCTTAGAGGTGGATGTTCTCTATCCACTGCCCCACACTTGCCCTCCACAGCCTTCCCTATACTTGCTCAGAAGAGGTTTGGGGCCACAGCCCCCCCCGATCGTCCTAGATGATAATTAAGTAAAGGCACTTGGATGGAACTTTCCCTTGATCATGTCATGCGGAGGTGCAAGACGAGGGGGAGCCAAAGACCCGCACACAGTCACCGCATGTGTGGATTCTGCTTCCTTTCTTCAGGGTCACAAATGGGTGGCCAGCCCTGGCAGCAGGATTCTAGTTAATGGTTTTCAATCTAATGTACTGCATTAAACAGGTCTGAGCCAGAACCTGGATACTGGGCCCACTCAGCCCAACAAAACCCTGACCTCCAAGCCAGACTTTTTGTGAAGCCCTCTGCTTGGCCCTTGGAATGCCTAGACTAAAACAGAACACAGCCCCTGCCCTCAAAGAGCTTGTGGTCTGCTTCGGAATCCAAGGTGCACAAGGTGATTTGAGGAGAAAGAGGGCTCTGGGGAGCTCGGTGAAGCAAGTAGCCTCTAGTTGAACCTAAAAGGTTTGTGAGGTTCCTAAAAGGAGAATAAATAAGCTGAGTGGGGGATGGACCGCAGAGGGGAGAGACAAGAGGGAGGGAGAGCAACCAGAAAGCCATCACAGTGGTCCAGGCGGGAGGTGAGGAGGGTCTGTCCCGACCAGGGTTGGTTCAGGAGAGCTGTAATGTGTTATCTGCACACTAGGTGGCACCATCGTCATCGTCACCGTCATTGTCATCCTTATTGTCACCGTCGTCATCGTCATCACTGCTGCTAAGCTTTAGATGGTACTTGATGGGCCAGTGGACAGAATGGCCTCTTTGGGGCTTGGAGTCTTCAAGCACAGAACAGAGCATCCTCCTTTGTCTTGAGTCTACACTATTAAGAAGACAATTGCAGTTGGGTAAAGGCAGTGCTCCCTAGGTTCCACTGGCCAGGCCTGGATACTGTTGAAGCTAGAATTTAATAAATCTGATTATCCATGTTTTTCCAGTCCTGCTTGAGCCCCAAGTCTAATTTCTTTGATTTTCCCCCATGGCCTGGACACTGTCCAGTACCACCCAGACATGGCTGCAAAAGCCCTTCTCATCCCATGCTGCAGGCCTTATAAATCACAGACAGCCTTGTGAATAAAGCCTTGAGCTAAGCTGATCTGTTTCTATTCCTATCGATTGACCGTCTCTCCCTAGCTGAATTTACATTTCATGCAGAGACGTTCCATTGACTCCCCTGCCCCCTGCCCATTGATTTAATGTCATGTCACGTCCTGTAGTCCATTAACTGATTACATTTATTTTTACAGGCCCCATTTGTTATAAATATTGGTTGGCTGGCGCCACCAAGCTTTCATAAGTAACAGCATCTTTTTCTGCCCTGACTTTTCGGTCATCTGCCTGTTGGCTAATAGGAGGCATCTCTTCTTAAAGCAACACTCTTTTGTTGCAGCTCTGGAACCTCTGAGGCTTTTGCCTGAGGCAAACCCATGAGTCAGTGTTTTCCATATTTGCTTTGGTTTGCTCTGGCCCCACAAAGGGCTAGCAGGGCAGCTGGTGTGGCTTCTGAGGAAATCCTCTGGGTGTCTGTAAGAAGTCCCTTATTGTTCGACCCAGGCTGAGAATCTCAGGATGGCTGGAGTGTTATAATAAGAAGCAAGAATACGGTTTGGGTGTGAGATCTTCCGAGGGCCCCTAAATCGGGAGGAGTGAAGTTCTAGGATTCTGAATCTGAGAGTGAGAAGGGACCTCAGAGGTATCTAGGTCAGCCTGCACCTGATGACACAATCACCCCACCCTACCCTACCCGGCCTCTTCCGGAAGGGCTCCAGGGAGGGAGAGCCCATCTTCCATTTGGACAGCTCAGTTAACAAGCTTTTCTTGATATCAGGTCCAAACCTGCCTCTTTGCAACAGCTACGCACAGTTCCTAGGTCAGCTCAAGCCGAGCAGGTCTGATCTCTTCTCATGGTGGTCCTTCCCAGCCTTGGAGAGAGCTTTCATGTCCTCCTGTGTCTTCCCTTCTCCAGGCTAAAGATCTCCAGCTCCTTCAACCAACACTCACACTCCATGATCTCGTGATGAAGATAAAGGACACACAAGGAAGGCACCAAAGAAATGAAACGCTGATGACATTTTGTACAGTATTTCAAGGCAGCCAAGCTGAGGAAATCCATTGTTTTTGTCCATCTCTTGTTAGTTGTCAGCCTGTCCATCTTGGGCAGACATGCCCACTCCTTCCTCCCTCTCCCGTGTCTTTTAACTGTGTCATCAGAAGGTCCTCTGAGAGCATCGTGGGCTCCTGAATCTTCATGGGACATGTCCTGCTGCATATCCCAAAGGTGTGTAATTGTTCTTATGAACTGCAGAGCGAGGTGTCCCTCAGGCGATGCCAGGAACCATTCAGACTTTGCCCCTGGGGAGGAGGAACAGCTACCTGCGAATCAGTCAATCAATAAGCATTGATTTGGAGATGCCATCTGCCAGGTGCCTAGTAGGGTGCCAGGGATCTTCTGCTCTAGAAACCATCTCCATGCTCCTCTACGAATATGTCTTTGCCCTTTCTGTAGGCGTGGCTCACATTTTTAACACCTACTCTGTGCCAGGTGCCGGGGCTACAGACACCAAAAGGAATCAAGCCAGCAATGGGAACTTCGAGTCTCTGTGGTCCAACAGGACTCCTGAGATGCATGGACTGCTGGGCCATGTGCCCCAGGACCGGAGGAGTGGTTAATGCCAATGATAATGGAGATCTCCAGCTGCCACCGGCCAGAAGATCATGCACTCTTTCTTCCTCTCATAAGGCAGGTCTACTTGACTAACAAAATGGTGCAGGAGATGATGAGGATGAGGGTTCCAGATGGTGTTTCTGGGAGATCCCTAGAAAGGGCTGTTGGATTCACACAAAGCTTCTCTGCCATCCCCTCTCTCCTTTGGGAGCAGCTGCCTTTGCTTTCTTTCTTGGATTTTAAGTTGAGTTTGTTTTTCTATCTTAAGGACTGAAAATGCCTCAAGGAAATTAATTCCATAAGGAATTGTTTAGAAGAACGGGGTGAAGTGACAGTCATTCACGCTGAAATAGAGATAATGACTTGGCACTTAGCTTGGGAAAAATGATCAAGGACCAGCTCCCAGCTTTCGAGGGGCTCGAGGTGGAGTGGAATCCCTTGGGAATTCTGTCCTCACAGTCACATGTGATAGTGTGTGATGGGGCTTTCACCACATGGCTGTGCTTCAGAGCATGCAGCTCAGGCTAGGGGAGCCTCTCTTGTACCACTCACCGTGTCGGGAATTCCTTCATCACAAGCAGCTTATTTTTATCGTCAAGGCAGGCAGCTCATGGCAATGGAGACCAGAGCTCCCAAGCTGGCTTCCAAGCCTGCCCCTCTGGCGTTTTGACCTCACCTCTTGGAAGCCTCTATTTCTTCATCTATAAAATGGAGAGAACAATGTTATCAGAGCCTAGCTTGCATTATGATAACTACGGGCTCGTGGGATCCCAGATTAGGAGCCACAATGGACCTCAGAGACCCTCTAATTCAACCTTCTTATTTTACAGAGGAAGAAGCTGAGGCCGAGAAACATTCTAGTGACTTGCCCAAGGTCCTGCAGTTAGTTAAGTGTAAGAGGCTGCAGTAGAACACAGGTCTTTCTGACTTTAGACCCAGGCCATGATCCATTGTACTTTTCAACTGCTTGTTGACTAATTGATTGAAAGACATCAACTTCAATTCATTTCCACTTAATATAAACATGCTAGACATCTACTAAGTGTGAGGCCTGGGTTCAAGTTTTCCCTCTGGCCCAACATACTGGCTGTGTGACCCTGGCAAACCACTCAGTTTCTCAGTGCTCTAGTCTACTCTAAGACTGTAAGTTCCAGAGAAGATGACAATCTGCATGGGTAGAGGGAGTTTCCCCATTCAGAAGTTCCCTATACTAATGAAATTGCAGGTCCAGTACCTATTCCTTTGTATGAGACACTTGTAGTCTACTCAGAGGCGCAGTGAATGGAGTGCTGGGCCTAGAGTCATGTAGACCTGAGTTCAAATCTAACCTAAGACTCTTACTAGCTGTGTGACCTTGGTCAAGTCACTTAGCTTTTGTCAGCCTCAGTTTCAGTTATAAAATGGAGATAATAATAGCACCTACCCCGCCCCCCGGTTAGATCCCATTTGTTATGAGGATCAAATGACATAATAATTGTAAAAGCACCGGGCACCAAGGGAGAGTTTATGAAATCCTCCATCCTTCCCCCCTTCCTTCCTTCCTACCTTCTTCCCTCCCTCCCTTCCTTACTTTTCTTCCTTCCTTCCTTCCTTCCTTCCTTCCTTCCTTCCTTCCTTCCTTCCTTCCTTCCTTCCTCCCTCCCTTCTTTCTTTCCTTCCAGGTATAGACACACAACCAACAGTCCTTGCCCTTAAGCAGCTAACATTTTACCGAAAGGATACAATGTATTATTTAAATTCAGGGCCTCACTTCAGTCTCGTGACTACCCTGTGAAGTAGGTATGAAAGGGGCTCCTATCCCCATTTTACAAATGAGGAGCCTGAGGCTCATAGAGGCAGAGACTTGGCCAGATTCACACAAGCAGAACGTTTCAGAGGGAGGATTTGAGCCCAGGACTTTCTGACTCCAATTCCTCATTCTATCTGCTTTGACATGTTTGTGGCTTGAGGTAAGCTAAGGATTGGAGAGAGCACTGGCTACTGTGAAGATTTCATGAAGGTTCCATGAAGGAGGTGTCCTGGAAGGAAGACATGGTTCCTGAAAGATGGCAGTGGGGGGGAGCCCATTCCTGGCTTGGGCGATGGCTGAACCAAAAGCTCAGGGATAGGAGACTGGACTCGGTCAGGAACAGTTAGTTATTCCGGCTGCCTAGAGCACAGAGCCCACAAAGGGGCCCAATAGGCTTAGTCATTTCTATTTGTCTGTGTGGAGTCCAAGGGAGCCATGGAAGCTTCTTGAGCAGGCGTGCCATGGTCAGTTGGGTTGAAGATGGGTTGGGAGGGTAGAGGTTAGAGGCAGGGAGGCCACAGAAGGCCATTACAATAGTCCAGGTGGGAGGTAAGTGGATGAAGAGAGGGAAGGGAAACAGAAACAGGAGAGTGGTGACTTCTGTCCTTGGTGCTATTTTTAATTTTGCATTAGCTGTACTTTGCAAAGCAAGAGTGAATTGGAGAGGGTGTATGGAAGGACGGGCAGTGACTGAGCAAGCATCAGAGGATCAGACACCACAGAGTGTCAGTGGCTACCCTAGTCATGATCTAGTCCAGCCCTTTCCAGCAGAGTGGAACTCCAAGGAGCTGGAGGGGGTAGTAGAAAAGACCCTGGATCTGGAGTCAGGAGCCCGAGTTTGAAGCTGGGCTTAGTCACCTACTGTCTGTGTGTCCCTGGGAGCCTGTGTTCCCCTCTGTACAGTGAGGGATGGGCCAGATGGTGTCAGAGCCCCTTCCAGCTCTAATCCTGTGACATCTCAATCTTGGAGCTGACACAATGCAGTCAATGTTTGCTAATGAGTGAATGAAGCAGGGCACAAGGCAGTGTGGTTGAGCGTTGGGAGATCTGTTACCTTTTCCTACTAAGCTGTGTGACCTTGGGCTCTCTGCTCCTCAGTTTCCCAATCTGCCAAATGAGGGGCTTGCACGAGATCATTTCTAAAGTCCCTTCTAGCTCTAAATACTAGGCTTTAGAAACCGGGGTCCAAGAAAATGTTGTGACTTGTCCACCATCCCGCAAGAAGTAGGAGCAGAGTTGGGTCTGAGATCCAGGAGCCTTTGAGATCAAGTTCTTTGTCCTTCCCACCAAACAACACTAAGGGACCAAACAACCTAGTTATGGGAGAGTGAGAGACACTGCACAAAGTCCATCGGTCAGCGAAAGTTCCCTGTGCTAAGTGATGGAGACATCAAGAAAAGACAAAGACAACCCCCGCCCTCAGGGAGCTTGCATTCTAATGGGGGAGACACCACATCTCTAACGGGTTCAGACAAGATGCAGAATAGATAAAAGGCCATCAGAGAGGAAGGCATGAGCAGCTAAGGGCCTGGGAAAGGGCCCCTGTAGAAGGGGGCACACAGGATGGGGAGGAGGCATGCTGGCTAGACCTGAAGAGTTGGGGAAAGGATTGCAAACATTTGCAAACACTAGAGTTCCTTATTCTAGGTCTGCAGTGTTCTCCACACACCACCTTCTGTGGAAACCTGAGACCTTGGCAGGGTAGAGAATCATGATAGCTGACTGGAGCAGTGGCCTGCCCCTGTGTGGTGGGTCATCCCCTCCTCTACTTATTGGGGCTCCCATGGCTCAGGCTAATTATGATCGTGTGCAAATGTGAGGGAATATTGAAGAGCTGACAGCTGTCCTGAAACTGGCCAAATAATTGAGGCTGACAGCTGTCTTGAAGCTGGCCAAATAATTGAATAATTGCATAGCCATGCTCTAAACAGCTGCAAAGAACAACTCCCTCCCTTTTCCCCGCCTCCCCAGCCTCATCCCCTGCTGCCATAGCCATCATCTCCAGGGCTCAGAATCCAGAGCTTATAGCTGTCCCACTCAAAAAAGTAACAGCCATTCCTCAGAAGCCAGAGAAGGCCCCTCATTTCATGACAGGAGAGGAGGGTGCCCCCAGGAGCTAATGCTGTCATGTCATGTCAGTGGGCAAGTTAATTAAGGAGAAAGTCAACTTGAGAAATAGGATGTTGTGGGTTAAATGACAAGTGATTTGCACTAAATTGGACATAGTCTTTGATACACAATTCTTCAGCTAGAGATGGTGTGGTACAGTGAATGAAGGGTTAGATCTGGGTTCAAATCCTACCTTGGACACTTGCTAGATGGATGGGCTTGGGCAAAGCGATTTACTCCTTTCAGCCTCAGCTCCCCACCTGTAAATCAAGGGTTGGACTTGACAGCTTACAGGGTCCCATTCGGGTCTACATTTTGGACCCTAGACACTTCTTCCTGGACACTTCACTTTCTGACCTTTAGGATCTGGGAACGAACAAGCTGTCCAGACTGTGTGTGTGTGTGTGTGTGTGTGTGTGTGATGCAGTATAGACCCATCCACGTTACCTGGGGGCTCAAACAAACCCACGGCTACATCAGAAATGCGGCCTAGGCTGTGTCTGGAAGATTGGATTATGATGGACTCACCTGGTAATGAAAGGCTGTTCTCCAGCCAGAGGGCAGGTATCAAGCATTGCCTCAGCGCATAAGGTGCTCAGGGTAAAGGACTTAGGGCCAGGGTCTAATGACCATCCCGGCTGCCTTCTCCAGGGTCAGAGGTCTGTTGAGAGAGGCAAAAGGAAATGTACAGGCCAGAGAAGGTTCATGGGAAAGCCTGGAATGAAGCCTAAAAGCTCACTTGGGTCTGAGGTGTTATTTGTACACAACTGGAGGTGCCCACGAGACTCCATGAGAGTAGTCAGTGCCTTCTGGCAGAAGGGGCTGCTTTTCCTTCTCCTTATGCAGCTGCCTGCTACATCGTCCTCCCACCCCTTTGGGCTGGTAATGGGGGTGTAACTCTGATCTGCTTTCAGTGACCCCGTCATATGTTTTTCCTGGCATCATCGGCCACATTGCTAACCATATTCTTTACCCATGTATGGTCTATTTTTAATTCCCCTCCACCTTCCCACCAGGGAAGAGGCTAGGGTCTTTCAGGTAGATCTGTTATCATCCTCTAAGGAGGGCAGGGGCAGAAGCCTCTCTGACTAATTCCCTTGCACAGACTTCTGGGTCATCTCCTTTCTAGGAAATCGAGGGACACCTGCCTTTACTGCCTGGACCAAATCTCCAAGAGCTCATGCACCTTTAAACTCCATCCTTGTAAGGACAGAGGAGAATCTAGGTGAAGCCAGCCCTGTCAATGACTGGATAAGTCATCTAGGTCCATAGGCATTTAGGGTCCCATGCTCTTGTGTTCAGCTACCAAGTAATGGTGGATATTTTTGAAAAAGCATACAGTCTGATGCAAAGGATATCAGATCCAAAAGAAGACCTGGCTCTGAATCCCGGCTCTATTACTCACTGCCTGTATGACCCTGGGCAAGTCTCTTTTCCTTATCTATGAAGTGAGGCAGTTGGAAAAGAAGAATCTGAGGTCTCCTGCAGCACTAAACCAACGGCCTTATGATCTCATCTAATGGCCAGAAGGGCCCTTGGGTGTGATCTAGTCTGACTTCACCTTTGGGCTTCCACAAATGGGACTTTGGTACATTGTCACCCTCCCTATCACTTCATCAGATCTTGGACTTGTCTGGATGGTTGCTGAGCAGCCTGGATCCTCCTTGACATGAATTATTTCCAGTTGGCCAAGATTGGGAATATCATGCTTCTGTGTTGTCTGACGGAGGCCTCTTATTGGGGGTATTTTCCAAGAAAAGAACATTAGATTAGGCTTCGGGCCACCAGTGTACAGCATGCACAGGAGTCAATGATGACTGCTCTGGGATGGACATGCTGGTATCCACTGGCCTGTTCTCACTGGGGGCAGAAGCAGGCCCCCCAACCTCAATGAACTTCTCCGAACCTGACACCAAACCTGGGGCATCAATCAGAAACAATCTTCATGGAGGGAGTCCGTGCAATAGAAGATTCTCTTGTGGAAAATACTATATTGCACAGGACAGGGGACAGTCAGAGGTGTGGGATTCCCTGGCACCTTCTTAAGGAATGATTCTTGCTTCCAGGAGGAAGTGACCCTGGTCTGGGGAAGGAAGGGGGGATGGAAACCATCATCATGTTAAGCAACACCTTCTACCAAGGTTGAGGGCACGTGGTCAACGACTGTGGGCCCTCCCGTGGTCTCTTGGGGTTTCTTCTTTTCCTTCTTCTGGTTTTATTGAAGCTTCTTGCATTCCCATTGAACCCTCCCTGCAAACCAGTAAAATGCTTGAGCCAAACTGCCTGACAAAATGGCCATACCTGGCAGCAGCTGCCATCTTCTGTACCCAGATTACCTCATTACAGACTTTCTCAATGAGAATGTCTCAGAAACCTCTTCGCTGTCAACTTCACCCGAACACTGGACTTCTGACACTGGAAGTACATTGTATATCCTTCTTTTGACTGGCTGCATCCTTCCAGAGCTTCCATTTTGTGAAAAATAACCCCCTCCAGCTATGTTTTCCTTCTTCAGGCTCTACTCCTGACTCCCTGGAGTTCAGTGGCAGAGGCAGGTAGGGGTATGGTGCCACAGTGGATATGGTGCTAGGCCTGCAGCCAGGAAGACCTGAGTTTAAATCTAACCTCAGACACTTACTAGCTGTATGATCCTGGTCAAGTCACTTCACCAATGTATACCTCAGTTTCCTCATTTGTAAAATGGGGATACTAATAGCACCTACCTTCCAGGGTTGATGTGAGGATCAAATGAGAATATTTTTTAAAATGTGCTCAGCACAGTACTTCATACACAAGAGGTGCTAAATAAATGCTTATTCCGCCCCCACCCCCCAGTTTCCTGCTTTCTTTCTAATCTTGGCTGCATTGCTTTTGTTTGTGCAAAACCTTTTAAATTTAATGTAATCAAAATTATCTATTTTACATCCCATAATGCTCTCTACTTCTTGTTTGGCCATGAATTATTGCCTTATCTATAGATCTGACAGGTAAAATTTTCCATGCTTCCCTAATTTGCTTATAATATCATTCTTTATGTATAAATTATGTAGTCATTTTGAACTTATCTTGGTATACAGTATGAGATGTTAGTTTATACTTAATTTCTACCAAATTGCTTTTTAGTTTTCCCAGAAATTTTTGTCAAATACTGAGTTCTTGTCCCAAAAGTTTGATTCTTTGGGTTTATCAAGCACTAGATTTCTCTGGTCACTTTCTATTGTGTATTATGTACCTACTCTATTCCACCAATCCACCACTCTATTTCTTAGCCAGTACCAGATTGTTTTGATGATTACTTCTGTGTAATACAGTTTGTGATCTGGTCCTGATAGGCTGTCTTCTTTCATATTTTTTTTTTATTGATTCCCTTGATATTCTTTACCTTTTGTTCTTCCAGATAAATTTTGTCATGATTTTTTCAAGCTCTGTAAAATAATTTTTTGGTAGTTTGATTGGTATGCTACAGATTAAGTAAATTAATTTAGATAGAATTGTCATTTTTATTATATTGGCTCGGCCTACCCGTGAGCAATCAGTATTTCTCCAATGGTTTAGATCTGACTTCATTTGTGTGAAAAGTGTTTTTTTTTTAATTGTGTTCATACAATTCCTGGGTTTGTCTTGGCAGATAGACTCCCACATATTTTATATTGTCTGCAGTTATTTTAAATGGAATTTCTCATTCTATCTCTTCCTGCTGGGTTTTGTTGTTAGTACATAGAAATGCTAATGATTTACGTGGGTTTAATTTATATCCTGTAACTTTGCCAAAGTTGTTAATTATTTCAACTAGTTTTTAGATGATTCTCTAAGTATACCATCATGTTATCTGCAAAGAGTGATAGTTTTATTTTCTCATTGCCTGTTCTAATCCTTCAGATTTTTTTCTTGTCATTGCTATAGCTAACATTTCTAGTATAACAATGAATAATAGTGATGATAATGGACATTCTTGCTTCACTCCTAATCTTATTGGGAGGGTTTCTAGGTTATCCCCATTACATATAATGCTTGTTGATAGTTCCTGATAGATACTACTTATCATTTTAAGGAAAGCTCTATTTATTCTTATTCTTTCTAGTGTTTTTATTAGAAATGTGTTGTATTTTGACAAAAACTTTTTCTGCATCTATTGAGATAATCATATTTTGTTATTGACATGGTTAATTATGCTGATAGTTTTCCTAATATTGAACCAGTCCTGCATTCCTGGTATAAATCCCACCTGGTCATTGTGTATAATCTTTGTGATATATTGCTGTAATCTCCTTGCCAGTATTTTATTTAAAAATTTTGTGTCAATATTCATAAGAGAAATTGGTCTATAGTTTTCTTTCTCTGTTTTCATTCTTCCTGGTTTAGGAATCAGCACCATATTTGTTTTGTAAAAAGAACTTGGTAGGACTCCTTTGCCTATTTGTCCAAATAGTTTACATAGTATTGGGATTAATTGTTCCTTAAATGTTTGGTAGAATTCACTTGTAAATACATCTAGTCCTGGGGATTAATCGATCCATCTCTCTCTGTCTCTGTCTCTCTCTTGCTCTGTTTCTCTGTCTCTCTCTGTCTCTGTCTCTTTCTCTCTTGGAGCTCATTGGTGCCTTGTTCAATTTCTTTTTCTAAGATACGGTTATTGAAGTGTTTTATTTCCTCTTCTGTTAATCTGGGCAAACTGCCCAGATTACATTTTTGTAAATATGCATTTCACTTAGATTGTTAGATTTATTGGCATATAATTGGGCTAATATTTCCTCTTCATTGGTGGTGAATTCACTCCCTTCATTTTTGATACTAGTAATTTGTTTTTCTTTTCTTTTTAAAATCAGCTTAACTAATGGTTTATCTATTTTATTGGGTATTTTATAAAACCAGTTCCTACTTTTATTTATTACTTCAATTTTTTTAAACTCTCAATTTTATTAATCTCTCTTTTGCTCTTCAGAATTTCCATTTGGATGTTTAATTGAGGATTTCTAATATGTTCTTTTTCTAGTTTTTAAGTTTCATGTACAATTCAACGATCTGCCATTTCTCTTATTGATGTAAGTATTTAGAGATATAAGTTTTCCTCTAAGTAATGCTTTGGCTATACTTGTAGATCCCACAAATTTTGGTATGTTGTCTTGCTGTTGTTATTCTCTTTAATAAAATTATTGATTGTTTGTATGATTTGTTCTTTGACCCACTCATTCTTCAAGGTTAGATTATTTAGTTTCCAATGAATTTTAAGCTATTTTCCCTGCTCCTTTATTGAATGTAATTTTTATTTCATTACGATCTGAAGGAGCATTTAATATTTCTGCTTCTGTGCATTTGTTTATCAGGTTTTTATGCCCTAACACATGATCATTTATTTTTGGCGAAAGTGCTATGTCCAGCAGAGAAAAGGTATACTCTTTGCTATTCCCAATTAATTTTCTCCAGAAATCTATTATATCTAACTTTCCCCCTAAGATCTTTTGGCCTCTGCAACTGAGTGTCAGTGATTTCAATGACTGCCCAGGGTATGCAATAAGCTGATGAGGGCAGGAATGGTGGAGACCTTGAAGGGGATTCTCAAACAACGGAACTGCACGAAGGCAAGCCTGGGAGATGACAAGGGCCTCTTACTCTCTAGCCTGTCTACTATAACTGGTTGGAAGATCCCATGGAGCTCAAGGTATCTGGTTCCAGATACTGGAGAAGGCTGCTAAGAGGTCCTGGCATCCTTTAATTAACCAGTCAACAAACATCAATGATGTCTGACTTTGTGTCAGGTACTGTGAGAGGAGGTAGGGATCAAAGACAAGAGTGGAAACAGTCCCTACCCTCATTCAGCTTTCATTCCATTGGAGGATACACTGAGCCAATCAACTGACAAGCATTTATGAAATGCCTACCACGTGCTGGACAGTGTGTTAGATATGTCAGATATAAAGCTCAACCAACAAGCATTTATTAAGTGTTTTCTACATGCCAGGAAATGTATTAACCCTTGAGGATACCAAGACAAACTCAAATCACTTCCTGCCCTCAGAGAACTTCTGGTCTATGGGTAATGCAGCACAGGTACATTAGTGCATACAGAACAGGTAAAGTTATTTTGGAAGGTGGGGACTAAGAGTTGGGGAGATCAGGCCAGGTCTCGGATAGGATTTGGGTCAGCTTTGAGCTCAGCTCAGAGGCCACCTTTGAGCTTAGAATCCCTGAAACTAGGGATTCAATGGAGTGGAGGGAGGAGGCAGGCACAGAACATGCACCATCCTGTCCCTCAGCAACAGTGCAGCACTTTGCCCATCAAATGGGCGAGATGCGTCTCCTTGTCTCCTCTCTAAGGCCAAGATAGGCGATTATGACCACCCAGTATAGCCAGGCATGACACTGATGCCTGTAATCCCAGCTGCAGGGGAGGCTGAGGCTAGCACATCTCGAGTTCAGGAGTTCTGAGCCACAGTGGGCTTTGTCAATCAGGTGTCAGCACGGAGTTTGACGTTAATATGGTGAACCCCTGGGAGAGGGGGTGGCCAAGAGGCTGCCTGAGGAGAGATGAACCCCCCCATCCCCGTCAGGACAGAGCAGGTCAAAGCTTCTATGCTGTTGAGAGAGCTGGGCTTCCCCCATTTTTCCTACCTTCCTTCCCAAGGACATTCGTAGGATGCTGGGGGCAGAGCTTTTTAGTTGGAAGGGACTGTGGAGGCCTCTGAGTCCTCTTCACTGAGAAAGGTTGAGGCTGAGAAAGGTGAGGCAGCTTAGCCAAGCCCCCCAGGTGTGAATAGCAGGGCTGGGATGGGAGCCTAGCCACTTCCAGACCTCTTCCCCTGTGCCCGACAGATGCTTCCACATCAAACTAGGGCTGGGCAGCTGGGGGTCTAATGAGAGCAAACAGAACCATCTGATGCTGGCCTGGTGGCATCTTGTGTCTTCGAGAACCCCTCGCCGTCTTGGTGCATTGTGGAACGTTTATAAAGCAGACAGCCTGGAGGACAAAGCAGGAGGCCTGCAGAAGCAGCCTTCTCTGAGCCTCCTTTCATCAGAGTAGACAAGAAAATTCTTACCCTCACCCTCTAACAAAGGAAGCCACCAACGGAACGGGGCCCAGCCGTGGGGGCTTTGCCTTCTGCTCTGCACTTGGTTTCTGACTCATTGGGTGACCTTTCCTTTCTGAGCATCTCCCCTCCAGCTCCCTTGTCATTAAAGCCAGGATAATGAGCCCTTCCCCGGAGCCAGGCTGGCAGAGATGGCTGAGGTCACTGGGCTGGAGAGCTGCGTGGACGCCAGGGGGCTGGCAGGAGGGGGTGCAGAGTCCTGCTGTACAGCTCCTCAAGGTGCTTCTAAGGGCTTTTGGGCTCAAAATCTATCAATTGATTAGAATGACTGTTTGGTCAATGTCAGTGTTGGAGAAATGTCCGGTTCCCTCCCCCTCCCCCCCCCAGAATGGGAACAGCTCCTTTGGACCTCATCCAGTTCTCTTCCAGACATGGCCCAGACGCTTCTTCTTTAAGCAAAACATGGTGCAGTGGAAGGAAAGGTGAATCTGGACTCAGAATCTGGGATCAAGTCCTGACTCTATCACTTGCTGTCTGTGTGACCTTGGCTAAGTCTTGTATCTGGTCCTCTTCTGTGAAAGCAAGGACCTCAGAGGTGTGATCTAGCTCCAGATCTGTGTCTGTCATTATGAGGGACACTGAGACTTTGGGTGGATGGCAACCGACTAGTCTTGAAATGCCTGTCCACTTCAAGGGAGCAGTTACCAAGGCAATGCAGATCAGGAAGGATTTATTTAAACCCCTGCTGTTTGGGAGCTAACCTCCTTCTTGGAAGCGCACCACGTGTAGGCAGGTGAGCACAGACAAAGTGTAGACAAGGTAATGCTGGTAGGAGAGGCTAGGAGGTGCCACCTGCACTCTGGCCCACATGGTGCTCATGATCTCCGAGGCCACAGGTGAGGAGAGAGCCTGTGGCAGGTGCAGGAGCCCCACTGCTTCCTCAGGGCCTTGTCTTCTCATCCCCTGGGAGTGCCCGCCAGCCATGCAGATGGCCCTCCCTGAAGCCTGCCTTTGGGGTGGGTCTAGACGACCCTCATCCAGATATTCTGCATGCGAGAGCAGGCAACTGGGCGATGAGTCAGAGGAGTGTTTCTCGATGGCTTTTAAGATGCTGAGTCCCCAAGGGCCAGGGATCCTGTCCTCCGACACCTTCCTTTGGAGGCCTCAGTGCCCCAGCACCCTCACAGGTGTGTCTCCTCTCTCTGCTCTCGGCACAAGGCAGCTGCTTTCCCACTCTGTTCTCGTCAGTGCTGGGTCTGCTCCTCCACAGACATCTCTGGGACTGGGCCATCAGGGCAGCTCCACTGCCCAGAGTGGAGGACACAGTGGCCTTCGGCAAACCTTTTCCACTCTCCCTCTGTGTACAGCCCTCCTTGCTCCATTTTCATCCTTGAATTCCATTGTGGTGAAGACATCCCACAATGGCTTAGAGATGCTCCCCCAGGCCCATGTCAGCTTTCTATGAGGGAGAACCTTCTGACACACTGAGCTGTTGCTCCAACAATGGAAACAGTTCCTTGGGCTCTTCTGAATTTCCCATCCCTGCTAGGTTGCCCCATAGCAGCAGGTGGAGGCAGAAGGCTGGCGCCCTTCCCAGAGCATTGGTGGGAGGGTTAAGCTTCACCAGTTGGAACAAAGCTCCCTCTAAGAAAGTTTGCGTGGCTCCCAAACGGCTGCAGGTGGTTCCTTCGTCCTCTGCTCTGGGGTGAAGGTGATGGCAGCAGCCTCCGGGGCAGGCTTCTAGGCTTTGGGACGCACATATAGGTCAGGGCTTCTGGAAGGTTTGCTTGGCCTGGGACCACAGGAGTGTCTCTGTCTGCCCTCCGAAGGCTAGCAATGACTCAGTTTGGGGCCAAGAAGACTAGGGAGTCACAGAACACTTCTCTGGCACTGTCACTAATTGTCTTCCTCCCTTTTTCTGCCTCAGTTTCTCTATCTCCCAATGAGGGCCTTGGGCTAGACAAGGAGGCTGAGGTTCATCCCTTCCTGTGATCTGTATCTAATATTCTAGGAGCCCTGTCCCTCCTTTTAAAAGTTAACATTTATCATGTTATTTTTAAATTTTCTTTTTTTTATTATGAATTGAATGATCATCATGGCACATTTCAGTATGCAAGTAAGAAGATGGGATGGCTTTCAGGAAGTTACAAAGCTCTTTCACTGATCCCAAACTTCCCAGAACAGCAAAGGCCCATCTTTCCCATATAAATATTTTATCAATATTGCCACAGAACACAGAAACATGGAACACCACTGACTGAAGGGCTAAAGCTGGGCATCTTACAGAAGGCAATGAAGAGGTCCATAGTGGGTGGGAGCAGGCCACCATTCAGGACCAATGAGGAGCTCTGCAGAACAGGAAGAGGAAGTTATCAAGGTCTCACAGGACAGGGAAAGAAAATTGACTAGTCACCTGTGGGGAGGGAAGGAGAGGGGGGAGAGAGGAAAAAAGAGAGAAACAGGGACAGACAGAGACAGAGACAGAGACACAGAGAGAGACAGACAGAGAGAGAGAGGGAGAGAGAGAGAGAAAGAGATAGAGATAGAGAGAGAGACAGAGAGAGACAGAGACACAGATAGAGAAACACAGACAGATACACAGAGACAGAGACAGAGAGAGGGAGAGAGAGAAAGAGATAGAGAGAGAGACAGAGACACAGATAGAGGAACAGAGACAGAGACACAGAGACAGAGACAGAGAGAGAGAGGGAGAGAGAGACAGAGACACAGATAGAGGAACAGAGACAGAGACACAG
>NW_020951925.1:1014308-1026544 GCF_900497805.2 Vombatus ursinus
AGAGAGAGAGAGGGAGAGAGAGAGAGAAAGAGATAGAGATAGAGAGAGAGACAGAGAGAGACAGAGACACAGATAGAGAAACACAGACAGATACACAGAGACAGAGACAGAGAGAGGGAGAGAGAGAAAGAGATAGAGAGAGAGACAGAGACACAGATAGAGGAACAGAGACAGAGACACAGAGACAGAGACAGAAAGAGAGAGAGGGAGGGAGAGAGATAGAGATAGAGAGAGACAGAGAGAGACAGAGACCCAGATAGAGAAACAGAGACAGAGACACAGAGACAGAGAGAGAGATAGAGAGGAGAGAGAGAGAAAGAGAGAGACAGAGAGAGACAGAGACACAGATAGAGAAACAGAGACAGAGACACAGAGACAGAGAGAGAGAGAGAGAGGAGAGAGAGAGAAAGAGAGAGAGAGACAGAGAGAGACAGAGACACAGATAGAGAAACAGAGACAGAGACAGAGAGAGAGAGAAAGAGAAGATAGAAGAGACAGAGACATAGGAAGAGGGAGAGAAGGATGATGGGGTATACCCAAAGTGTTCCTCCCCTGATACCTTGAGATACCAGGAGAAAGTGAAGATGGCCTCCAGGACATTGGGTGAATCCTTTGTGGAGAACTTTGGGGAGGACCAATATGGGTTATGATTCATATCACTGGAGCAAACTCCAGAATCAATGAGACCACAGCTCCATTTGTGTGTTGAGGATAGAAAAGAACAGACCTAAGAATAGTGTATAAGATGATGCACGGCTGGGATATACAGCTTGTTTTTCTTTAAAGCACCTATTTAATTGAACAAAGTTGTAACAAAGTAGGACATGTTGCACCCCCCCCCCCACCTTCTGCATTTCTTTGGGCTTTCTTCCTCTTCATTGTTCCTTAAACAAAACACTCCATCTTTCAGCTCTGGATATAGAAATAAAAGCAGTCCTAAATAACTGGAGAAATATTTCTCATGGGCAGGCCAAGCCAACATAATAAAAGTGACAATATTACCTAAATTAATTTATATACTCAAGGTCATGTCAAACTATCAAAGAATTGTTTTATAGATCTAGAAAAAAATAAAATTAATCTGGGGAAGGAAGTTAAAAAATAATGAAATAAAAGGGACTGCAAGAGGCCTAGCAGTACCCGATCTCAAACTATTTTGCAAAGGACAGTAACCATCAAAAAAATTATATTGGTTAAGAAATAGGGAGGTTGATCAGCAGAACAGATTGGATATGTGGCATAGCGATGCAGATGAAGTAGTCAAAGTCCAGTGTTCAATAAACCCAAAGACTAGCTCCTGGGGGAAGAGCCTGCCACTTGACAAAAACTGTTGGGAAAACTGGAAAACCCTATGGCCGAAATGAGGCCCATGCTAACATCTCACCCTATTACTTAAGATCAGTTCCAAATGTGCACATGATCTAGCCATGAAAGGTCACATCATAAACACATTAGAAGAGCAAGGGAGACATTCCCTTTGATATCAATGCGTGGAGAAAGAGTTCGAGATGGAACAATGACAGAGAGGGATCACAGAATTTAAAATGGATATTGATGATCACACAGAATTAAATGTTTTTACACAAAACCCCAAACGCAGCGAAAATGAGAAGGGAAACAGTTACCTGGGAAAAGGCTTTGCAGCAAGCTCTGCTGATAAGGGCCTTGTTTCCAAGGCACACAAGCGACCGATTCAAATTTATAGGAACAAGAGTCATCCCTCGATTGGTAAATTGTGAGACAGAATACAAATCGACAATCTTCAAAGAGAAAATAATCTAAGCTATCACGAACCACGTGAAAAAAAGCCCTCAAACCACCGGCTGTTAGAGTAAATCAAGGCAACTCTAGTTTCTACTTCACACATACAGACTGGCAAAGCTGACAAAGAAAGGGGAGATTGCAAATGGTAGAGGTGCTTCAGGAAAACAGACACATTAATGCACAGTTGTTGGGGCTGTGAATTCATCCAGACAATTGGAAAGTGATTTGGAACCATGTCCCAAAAGTTACTAAACTGGACATCCCCTTTGACCTAGCAATACCAGTCTATGATAGGTCTATGCTCCCAAAAGGTCAAAGAAAGAAGAAAAGGATGCATTTGTGCAAAAATGTTTATGGTAGCTTTTTCTGTGGTACCAAAAAACTAGAAATTAAGGAGTATGCATCCATTGGGAAGTAGATAAACAAATTATAGTATAGAATGTAATAGATTAATATTGTGCTGTAAGAAACGAAAAAAGAAAGTTTTAGAGAGTCCTGGGAAAACTCATATGGATTGATACAGAATGAGGTGAGCAGAACCAGAACTATCTATCTATCTATATATCCATCCATCCATCCATCCATCTATCTATCTATCTATCTATGCATATACACATATGTTAACAGCACTACAAAAACAAACAATTTTGAAAATCTTGGGAACTATCAATGAATGACCAAACATGATTCCAGAGGGGTAATGATGAAGCCTGCTACAGTGTCCTGACAAAGGTGTGATGGACTCAGGGTGAATAATGAGACACGGATTTTTGGACACGTCTGATGTGGAAAGTTGTTATGCTTGACATATTTGTTACAAGAGTTTTGTTTTTCTTTTCTTTTCCCCTTTCACTTCTTGAGAGGGGGAAATGGGAGAAAACAGACTTTTGTTCACTGAAAAAGTAAAATTAATTGAAAACTGTTTAAAAACAAGAGCTGGGGGTGGGTGGGCTACGTGGCCTCTAATGTCCCTTCTACATAGATCTAGACCTACAGGCCCTTGAGAGCTTGCCTTCTGTCTCTGGCTTTAGCTTCCTCCTCTGCAGAACATGAGCTTTACTAACCAGTCTAGCTCGAATCTTCTTCTGTCTAGAATCAAAGGAGGGCAGTATGACGAGACTTCTCCCCAAAGACAAAATGAGTTGATGTTGGCAGGCACCTATGCCCAGCTTGTCCAGGCGGCTTTGGAGCTCTTAATTTGCCCAGGGGAATCCAGAAGGATATACTAATGCAGTGAACATACTTTCTCCTTCAGGAAGAATAGACTAGAACTAATTCTATCAAGTGGCTTTGTGCCTTATTGATTTCAGAGAATGGAAAATCCAACAACAAGCTCTTGTGCCCTAAGTGTTATTGGAAACTTCCCAAGATTCATAAATGAGTTGGATCCAGAGGTGAGAGAATCTGGGACCTTCTGGAGAGACAATTTAAAGTGGACTGATGTGAACTTTGTAACCTCACTTAATGGAACGATAGCATTTCAGAGATGGAAGGGACCTGAAGGGACATTTGGACCAACCAGGATCCAGCCAAGCCTCTCCTCAATGCCATGCCTGAGAAATGGCGTCCAGTCTCTTCTTGGAGATCTCCAATAAAAGGACATTTGTGCTGTTGTGAGGCCGCCCAGTCCACCTGAGGAGCAGCTTTCCTCCTTAGGGTGTTTCCCATGGGATCCCCAACATCGGGATTGGAAGACGTCTCAGAGGCCCATTGGTCTAGTCCAAATCTGACCAGAGCCACCTGTACAACATTGCTGACAACTGGGCATCCATCCTTCACTTGGAGACATACACTGAGTGGAAGCCCCCTCCACTCCCCCCTCTCAAGATGACCCATTTCATTCAAGATTCTAATTAACCAGCAGAAAGTTCCCTGACAGCCAGCCTAAATCTGCCTCTCCACAACTTTTTGCCCTCTGGGACCAAGAAGAATAAAGTTGATCCTTCTTCTATGTGACAGACCTTCAGGCACTAGAACAGAGCTCACAGGGGCCCCTACCTTTCTCTTCCTCCATCCCTCCTCCCCCATGGCACGTGGAAGGAAATGAAAAAAGGAACTCTGCAGCTTGATCTAACGACCACCCCAGCTAGGCAGACCCTAGAGATGAGCAACTCTGACCATTGTTAAATGGCCTTTCTAGAGATGGCATTTCCTGAGGTTACTGGAGTCACAGAAGTGGGATGATGGGCATTGGAGAGATCTTTATAGTGCTGGCACTGCTAATCTGTGAGCACCCTCACTAAGAACACTGGGGTTCACCAATCAGACCCCACTATCGCAGGCATGCTGAGAGGTGTTGATGGTGTAATCTCAATGCATGCACCACAGTCTTCGTGCCCACTAACCTATTGTCCAAGAGGAAATGATGAGAACCATTGGGCTAACCTTGCTTTCTGCTTCCTAGCCCTATGCTAAGCCTCTAGGGCCTGCCTACCTGCCTCCCCTCCCATGTCCTCTCCCATCCCAGCCTCCCTGGACTGACTCTGATCCCCACGGCCAGCCCCTTATCCTCCTAGCTGCAGGCTTTGTGCCTGGGCCTGCCTCTCTCATTTCCTCCCCCATCCCAAACACCTGCCTCATTCTGGTCCTCAGTGTCTTATTCCCATCAGAATCTGTCGTAGGGGCCTAGGTACCACATAAGAGAAGGGGAGTTGCCTGGTATTCTTGGACCACTCTGGCCAGGCCAGACAAGGTCCATGAGAATGCTAACAGGTACAATGCCCAGGTGCTGAAGACAAGACCTTTTCCCAAAGAGAAACCAAATCCAAGTTATATTATGGAGGCATTCTAAAATGGGAATACAGATGTGCAACAGATGCTGCACCCATTTTCCTTTGGGTGGAAAAGATTTTAAATAGACCTAGCGTCCTGATGACTGCTGCAAAATGCCACCAAACCCAGTGGAGATGAGAGGCGCTCCCCACATGCGCACATACGGTCCTGCTTCAGGGCATCTCTTGTCTCCCTCAGAAACACTTTGGAATGTGCAAAATTCATTGTCAAGACTCCATTTTAAATGTCAGAGGAGCCTAATATAGTCAAAATGTAGCATTTCAAAAATAGCTCCTTTTCAAGGTGAGGTATCCTGGAAAAGGAGAAGTCCCCAGGCCCAGTTTCTAAGCTTCTCCCCACCCCTAGATGTGCACTCTGTCCAACCAGTTGTCTTCTCCTCTCCAGAAAGTCTCTCACTGCCACACCTTCATTCTTTCTCTCCCCATGGAAGGTGTAACCAAAGGGTCCACAAGACCCATTTTAACACCATGACAAATACAATCATTTAGAACCCAACAGGATCATAAATCTTGTATGCCAGGCAGCCCTGAGGTTACATTGAATTGTCTGAACAGCTTAAGAGTCCCGTGACTCCTTCTAGTGACTTCTTTAACTTTGCAGTAAGACAGTGACATAAATGAGAAGCCAACAGGGAAATGCTCCTGCCTCAGAGTATTAGACTTTGGTGGTTTTAGGAGTGAAAAACCCAAGCAAACAAAATTGAGAAACAACCCCAGTTTCTTATATCTAAATAGTGAGTCTTCTTCACTGGCAAGGAAAGACTTCTCCAAGGCTTCTAGTCTCTGGGAAAGAAAGCTATAAGTCATAAACAAGGGGCATCATATTTGGGTAGCCCTGAGTTCAAGCCCTATCTCTGACACACACTGGCCATCTAGCCCTGAGCAAGGGGATTCTTTTATAAGGCTTCTAAGCTAAGATCTTATGACTAAAAGACCTCTAAGTCCTTCCTAACCCCAAATTGTGATACAATAGAGAGAGCACCAAATCTGGAATCAGAGGGCCTACGTTCAAATTCTGCCTTGGTCATTGAATTCTCACATTATGTCAGGCAAATCTATGGACCTCAGAGCCTATAAACTTGTCGTCGGTGCCCATTCAACAGGCTTCTTCCCATCAAGAAAGGTGGGGTGCCTTGTGCAGGATGTTGGATTAGGTGACTCCAGGAGTCCCTTCCAACTCGGAGAATCTGTGGTCCCCTTGCTTATTCAGCAACCAGAAGGTGACAAGGGACAGGACCGTGAGTCCTCTGAGCTTCCCTGACTCCCTCACATCATTATCACTGTGAGCCTGGGATCAGCCAGCTGCCTCCACTGTCCTCCTGAGTGGTGCTGAAATGTTCCTGACCTTTGAACCTTCATTGTGAAGCCATTGCAGTATCTGACATCCCTGCCCTGATGTGAAGGCACTGATGGATGGCTTCTTTGAAGTTCTAGTCATTTTTTGGGGCGGGCAGCGCCAATAAGTAGTTAGCAGTCAATGCCCAGTTTAGCTAGTGGCTGCCACTGAGGGACCTTAAGGGCAGACTATCATTTTACAGATGTAGAAACAAGTACAGTTAAATGTTTTGTCCAGTTAAAAACAACCTGGGGCAGGATTTGAATCCAGTTCACCTTAACTTCAAGTCTAGTGCCCCATCCACCCTACTATATTGCCTTTGTTTTTCCTCATTTCATTGAGACAATGGAAATTTGGAGAAATTAGAAATAAACATTTGTTGTTAAAGCAGGCTTCTGGTTCAATGAATGATAAAGAGTTTTGCTCATTCAGTTAAAGACAATAAGCATTTATTATTGCCTCTCTACCTCAAGTAGGTGCCAGGCCTCATGCTTGGAGGTGGGATTTCAAAGACATAGACAAAACTGTCCCTGCTAGAACTGTGGGGGGACGGACATGTAGAAAACTAAGGACACAGAAAGCACACACAAAACTAATCCAAAGTGATTTTGTTGGAGGGGAGGGAGAACACTAAGACCCAGAGATCAGACAAAATCTGCTCTAGTATGGTAAGTTCTCTTTTCCAAAACCATCAGATCGAGTGACCCCTCCCTCAAAAACTGTCAATGACTCCCCTTTAACTAATACTCAGAGCTAGCACTTTTATAGCTCCCTAAAGTTTGCAAGATGCCAGCAAATTTGGAAAACTCAACAATGGCCACCAGATTGGAAAAGATCCATTTATGTCCCCAAAAGTGAAGGTTGCTAAGAGAAATATCAACAATCTCAGATATGCAGACAATACCACTCTGATGGCAGAAAGGGAAGAAAAAGTAAGAAGCCACTTCTTGGTAAATAGAAGGAGAAGAAATGGAAGCAATGTCAGATTTTATATTCTTGGGTTCAAAAATCACTGCAGACAGTGATTGTAGCCATGAAATTAAAAGATGCTTGCTCCTTGGAAGAAAAGTTATGGCAAATCTGGACAGTAGACTAAAGAGCAGAGACATCACCTTGCCAACAAAGGTCCATGTAGTCAAAACTATGATTTTTCCAGTAGTAATATATGACTGTAAGAGCTGTACTATAAAGAAAGCTGAGCACCACAGAATTGATGCTTTGGAATTGTGGGTCTGGAGAAGACTTTGGAGAGTACCTTGGATGGCAAGGAGGTCATATCAGCCAATACTTAAAGATATTCATTTAGACTATTCATTGGAAGGACAAATACTGACGCTAAAGCTTAAATGCTTTGGTCACATAATGAGAAGACAAGACTCATTCGAAATGACTCTGATGTTAGGAAAGATTGAAGGCAAAAGGAGAAGGGGCTGGCAGAGGATGAGATGGACACAGTGTCATGGAAGCAAATGAACACGAACTTGGATAGGCTTTGGGCAATAGTGGAAGACAGAAGGGCCTATTGTGCTGTGGTCCACGGGGTCCTGAAGAGTCAGATACAACTGAACAACAAAAGTTTGCAAAGCACTTTATAAATATGATCTCATTTGATTTTGACAACGACCCTATAAGGATGCTAGGTGCAATTATTATCTCCATTTTGCCTATGAGGAAAGTGAGGCAAACAGAGGTTAATTGGCTTACCCAGGGTCACTCAGCTAGGAAGTATCTGAGGTCTTCCTGACTTTGGGTCAGTGGTCTATGCACTGTGCCGATGGCTAATGTACCAACTCCTTAGCTTGCCCTTGCAGGCTCCCCAAAGCTGGGCTCCAAACCCCATTTTCAGACCCATTTCACTTGCTTTCCTTCATACATTCTGATGATCTGCTCTCCTCCAGTTTCTTCCCACCTTCCCTTACTTCTCTGCATGTATAGAGACTGTCCTTCCAGATTTCTACTGACTGAGATTTTCCTTCTCCTTCCAGGTTCTGCTCAGGTACCACTTTCCCATGATACTACTGCTGATTCTCCACAATAAATGCTTCTCCTTCCTCCAAGTTCTTTGCCCAGACAATTCTACCTGAATCTCACTCTTCTTTCTATTAAATGTATCACTGAATGCCTGCCCCTCCCCCCATTAGATTGTAAGCCTCTTAAAGGCAGGGGCTGCGTTTGGTTTCACTTTGGTCTCTCTTAGTGCCTTGCACACAGCAGGCACTTAATAAATGCTTGTTGCCTCATTGCTTGATTCACTGAACCAAATCTTTGCATCCAGAGAGAGCATCCCTCTCTGTTGGTATTGGGGTTAAAAGATGACTTCGTGTATCAGGTTGTAGCATCTCAGGGTGATTAAGAGCTCTGGTCAATTTCCCAGGTTCAACCCAATTGTCCCTTTTCCCTAGTTTGATTCTGAACCCCATCTGTTGTCTCCATACAGGGTCTTTCCTAGTTATATGTATTGATGGGCTGTCTCTATGGGTTGCCCATCCAGTTGCCCAAGAAACGGGCATTTGTCAACCACTTGTGTGTGGTTAGGCTAGACTCTATGAAGTGATTACAGATCTTCTTGAGGGAGCCATGCCTTCCTGTGGATCTGATTGCATCAGCACAATGTCATCTTCAAACAGTGGCATCTGGAGGACTTCCCCATTTGCCGTTAAGGTCTCTTGTATTGCAACTCCTTTGGACAACCTCCATGAAGTGACTCACCTATGGTGAGCCTCTGTTTCCCTCTTCTATATTTCTCTTGACTTGGATGATTAGAATGTTGTTGAACAAAGCTCTCTCTCTGTCTCTGTCTTTAATGGTCTCACCACATGTGTGAGAGACCCCATGTTGGAGGACACCCTTCAAGTAACATCTGGCTTTACTTTTCTATACTCCACAATGAATGAGCACTAAAGATATTGTGTTCTGCATATTTTCTAGGTGATTCTCTGTCATTGTGATCACAAGACTCCAAAGAATCAGTTATTGATGGCCCAAAGAGCTATGGAGAGAGATATGGTGGGTGGAAATCAATGGCGATGTGTCACTGACACAGGATGTGGTGTAGAGTTAACCATCCAGGGACCCAGGGAAGGTAGTGTGCTAGTCCACAAGGGACTGTGAGGGAGGGAGAAGGGGCCTAAAAATCATCTGGTCCAACACCTCATTTTACAGATTAAGAGCTGAGGAAGCCCAGGGAGTTAGAGTCACTTGTCCAAGGTCACACAGGTGGTTATTGACAAAGCTGAAATTAGAATTTCATTTGTGTTGTGTTATATTGTATTTGTATTGCATTGTAGTCCTCATTCTAAACAAAAGCCATAATTCACACGTCGTTAGTATTTTGACACAGTTCTGGTAGATTTAAAAACAAACAAACAGGTGTCACTAGACTGATTTCCATTCTTTTCCCCTGGTTGTTGTTATTGTTGTTTTTGCTTGTCCTTTGTTCTGGAAGAGGAACAGGACATCAGGAAGATGATGTCATGACTTGCAAATGAATTGGATTTAAGCAGTTAGGGTTAGAGCATGACCTTAGGACTGGGAGGGGGAGGGAAGAGGTACTAGAGACCACGTGGTGGTGCAGGAATGAGGAAAACCAAATGGAATCTTCCTACCCTGCCCTACTCTGGGCCCTGAAGGATGCCTTAAGGCTGCCATGTTATTCTCATCTTAGGCCCCCACATATCCTTGCTGCTGAGGCCTGACAGGGAGCATCATCTCAGTGGGAGGCTTGGGCACCTCGTGAAGAACCAGAGACTGGAGGATGCCTGAGCCCCTGCAGGTCCCAGTGCCTGCTCACTTGCCTTCCCCCTGGGCAGAGCTCCTCAGGCATTTGGCTGAAAAGCCTGCGAGATGTGAGCATCCACATTGTCTCCCCCCTTCTGGTTGTTATCCTGCTGGATACAAATGCAACTTGACATATCTGCACTGGCCTAATTAAATATTTATCCTTCCTGAGCTTAGCTGGGATCAGAGGAACTGGCTGCAAGAAAATGCTGTTTGGCTCTCAAATCGCAAAAGTGGTCCTTAGAAGCCAGGAGAGACAGCGAGTTAAGGGCCAGTGGTAATCTGTGTGGCATTTCTCTACTCCTTCAGCCACGGGCTATTTCCTCTTCTGCTTCACTACTCAGAATGACACTCACAGCTCCAGATTTTGGTATGTTAAAGCTAGGTTCTTGAGCCCAAGCTCTCTAAATTGGACCCAAATCCCTGAGGAAGCCTTGGGAAGGTGGACTGGAAAGGCTCACTCAGAGAGAGCTGATGCAGGGAGCCAGACAGTGGGTGGGTTCACTTGTTTTCTTCTTTGGAAAGGAAGGAGGGAAGGAAGGAAGGAAGGAAGGAGGGAAAAAAGGAAGGAAGGAAGGAAAGAAAGGAGAAAGGAAAAAAGAAAGAAAAGGATTAGAGAAAGAGAAAAGGAGAGAAAAGAAGGAAATAAGAGAAAGACAAAAATAAAGAAAAAAGGAAAAAGAAAAAGAGAGAAGAGAAAGAAAGCAAAGATTAAAGAAAGGAAGAACAAAAGAAAGAAAAATGAAAGAAAGGATGAGAGAAAGAGAAAAAGAGTCAAGAAGAAAAGGAGAGACAGAAAGAAAGCAAAAAGAAAGAGAAAGAATGAAGAAAGGAAAGAAGAATGAAATAAAAGGCCTAGCTGCTTGCTTAGACCCTTTACTCCTAGGAACCTTCTCAGCCCAGCTTGATGTATCTGAGGCACTGCCAGGGAAGAACCTTCAGAATTTGGGGTAGTGTGGGGTGAGGCTGTTGGGGCCAGACCAGACTCAGCTCAAAAATAATCAGGCTTCCACTATAAGAGCTCCTTTCTCCCTCCCTCCCTTCATAAAACAGGACTATTTTCATGAGTTACTTCTCATGTGTAAAAGCATGCCTTCATTCTTTTTTTTTCATTTTTATTAATTTATTTTGATTTATCAACAATCACTTCCATAGACTTTTGAGTTTTAAATTTTTCTACATCTCCCTCCCCACCTCCTTCCCCAAGACAGTGCATAATCTGATATAGGCTATACATATACATTCCTATTAAACATATTTTCATATTAGTGATATTATAAGCATGAATTAGAACCAATAGGAGGAACCACCAGAAAGAAGAAACAAAACACAACAGAAGACAAAAAAATAGCAAATAGCATGCTTTGATCTGTATTCAAACTCCACAGTTCTTTCTTCTTTGTAGATAGCATTTTCCATCATGAAGCCTTTGGAGATGTCTTAGGTCCTTGTATTGCCAGGAAGGGTTAAGTCTATCAATATTACTTATCGCACAACATGGCTGTTACTGTGTACAACGTTCTCCCAGTTCTGCTCACTTCACTCAGCATTAGACCATACAAGTCTTTCCAGGTTTTTCTGAAGTCTGCCTGTTCATCATTTCTTATGGCATAGTAGTATTCCATTACATTCATATACCACAACTTGTTCAGCCATTCCCCAGTTGATGGGCATCCCCTCAATTTCTAATTCTTTGCCACCACAAAAAGAGCTACTATAAATATTTTTGTACATGTGGGTCCTTTTCCCATTTTTATGATCTCTTTGGGATACAGACCTAGAAGTGCTATTGCTGGGTCAAAGGGTATGCACATTTTTATAGCCCTTTGGGCATAGTCCCAAATTGCTCTCCAAAATGGTTGGATCACTTCACAACTCCACCAACAATGCATTAGTGTTCCAATTTTCCCACATCTTCTCTAACATTTATCATTTTCCTGTTTTGCTGTGTTGGCCCATCTGAGAGGTATGATGTGTTACCTCAGAATTGTTTTGATTTGCATAATCAATAGTGATTTAGAGCATTTTTCCATATGACTATAGATGGCTCTAATTTCTTCATCTGAGAAATTCTTGTTCATATCCTTTGACCATTTATCAATTGGGGAATGACTTGTATTCTTCTAAATTTGACTTAATTCTCTATGTATATTAGAAAGGAGGCCCTTATCAGAGAGACTGGTTGTAAAAATTCTCTCCCAATTTTCTACTTTCCTTCTAATCTTGGTTGCATTGACTTTGTGCAAAAACTTTTCAATTTAATGTAATCAAAGTTACCCATTTTGCATTTTGTGATGTTCTCTGTCTCCTGTTTGGTCATGAATTCTTCTGTTCTCCATAGATCTGACAGGTAAACTATTCCTTTCTCTCCCAGCTTGCTTACAGTAGCCTTCATTCTTTAGTAGCCAAGATTTAAACATGTAAACTCCTTCTCCTTCTCTCTTTTCTCCTCTCCTCTCTTCTTCTCTCCTCTCCTCTCTTTTCCTCTCCTCTCCTCTCCACTGCTCTCCTCTTCTCTTTTCTTCTCTTCTCTTCTCTTCTCTTCTCTTCTCTTCTCTTCTCTTCTC
>NW_020951925.1:1026554-1102318 GCF_900497805.2 Vombatus ursinus
TCTTCTCTTCTCTTCTCTTCTCTTCTCTTCTCTTCTCTTCTCTTCTCTTCTCTTCTCTTCTCTTCTCTTCTCTTCTCTTCTCTTCTCTTCTGTCTCTGTCGCTCTCTGTCTTTGTCTCTCATACACACACACACACACACACACACACACACACACACCCATCTTTCTTGAGTTGTGTTTTTCTTTTTGGAGACATTGAGGGATGGAAAGCCATCTCATCTCCCTTCTAAACATCAGGTCAGACCTGGTCCCAAACAACTCCAATCCCTTCTACATTATCCCTAGCCTGCAGCCTTTGTGTGAGGAGCTCATTACCTCCCTCAACCACCCACTCCACTTAGGGACCACACTCATGGTTAGAACTCTTGGCTTCCAGTCTAAATAAGGCCTGGCCACCTCCCATTCATGCTTCTCCTGTCCTCTGCAGCAAAGCACACATCTGGGTCATCTTTCATGAGACAATCCCTCCAATAAGCAGACAGTGCATGTGTCCCCTTAAGTCTTCTGTCCAAGCTAAACATTGCCCAGTTCTCAAACTGATCCTTCCATGGTACCACAGCAACAGTGGCAATGATGATGATAGCTAGCATCAGCATAGCCCTTTAAGATTCGCAAAAAAGCTCTGCTTCCAGGAACCAAGATGGTGGAGTAAGAAGTAAGTCACCCTCAACCTCCCTTATTGACCTCTGAAAGCCCAGAAAATATTGCCCCAGGAAAAACCCTGGGACAGTTGAACCAGCAGAAAGATGGGGTGCAGCAGTTTTGTAGCCCAGGAAGCTTGGGGCATTAATGGGAAGACCTCTCTTGCTCCGAGAGAGGGGGACCACTACAGGACAGGAGGCGTCCCAGCACGCCAGCGGCAAGTCCCACCTCAACATATCAGGAAGAGATCCTGAGCCCCAGGGTGGTACGGCAGGCGAGTCCCAACACCAGGACCCCCAAATACCTCGGTACAGGCAGGGGAACCTGTAGATAACAGCTTGGAATACCACCACATGTGACGACATTCTCCAGCTGCCAAATCACCTGGTGCCTCAGCACAACTCTGGGAAGCACAACTCCAAGAGGTCCAGGCTGACAGACATCCTCCAGCAGTTAAACATCCCTGTGCAACGCCCAGGAGAGCAGGAGCCAAACATATGAGTGCAAGGCCCAGGTAAGCAGGCGCCTCACAGGGGCCAGACTCCCCATTCCCACCCTGAGAGCTCCAGTGTTGCTGACCCCAGCCCAGCACCAGGTAAGCTGCCAGAACCCTACAGCTTCCAACTGCCAGCACCTAAGGCCCCAGCCCACAAAGGCAGTGACGAGATCCAGGGCTTCCAAGACAAGAAGCTTGGGTCAGTGCCCCCTGCTCTCCAGCAGGAGAGCTCAACTTTTTTTTTAAAGCCAGGAAATAAGCAAACACCATGAGCAAAAATAAACGTACAATGACCATAGATTCTTATTTTGGGGACAGGGAAGATCAAGGCACAAATTCAGAAGAAGACAACATTTTCAACATACCCACATCTGAAACTTCAAAGGGGAATCTGAACTTTGCTCCAGCCCAAAAAACCTTCTTGGAAGAGCTCAAGAAGAATTTTAAAAGTCAAATAAGAGAGGTAGAAGAAAAACTGGGAAAGAGTTTCAAAACACTTTACAAATATGATCTCACTTGAGACTCATGATCTTGGGAGGTAGGTGCAATTATTACCCTTATTTACAGATTCAGAAACTGATGTCAAGACTGGTGAAGTGACTTGCCTAGGGTCACACAGTTAGTAAGAGTCTGAGGCAGGATTGAACTCCCAAGTCAAGCTGCCTGTGCACTGTGCCACCTAGGTGACTTCAAAGCCCTCTACCATGCTGGGTCTCCATCTTCTGGATGCTCTCCAGTTTTTAAGGTTGTTCCTAAAGTGAAATGCCCAGAACTGAGCCCAGATGTAGTCTGACCAGGCCAGGCAACTGAAGGGTGATCACCTTCCTTTTCCCAGGATGCCTTGTGTCTCCCCAAGTAGCCCAGGAGGGCATCCCCTTTCTTTGACTTCCATATCACACTATTGAAATCTATGGGGCTTGTGGTCTACTAGAATTCTGAGAATTTCCATTCCTGCCCCTCCCTCCCAAACCCAAGCTATCTATCCATGCCTCCTAGGATCATCTGGTTGTAGATGGGAGAGAGGAGGAAGGGAAAGGAGTCAGAGAGGAAGAGGTGATGGAGAGTTCTGAAGTCAGTCCTTAGGGGCAGAACACAATGCATTTGCTTGTGCCTCCTAAATCCTACGATGGAGAACCCAATGCCTGTAGTAGGAGAGGCAGCGTGGGGTAGTGGGTAGAGGCACCTTGGGGTCAGGGAGGCTGCCTAACTTCAAATATCACCTCTGAGCTAGCCTGGTGGGGGGACTCCAGGCCAGACACTTCTTGCCCTGTTTGGCCCAGCCACCCCTGGATGGAGCCTGGCTTCATATGGGCAGTTTGCTCACTCTGATTTTTCAGTGCTTCATTTTCCCCTTTCCCTCCATAGCATTGATCAAGGCCCATGTAAAAGTCACATACTAAGACAATACAGCCTGGTGGCATCCCCTTAGAGACCCACCAGGAAGGCTGGAATCTCATGGTCTGATTTGACTAGATCTAGTCCTATAGCTTCATTCCAGTTCCAAATGCAGAGAAGTTGGCTCTCCATCCAGCCAACTGGAGAAACAAAGGCACAAACACTCAAAAGACTAGATAGAACGAGAAAGGATGGTCTCCCACTCCTCTGCTTAAACTGAATGAGACTCCAACCTAGGATAGGGAGATTTAGCAGTTTTACTGACTACAGTCTTGGGTCTGAAATGACTGGGCCTTAGAAAGGGACCATGCATGTAGATCTCTAGCAATAAAAATAGCTAGGATTTTTCTAGCACTTTCCAGATGTGTGTCACTGAATCCTCACAATTACCCTGGGAGGTAGGTACTATTATGATCCCCATTTTATAGATATGGAAACTGAGGCAAGGAGCAGTAGGAGGAAAGATAGTGGTTTTTGGATAGCATTTCTTATGACTTTCTCCTGTGTTCTTATTGCATTATTTCCAGTGTTACATTTAACTGGGAATGTGGTGGATGCCCAATAGACTGCAAGCTCCTTGAGGGCAGGGACTGTCTTTTTTCATCTTAGTAAATGCAACTTACTACTTAATAAAAGTTTATATAATTAAGATGTAATTATCTAACCATCCACACTAGAAAACCAAAGTAGAAGAAAAAACCCATTCCCCAGGTTCTGACCTACAATGGGACACAGTCTACTGATATCATAGAAAACACCATAGATAGATAATGGGTTGATCCAGGCATCAAGTGAGAGGGAAAGACTAGGTTGGAGAATTGGTGGGAGGAACTGTAGAGCACTTTTAATGATTCCAAACAAGAAAAGCTAAGCTCTTTAACAGCAATATGCAATAAAGTCAATTCAATTCAACAAGGATTGATTAGTCACCTACTATGTGCAAGATTCTGTGCTAGGGACTGGGCATAAAGGCAAAGCAGAACATTGTCTTTGCCCTCAAGGAGCTTACATTCCACCAGCAGGATTAGATGTATACACATATAAATAAGTGGGTGCAAGATAGGCAGGAGAGGGCATTGACAACTGGTGATAAGTGGTAGGTGAAATCAGGAGAGACTTCTTGTAAGAGGTGGCATCTGACCTGAGTCTTGAATGCATCTGGGGGTTCTTAGAGAAAAAGTGTGGCAGATCAGAGAGGCAGCTGGAGCCAACCCTGACCACTCTGCTCAATGCTTCCTGGCTGGGACTCCTGGCACATTGATCTCAGGAGAATTCACTTTCCAGCTGTGCATCCATAGAGCCTTATCTTTTCCCAGCTGGCCTGTCTCATTTGGCACCACCAGCCTACTCACTACCAGCTGCATAATTATTGGGGTGTTGTGCGTTTCTATGGGGAAGCCGGAAGGAAGAATGTAAGTTTCCATTAGTTCACATTCTCTTTCTCTTGACCGCTCCACAAAATGTCTCTCCCATTGTCTGTCTAACCAACCAACTACCCACCCACCTACCCAACCACCCAACCACCCAACCGACCAACTACCCACCCACCTACCCAACCAACCAACTACCCACCCACCTACCCAACCATCCAATCAATCCACAAGCATTTCCTAAGTGCCTTCTATCTGCCAGGCTCTGTTCAGTTGTCAGGGAAGGTTCTGGGATGTGATTTGCAGGAACCATTTGAAGCTCCCTTGGTTTCTCGTTGTACCTAATATTTATCGTTGGTAATAACTGCTTTTAGCTGCAAAATAACACATCTCTTTTCATCTTCCTTGGTTCCCAAGGCAACTTAAAATCAATCATTTCAACATTTTCAAACCTGCTGATTTTTTAAAACATGTTTTTAATTAGAGAAGCAGTGAATGTGTGGTTTTAGGGGTGAAAAGTGCTGCCTCCCAATACCCACATACATTGGTGAGTCTAAATCTGAACCCAGTGCACTGTGTCAGGTTTTTGTGGATTGCTTTGCTGGAATGCTCATTTAAATGATCAGCTAATTACAAATTACAGCACTGCTGTCCAGCGGCTCATTTCCCACAGACCTATGGTCTCTGGAAGAGCAAGGGCTAGGGAGGAAAGAGCCTTTGGCTGGAAGTCAAAGCCTTTGAGTTTCAAACCTTGCTGGGTCTTGGAGCAAAATCCTTGACCTCTCTGGGCCTTGGTGCCATGGAAGCCTAGCCCTCAAGGTGGAAGAGACCTTAGGGAGAGTAGGAACTGCCTTCACTGCTGCTAATCAGCAGCTCACCTGCACCGTAGAGGGAGCCAGAGTTGCCTAGGCGGGCACGGAAAATATAAGTGATTTGCCTAAGGTCTCAAAGCCAGTATGGGTCCAAGGCAGGTCTTCTTTACTCTAAGAAGAGCCCTCTATCCACTGGACCATGCTGTCTCTCAGTGGGGACCTTAGGACAGAGAATGTGAGACTACAGACCTTGGAACATTCCAAGTGGCATGTCTAATTATCTATTTATTTATTTATTTATTTATTTATTTATTTATTTATTTATTTATTTATTTATTTTTATGAATAAAGCCTATCAGAGTGAGGCAGGATCTTAGAACATAAAATAGGAGAGAATAGACCACAGAATGTTGGAGTTGGGAGGGACCTTAGTGATCATTTACTCCAATCCCCTCACTTTGTAGGTGGGGAAGAAGCCTGAAAGGAGGGCAGGGAGCAGAAACATTTGCCATAGGGATCTCTGGGAGAGAAGGGCTGCCCAATGCAGCTTAGAATGTTCAAAGTCATGTCTGCTCAGAAAGCAATTATCTTTGCTTTGAATTTGTAACGGCAGAAGGCTTGCTGCTTTCCCAAGCGATACTTGATGGTGTCTTTGGGCATGCGGAGGACAGCACAAGTGCCCCTGTGGGAGATGGGCCATGGTGCCTCAGCCTTTCCCTGTGTGTCCAGAGGCAGTCCAACTCTGGGCAGGCATGAACTTTGACAAGCACAGTAGAAGGGAACCTTGACCAGGCAGGTTTGTCTGAAAAAGATCCATTGGCTTTAGCTGACTTCAATGTGAGTCGCCATGACAGTCCAAAGGGCTGATGCAATCTTAGGTCACGTCAGAGAGCTACAGTGTCCAGGGCTAAGGAGAAGTGAGCCCACTGGACTCAGGCCCCAGCTGAAGGATGGTAATCTTTTAGGAGGAATATTGAGAAAGTAGAGAGTATCCAGGGGAGGGGGGCCAGGATGGGTAAGGGCCTTGAGTCCATTGCACATGAGGATTGGATGAAAGAGCGAGGCACTACTAACGTGGAGAAGAGAAGCCACAGGAGCCACACTGAAGCTGTCTTGAAGAACTTGAAGGGCGCCTCATGGAGGGGCGAGCCTTGCTCTGCTCAGAAAGCAAAACTAGGAGCTGGGAGGGAGGGAGGAGGGGCAAAGAGGCAGCGGGTGTGAAAGAAAAACTCCCTGATGACGAGAGCCATCCCGGCACGGAGTGGACTTCCCCTCCCTCTCGGGGAGGTCGTCCCACGGACATTTCCTCAGGCCTGGATGGCCACTGAAGCCCCTTCCAGCTCAGAGGGCGGTGGGCCCCTGTGTAGGTTTTTGGACACAAGGCTTTGCTTCGTTGCTGTTCTTTTTCATTTGTTCCAATTACTCCATTTGTTCATTTATGCCAACAGGTCTGTGGCCTGACTGTCACCGTGGAAAAGCGTTTGGCCTGACTATCCACACAGAAAATACCAAGTGGATAAGCTGTTTTTCCCAGAAAAGGACACACATTTTCATCGATTCTCAATAGAACTGAACAGTCTGTCTCTCTTGGACAGATAGCGTACGTGTGTGCAGTGTGCAGTCAGGACCCTGATTGAAGAAGACAAGAGGGCCTAGATTTTCCTTTGGGCTGTGCTTCTGGCTCCAATGACTTTGTTGCCCTTTTAGCCTGGACCTTCTCCTCAGCTTCTGAGGACTTCTCACTGTGCAATGTCCCTCTGCCGCATCGACCCCCTTCTCTCATTGGTGGCCTTTGGGGTCCTCCATTTTGGGGATGGTGCCAGGGTAGCCATGCTTTATTCTTTTCCTTGCTGTGCTCTGACTCGAAGTACTTTGCCACAAGGATAAAGGAGACATCTTTGGATTCCATCCTTCTACTGTCCAACTCCCTTTTAAGTGTTATTATCTCTAGTTAGAATGTAAGCTCCTTGAGGGCAGGGGTTACTTTCTTTTTGTTTGTATTTGTTGTCCCAAAGCTTAGCCCAGTACTTGGCACACAGTAAGTGCTTAATAAATGCTTGTTATTCAGCAATATTGTACAATGATCAACAAGGCCTCATGAATAACATGAGGGCTTGTGGAAATAATGGCAAAATTTGATTTTCTAGAGAAGTTCATCAGTATAGTTTCGTGATGGCATGCTCTCATGCTATTTAAGTCACCAACAGAGTGAAGCAAGTTGTTCTCAGCAATGTTGTCAGATGCCGTCAATGAGGACAAACACGTCATCAAGGTCAGGTACAGCACTGATGGTAAAGTAACTTGAAAAAGCTACAAGCCAAGACTAAAATGGAGGGAGAGTTGGTGCATGATTTTTTATTTGCAGATGATTGTGCACTCGATGCAACCTCTGAGGATGAGATGCAACAAAATATGGATCAATTCTCTGCTACCTATCCTAATTTTGGGCCTAACAATTAACACCAAGAAAAGACAGGTTCTCTACCAGCCAGCACCACACTGTTCATATGTGAAACTGTTGGTTACAGCAAATGGAGAAATTTTAAATGCTGTGGATAAGTTCAATTACCTTGGCAGTATACTTTCCATGGATGTACAAGCAGATGGTGAAGTTGATGTACACACTGCCAGAGCTAGTTCAGTGTTTGGGAGGCTCCGAAAGAAAGTGTGGGAGAGAAGAGGTATTAAGCTGCCTACCCAACTGAAGGTTTACAAAGCCCTTGTGCTGACCTCATTGTTGTATGCCTGTGTAACCTGGACAGTCTATCAGTGCCATACCAGGAAACTGAATCGCTTTCATTTGAATTGTCTCTGGAAGATTCTGAAGATCACTTGGCAAGATAAGGTACCAGACACTGAAAGTCCTTTCTCAAGCTTAATTGCCAAGCATGCAAACCCTACTGTAGGGAGCACAACTCTGATGAGCTGGCCACATTTGAATGCCAAATGTACTTTTGCCTAAAAGATTATTTTACAGAGAACTCACTCAAGGCAGGTGCTCACATGGTAGTCAGAGGAAGCAATACAAGAACACTCTCAAGGTCTCTCTGAAGAACTTTGGAATTGATTGTATGAACAAGAGATACTGGCACAGGACTGCCCAGCATGATGTGCCCACATCAAAGAAGGCACTGTGCTCTATAATCAAAGAAGAATTGCAGTAACTCAAAAGAAACATGAGATGCACAAATTAAGAGACATCTCTGCTCCAAATGTTCACATGAACTATTTGCACCTGACCTTTGGTAGAGCCCTCTGAGCTCAGCTAGGTCTGATCATCCACAGTGGGATGCATTGTACCTTGAATCCAATGTTGTGATGTCATTTTGGTCCTCTTCGAGAACAAAGGACTGTCACATAACCAATGATGATCGACTGTGTATGACTTAGCTCTTCTCAGCAATACGATGATCCAAGACAATTTGAAGGACTCATGATGAAAAATGCTCTCCACCTCCAGAGAGAGAACTGATGGGGACTGGGTGCAGATGGAAGCACACTTTTAAAACTTTCTTTGTTATCCTTGGGATTTTTTTGGTCTACATTTTCTTTTGCAACATAGATAATATGGAAATGTTTTGCATGACTGCACATATATAATCTATGTCAAGTTGCTTGCTTTCTCAAGGAGAGAAGGGTGGGAGAGAATTTTCAACTTAAAATAAAAAAAATTAAAAATATTTGTTTACATGTAATTAAGAAAAAAACTAAAATAAAAATTGAATGTAGAAGAATAAATAAATTCTTGTTACCTACCTATCTACTTAGGAAATTGCAAAGAACCGTCAATGATTCCAAGCTCCCTCAGGAAATAAAAGCCACCATTAAATATCCCAGCATTCTACTGGTGTTGCCATATAATAGTGACATCTGGAATACAAGTGTCTAGGAATGTGACCCAGGGTCCTGGACCCCATCCCTATAATAAGAGGCTCCACTCTAGGCTCTCAAGAGCCAGATTTATCCTGGGGATACATCCTAAATCACGACAGGGAAGAGTAAGATTTCTCCTGCTCTCCAGCTCATTGACATCATACTGTGATGTCAATCTCTGCTCCAAAGCTCAGGGTTGGCTCATGTCTCGGGGCTCCTCAAAATGTAGGGAACAGAGCTCGTTCTCTAAAAGATGCCCCATGTTCAACATGAATATTGGGTAATAGGAGAACTATATATTTCCTCCTCCACAGAAAAACACTCAAGAAAAAAGTGATTCAAAGACTCACACAACAAATAAGAAAACATGAAACAATCAGTTGGTCCATCACACTCATTATGCCTCACCCCACCCCACCCCCAAAAGGTAAAAGCCCTGTGTGGGATGGCTGGGCAGACATTTCATGGGTGAAGTCACCTTGGGTCTGTATGTTCCAATCAATTCACAAAGTCTCAATTACCTTGCCTGTCAATCAGTCAGTCAATAAACACTTATTAAGTGCCTACTACGTTCCAAATACTGGGCTGAGCACTGAGGATGCAAAAGATAGTCCCTGCCCTCAGGGAGCTTGCAATCCAACATACAGTAAGGGAAGACAACATACACTCGGAGCTGAAAAGCTGGGGGGGAGGGGGAGCCAGGGAGAGGATCCAATGCTGGGACATGGAAGACAAGTCCTGAAGTCCAGCAGTCACATGAGAAAGAGCTATTGTGTTCCGGACTCCCTCCTTAAATGGAGGTTTTGGAGTTCACGACTCCACTCTCCCGTCAGAGGTTATTAATGAGGCGAAGTCTCAAGGCTCATGGGATATTGTGAGATGATGAGGTTATCCCAACAGTGAGCTCCCTGGGACCTGGTGCCAGGATATGGCTCGTTTCCTTTAGCTCTTCAGCTATAGAATCTTCCTGGATGCAACATTTTCTCCTCTGAGTATCATGTTTTTGTGGAAGTCCCCTATTGTTGGGCAGCTGCTGTTCCACTCAGGAATTCTGGGACTCTTGACTTGATAGCCATAAACACCTATTTCTTAAGATCACGGGTTGTTGGCCTGTGCGCATGGGAGAAAGGAGAATGCAAAGGAAGGTGGTCAGGGACTCAGGCTCACCTTGGCAAACAGACTGTCCAACCTCCGGGGAAGAAAAGTCCCCTTTGCTAAACATCCAAAGGGAAGAAAGTTCTGGAAGCATTTCCAAGAGAAGGTCCCCAAAAGACCCAAGTCCATCCTTCTATTTACAAGAGTGCTCCCTCCTCTCTTTGGCTAATTCTCTTCAGCCTCCCTGGCCCTAGTCTCAAGGGCTCCTGGGGATTCATCTCAGCCAAGAACATGTCCTTCAGCATGGGAGCAGAGCACATGGCCAAGAAAAGGGACCAGATCACCTTGTTCTATGAAGAATTACAAAGAAATTGCTTAGAGGGCTGTAGTGAAGGGGATGGTAGGTGCTCAACTATAGTATAGAACCAATGAGGAGCTCCAGGGAACAGAAGTCAAAACTATCCTCAAGTAAGAGAAGGGAGTCTGGTCACATGGTGGGAATGAAGGGTGACATGTGGACATCCAGTGTGCCCCATAGTACCTGGCTGTGTCTGGAGAAGACAAGGAAGACTCACTGGCGCCCCCCCCCCCACCTTATTGAAAGACATGGATAAGGGTCCCATAAGATGGATTGTGGTTTCTATAGCTAGGGTGAGCTCCCTAATTAATGAGGTCAAAGACAATAGGCAAGGTCTTGGGAAAACTTTTTAATTAGGCCTCTGATTCTGTGGGTGTGGGGAACTCCCTCAAGGAAGCCTTCCTTCTCTACCAGTTGGGGCATGAGTGGTCTACACTTGAAGAGCTGCCTGGACACCTACGCTAGACTGTGAAAGCTTGCCCAGGGTCACCCAGCCAGGATGAGTAAAAGGAAGGGCTTGACCTCAGACCTTCCTGACTCAGAGAGAGGTATCTCTCCACTCTGTCCTGCTGCTTTTGGAGAAGATGTAAGGATACCAATGACCCAGGTCCTCCACACAGGGAGGGCAGGGGACGAGAGCAGATCCACACACAGGTATGTGTCACAAAAGGTGGGTTGTAATAGGATAAAGGGGAGATCCATCATATTTGAGATGGGAGAGAATAGTAGGCATGGGAGCTGGGATTGAAGGATAGATTCACTGAGGAGAAGAGTGCAGTCCAGGCATGGGGCACCCTATGGGTATGCACAAAGGCTCGAGATGGCAGATGGCATCTGGGGAGCAAAGAGTGTACGAATGGATTACTGGGAAATAAGACCAGAAAAGTAGATTGGAACCAATGGAGGAGGGCCTTAAATGCCAGGCTAAGGAGTTTATAATTTATTCCAGATGCAGCAGGTAGCTACTGTTGGCCCTGGAGCAGGGGCATGCTGTGGTCAGACCTGAGCCTAAGGAGGACTATTTTAGCAGGTTCATGGAGGAGCTCCAGATTGATCAATCAGCCCATGACCATTGATTAAGTGGTCTTAACTCTGCTCTGCTAAGTGCTTGGGATGCCAAAAGGCTAAAGACAGTCCCTGCCCTCCAGGACCTTAAGTGGGTAGGGAGCATTTGGGTTTGGCTTGTGATGCTGAGAGAGTCAGGGTGGGCAGCAGTGCCAAGGGGAGCCCAGATCCAGCTCTTGTGAGTGCTCTCAAAGTGGCCAGGCACAGGGTCAGAGAGAGCCTCTCCTTGCCCTGCCCTTGGATGGTGCCAAATCTAGGCTGCCCAGTCCTTCTAGGGGACGGTAACAATGAAAAATTTAAAACATCCATGAATTAAATATAGCAGGAAGCTAAACGTGGCTGAGATGTGCCCCAGAGTTCCAGGGCATGGATGGGACCTGCTGAAGCCTGCTGCCCCCACCTCCACCTTCTCCTCAGAGATCCATTCAGCTGGAAGGGGCTGCAGTCTTCCCAGGAGGACTCTGTGTGGTGTTTTACTGAGCCTTGCGGAGGGCACGGAATCTTTTCCTACTCTTTTACAGGCTAGATTTCAGGCTTTATTTAACGCATCATCACCAATCCTCCCTGTGTGTGTGTGTGTGTGTGTGTGTGTGTGTGTGTGTAAATGAATTTAGATTTTAGCCTGTCTCTTTGGCTCTTACCAGACTTTGAAAGTGCGTTTGATACCAGGACCAGTCCCTTCTCTCGTGGTTCTGAGCACAGATAGCAATGGGGGAGAGGATTTGCGGGACAGGCAGCCAGGCCAGGTTTAGGGGAAGGGGCCCTTGGGCCTGGGTGGCCTCTCAAATGAGATGTCTTACTGCTGAGCTGTGGTCAGCCAGGAGATCTAGGCTGGGGCCAATGTCTAACCCAAAGTTTGACTGCGCTAGTTTCTAAGGGGCAGCTCTGGCTTCAGCTTCTCTCTGGATTAGCCTTGCCCAGCACCCCGCTATTTCCTCCTGCTACCCCTCCTTTCCCCTAGCCACTCCCCACTCACCACCCAGGATCTATCCTGTGTGTAACCATACACATGCATGACATCTCCTCCATCGGAACTTAAGCGCCTGTCTCACCTTGGTCTTTCTATCTATCCCCTGTGGCCAGCACCATGCCTGCACAAAGGAGACACTTAATAATTGTTTACTGACTGATTGATTGTTAGAGTAGCTCAGAGTTCAGCCCTCCATGCCTGCTGGAGCGTCTTGGAAAGCAGGTAAGCAGATTGGGTTATGCCCATTTTATAGCTACAGTGAATGAGGCATCTGGGGGCTGGGTAGTGGGATCTCAGGGCAGAGAGCTGCTCTTCCTTCTCTATTTCCTTCTCCTTGGGTGCCATCATTATCCCCATATTACAGATGAGCAAAGTGAGTCTTAGAATGGTCAGAGCCATCCAGCTAATAAGCATCAGAAGGAGGATTTGAACCTAGGTCTTTCTGACTGCAAATGAGGTCTATCTGCTAGGGCACTCGGATGCTCCCTGACGGAGGGCGCAGAGCTCATGTTGTAGGAGAACGAGCTGAAGAAGAAGGGGCTGCTTAGCCAGGGGTCAGAGAAGCTTTGGGGGGTGGGCCACGGTGTGACATCTAGTTTCTGGGGAGTACTAGGGAGGGGACAGCCTGTGAAGAGAGATCACACTTTTGGGCTCGGTCCCAAAGGGAGGAACCAGGAGCCGAGTGGGAGCCACAGAAGAGGGGAGCCTCTTTCCACTCCATATAAAGAGAAATTTCTAAAAAACAATCACCTTGAGGGCAGGGCCTATCTTTGCCTTCCTTTAAATCCTCAGTGTTTAGCACACAGTAGGCCCTTAATAAATGCTTGTTAAGTCCGGGGCAGCTAGGTGGCGCAGTGGATAAAGCTCCGGCCTTGGAATCAAATCTGTTCAAAAAAAGTTCAAATCTGGCCTCCGACACTTGACCCTTACCAGCTGTGTGACCCTGGGCAAGTCACTTACCCCCGATTGCCTCATCAAAAAAAAAATGCTTGTTAACTTGGTCTTGCTGGCCTTTAAGAAGCAGCCCAGGCTGGATGGCTAAGGCTTGGGCCAGATGCCCTGAGGCCCCTTCCAACACCAAGATCCCGTGATTCTGAGAAAACTTCCCAGAGGCTTCTGCTGAATGAGAAGGCTGTAGCAGTGTAGGCCTGTCTATGCATGGAGAGTCTTCAAACGACCCTTGAGCTGAAGAGGGAAAGGGGCCAGGGCAGCCCCCTAGGAGGGGCAGCAAGCCGGTCCTGTCCAGGCAATCCCGGCCTGACCCAGCTCCCAGCAAAGCTCATCCAAGGACTTTGGGCAGGGAAGGCAAAGCCTATTTGGGGGAGCTGAGGAAGGGAGGGGTGGGACCGCCATTTCCAGGGACTGAGTAATTGCATATGGAGCTTATGGAGTCCAAGAAGGCCTTTTGGCCATGCTTTCACCACTACAAGCCGAGAATGTTCCTCACTGTTGGCCTCCAGCTCCAAGGAGGCTCAGAAATGAACTAAACCTAGTCAGGAGGATCACTTTCTCCAAAGGCCTCAGAGGGCATGTAAAAGCTGGCTTTGGGAAGGGCATTGGGATGAGGTAGGGAGTGCTGGCCTAACGCCCTCTAGAGGCCTTGAAGAGAAATGTCCACAACAGCAACCAGTGCCAATCAGTACCGAGCCACCTTTGTTCTGAGGACACCAGTGTGGTAACTCAGGTCTTTGCCACATTCTGCAAGGTCTGCAGGGGCCAGTGGCAATGGTCTCATTTTACAGATGCATCCACTCTTCATTCATTCACAGAATCACAGAACCCAGGCTAGGGAGGGACCTCCGAGGCGCCCAGGCCAACCACAGCTAACCAAGCAACCTCTTAACAGGATTCCCAACCAGGGACCAGGACCTCCAGGATGGAGATGCCCTCCACCTCCTGAGGTGCCTGTATCGCAGACCTGTTGTGAGCCCTCTGAAGGAAGGAAGTAAACAAGCATTTATTGTATGCTTGCTGTGTCCTAGGCACTGGCTAAGTGCTAGGGAAAGACAAAGAAGTCAAAGACGGTTCCCTCTCAAGGAGTTCACAACCCGGTGGAGGAGGATCCGTTGTAATGGGTTCATTGATGCCCCATGTTCCCCTCTGCTCTTCATATTAATAGCATAGAGGTCAAGCTGGAAGGGGCCTTAGGGACTCCTAGTCCAGGCTGTCTCAACCTGGAGCCCACAAACTTACACACATTTTGACAAGTTAATCTCAGTATAATTGATTTCTTTGCATAAAACCATGATTATGAGAAGGGTACATGAGTTTCACTTGATTGATCATCAGAGGGGTTCAAGATACATCAACAAGGTTAAGAATCTGTGATCTGCTCCACTCTCTCAATTTAGTGTTGAGGAAACTGAGGCCCAGAAAATGCCTTGCCCAAGGTCCCATAGGGAGTACAGATCACAGGAGGAAAGGGAACCCAGGTAGTCATTTCTCAGCCCAGTAAGAGTTCATTATACTCATATAGGGCAGCTTACCAAACAAGTCCATGTGTAGTGGGTGCCATCTTCATCTCCAGTTCCTTGTTCACCCCAAGGTGCTGGAGAGGTTGGTATATTGGGGACCTTTTCTTCTCTTTGACCTCCTTGCCCAACACTGAGATTTTTGAGTCAAGGGAAATGACCCTTTCATGGTGACTCGGTGTCACATTTGAAGTCTCTCCTAGCCCTATAATCTAGGATTCCAGGATTTTGAGAACATTGTGAACATCCTCTGTTGGTTGTGACTTCAGCACAGTGATGACCTTTGGTGTTACTGGGCTGGGTAGGGCTTTGTGCCCCTATGTTAAATGCCCTTGAGATCATGTCTCTATCTTCCCACACCCCCCTAATATTGACTATTCCCATCTTTTTTTTCATCTTTCCCAATTTGCTGGGTGTGAGCTGAAACCTTAGGATTATTTTGATGTGATTTTTCTCTTATCAATAATGATTTGGAGCATTCTTTCATATAATTTTTCCTTTGAAATCTGCCTGTTCATATCTTTTGGTCACTATCTACTGAAGAATGACTTTTGGTCATATTCTTGGGTGTCTACACATACACATACACACATATTATCTTTTACTTCTGTTCAGTTATTTTTCAGTTGTGTCTGACTCTCTGTGACCCCATTTGGGTTTTGTTTTGTTTTGTTTTGTTTTTTAGCAAAGAGGTGGTTTGCCATTTCTTTCTCTAGCTCATTTTTCAGATGAGGAAACTGAGGCAAACAGGGTTAAGTGACTTGCCCAGGGTTACACAGCTAGTAAGTGTCTAAGGTCAGATTTGAACTCAGGTCCTGCTGACTCTAGACCCACCACAGTTGTCCCTAAGTATATCTGTTAGTTGTCTATATCTTGGATATAAATCCTTATCAGAGAAATTTGATACAAATACTTTTTTTTATTCAACATCTTCCCTTCTTATCTTAGTTGCATTAATTTTGTTTGTGCAAGAACTTTTCAGTTTTATGTAATCAAGGTTATATGTTTTATCTCTTGTAATTGTCTCTATCCCTTGTTTGGCTTAGAACACATCCTCTACGCACAGCTGTGAAAGAGATATGAGTGCTCTCTCTCTCTCTCTCTCTCTCTCTCTCTCTCTCTCTCTTAAAGCATGAACTGTCTATTTTCAGAACTTGTCATTCTCATTAATTCCAGTGTAGGGCAGATTCTTGCAAACTGGTGAGCATCAGAAATCACACAGCGCCCCCCTGCCCAGCATCTGTAGCTCCCTTGCTTCTTGCCACTTTCCCCCTTGATGCCAACCCCATCACTCCAAGGAGCTAAGAGTATCTTATGCCTGTGAAGCAAGTGATCTCGGCAGACCTGGTGACGTCTGTGAGCTGGTACATCTTGCCAGACTGGGTGTTATTCAGGATAATGGATGATATTTATTTTTGGGACAAACACACATCATTGAACATCCAAGAGGAAACTCAAAGCATGGCTTTATGGATGCCTGAAGTGATTGATCTTTTACAGAATCTATATTTCAGTCCATGGCACTCTGAGATTAAGTGCCCCTAGCACTCCAAATGTAAAATCCTGGCTTATTTCTGCTCTTGGTACAGAAAGTGAAAAGTGCTTGGACTCACTTGTTCATTCATTCATTATTTATTTTACGATAAGCTGCCCAGAGTATCCTTTTTCCTGTTATTTATTTTCTGACTTGGAAAAATTATCCTTCTTCTCTGATAGACACATGCTGATTCTAGCTGATAAACAGTGAAAGAAAGAATTTCTAGTTCATGTGAAATGATATTCAGGGCCAAAGAGTGAAGCTTAGAGTCTTGGAGAGGCATGTACTGGACTTGGGTTCAGATTCTGCCTCAGACACTACTCTGTAACCCTGGGCAACTCATTCAATTTTTCTGAGCCTCAGTTTCCTCACATGCCAAATGGGGATAATAACAACACTACCTCATAGTGTTACTATGAATATGCAATAAGATCTCATGTACATGCATGTATGTCCATATCACAAAAATACTAACACTCACACATGCATATATATGCCCAGGATTTGTGCATCTTGTTACTATCGCTTTTTAATTAGGCAATTGGGGTTAAGTGACTTGCCCAGGGTCACATAGCTGGTAAGTGTCAAGTGTCTGATGCCAGATTTGAACTCAGGTCCTCCTGGCTGCAAGGCCGATGCTCTATCCCCTGCGCCACCTAGCTGCCCCAGGTTCTTCTCATTTAGCTTTGCATCAGTTCATGTAAGTTTTTCAAGGTTTTCCTGAGAGCATCCTGCTTATCATTTTTATAGCACAATAGTATTCCATACAAATATATATGACAACTTTGTTGTCATTCTCTTTAATGAAATTATATATTGTTTCTTTGATTTGTTCTTTGACCTACTTATACTTTAGGATTGGATTATCTAGTTTCCAATTAATTTTTAATCTATGTTTCCATGGTTCTTTATTGAAAGCATTATGTTCTGAAAAGGATGCATTTAATACTTCTGCTTTTCTGCTTTTGTTTGTGAGGTTTTTATGCCCTAATACATGGTTAATTCTTGTGAAATGTCATGTATAGCTGTAAAAAAGGTATACTCCTGTCTATTCTCATTCAATTTTCTCCAGAGGTCTAGTATATTTAACTTTTCTAAGATTCTTTTTATTTCCTTAATTTATTTCTTATTTTTTAAATGGTTAGATTTATCTAATTCTGAGAGGGGAAAGTTGAAGTCTTCCACTACTATAGTTTTACTATATATTTCCTCCTGTAACTCCCTTGACTTATTTTTTTTTGCAAGAATTTGGGTACTATGCCATTTGATGCACATATATTTGGTATTGATATTACTTCATTGTCTATTGTACCTTCTAGCAAAATGTAATTTTCCTGCTTATCTCTTTTAATTAGGTCTATATATGTTTTTGCTTTGTTGGAGATCATTATTGTTACCCCTGTGTTTTTGTTTTTTTTAATCTCAGCTGCTGCATAGTAATTTTGCTTCAGCCCCTTATTTTTACTATGTGTGTCTCTCTGTTTCAAGTATGTTTCTTGTAAACAACATATCCTTTTTTTGGATTCTTGTTTTTAATCTATTCCATTATCTATTTCTGTTTTATGGGTGAGTTCATTTTATTCAAGTTCACAGTCATGATGATTAACTGTGTATTTCCCACCATCCTATTTTCTCCAAATTTATCCTTCTCTCTCTCTCTCTCTCTCTCTCTCTCTCTCTCTCTCTCTCTCTCTCTTCTCCCCTCAAAAATCTGTTTTGCTTCTGAACACAGCTTCCCTTAATCCACCCTCCCTTGTATCAGCTTCCTCCCCTTCTTTTATCCTCTTCCTCTCCCATTTAATTCCTGTAGGGTAAGATAGATTTCTATACCCAATTGGGTGTGTGTATGTTATTACCTTTTTGAGTCAATTCTGAGTAAGGTTCAAGTATTGCCTGCCATACCCCATTTCCCCCTTCACAATAAAAGTTCTTCCTTTTGTACTTCTTTTATGTAAAGTAATTGTATCCATTCTTCCTTTACCTTCTCTCTTCTCCCAGTGCATCCCTCTTTCTCATTCCTTTATTTTATTTCTTCAAATCATATCATACTCAACTTACACCCTCTTCTCTATGTATACTCTTTCTGATTGCCCCAATAATGATAAAGTTCTCAGGAATTACAAATATCATCTTCCCATATAGGAATGGGAAGTTTAATTTTATTAATTCTTATGATTTCTCTTTCATGTTTACCTTTTGATGATTCTCTTGAGTCTTGTATGTGAAAGTCAAATTTTCTAGTTAACTTATCTTTTCATCAGGAATCCTTGAAAATCCTCTATTTCACTATCTATCCATTTTTTTCTTCTGAAGGGTTTTACTCAATTTTGCTGGGTAGGTGATTATTGATTGTAATCCTAGCTCTTTTGCCTTCCAGAATATCATATTCCAAGCCCTTCAGTTCTTTAGTGTGGAAGTTGTTAAATCTTATCTTACTCTGACTGTGGTTCCATGGTAATTAAATGGTTTCTTTCTGGCTGCTTGAAGTATTTTCTCTTTGACCTAGATAGGAGCTCTTGAATTTGGCTATAGCATTTTGAGGAGTTTTCATTTTGGGATATATTTCAGAAGGTGATCAGTGGATTCTTTCCATTTCTATTTTACTTTCTGGATCTAGCATATCAGGGCAATTTTCCTTGATAATTTCTTGAAATAGGATTTCTAGGATTTTTTCTTTAATGACGACTTGCTGGGGTTGTCAAATAATTCTTAAATTTTCTTTTCTCTATCTATTTCCCAGGTTAGTTGTTTTCCAATGAGATATTTCACATCTTATTCTATTTTTTCATTCTTTTGACTTTTTTTTAATTGTTTCTTGATGTGTCATTGAGTCATTAGCTTCCACTTGCCCAATTCTGATTTTTAAGGAATTCTTTTGGTGAGCTTTTATCCCTCTTTTCCCATTTGGCCAATTCTGCTTTTTAAGGAGTCCTCTTTAGTGAATTTTTGTGCTTCCTTTACCATTTGGACAGTTCTGCTTTTTAAGGTGGTTTTTTTTTCTTCGCTATTTTTTTTTTGGTGCTTCCTTAACCAAGTTCTTGACTCTCTTTTCATAATTTTTTTTTGCATCACTCTCATTTCTTTTCCCATTTTTTCCTTTACCTCTCTTATTTGATTTTTAAAATCCTTTTTAAGTTCTTCCAGGAATTCACGCTTTTTTCTTTGAGGCTTTGGTTTGTAGATGTTTTGACATCATTGTCTTCTTGTAAGTCTTTGTTTTGATCTTCCCAGTCACCATGGTAACTTTTAATGGTCAGGTTGTTTATTAGTTGTTTGCTCATCTTTCCAGCTTATTTCTTGACTTTTAACTTTATGTTAATTTAACATCGGGCTCTGCTCTCAGGGTGGAGCGGGTACTGTCCCAAGCTTCAGTTTTTTTTGTGCTGCTGCTTTCAGAGCTAGTTCTGGGGGTGGGGAGGTCTGTAAGTTTTTGGTGCTTCCAAGGTAGTATGATCCAAGGAGAGGCGTGGTCACTGCTCTCTTGGTCTGTGCTCTGGCCTTTATCCAGGAAAGGACCTTATTCCCCTGTAGTCACAAATGTCATCACTCCTCTTGGTCTGGGAACTGTGTATGGGCCATACAACAGAGTTCTGAACCCAGTGCTTGCAAAGCGTCTCCTGTAATCTCTTTCTGGACAGTTGCCCAACACCCTTCCTGTCTGTGGGCTGAGAGCTAGTAAAGATATTGCTGCTGCTGCTTTACGCGTCTGCAAGGTCTGCTGCTGGAGTTGCAGGGATGTAGCCTGAGTTCTAGGCTGACCATCACTCTGGTGTGACAAACCTTTCCTGCTGACCTCCTAACTTGTCTTAGACTGGAAAAATGTCTCAGCTGAACTTTTTGTTGGTTTTGTCACTCCAGAATACGATTTGAGGCCTTATTTTAAAATTGCTTGGAAGGGAATGTTGGGAGAGTTCAGGTGAATTCCTGAATTTCCTCTGCCATCTCAGCTCTGTCTCCTTGACCCCTCTTCAAGAGGAGTCAAGACCATAACATGGCAGCTGAGCCTTGGTCCTCTCAAGCACTCAGGTATCCAGGAGTGACAGTGCCACTCTCCTTTGCCCTGGGCAGACCATATCTGGAGCAGAGTGTTCACTTATGGGAATGGTCTTTTAGAAGGGACATTGAGAAGTTGGAGCATATCCAGGAGGTGAGAATGGGGATGGGGAAGGGCCTTATACCATGAGAATCTGTTGAAAGAAGAGGTGTTGCTTCACTTGGAGAAGAGAAGACTGAGGGGAGATAAGATTGCTGTCTTCAAGGGTGAGGGGCTAGCAGACGGAAAAAGAAAGACTTATTGGACTTGGCCCCAGAGGGCCCAACCAGGACCAATAGATGGAAGCCGCAGAGTCGGTTTTAGGTTTGGTGTCAGGAAAAGCTGTTTAAAAGCAGATTGGGCTGCCTTGGGGGCAGTGGTGTCTCCATTTCCCCTCCCCCCCACCACAGCCAAGACGGATGACCAACTCACTTGTCAAATGTGTCGTAGAGGGAGGTCGTGTTAGTCAGGTGCAGATTGGCCTCAAGGGTCTGTGTGTGTTTGTGAGTATGAAACACCAGTGAGGTTCTTTCCTAGAAAGCTGACTTGTGTATCAAACACCCATCCGGTGGCTACTAAGAGCTGGGTGCTGGTATGTGTCGCTCTGAAGAGATGCTCCCAGGCTTCCAGTCAGGTCCCAGGACTGCATCTCATACTCCTCTTGTGCCCCTCAGTGCCTGGCAATATTGACTGGCTCTTTCCTTAAGAAACAATACTCCAAAAGCTCTGAGATTTAGAAACTACAAGGGATGACTTCCCCCCACCTCCACTCCCCATGGAGTAATAGATTGGGTCTTAGACTTACTGTGAGTCCAGCATTATTGGTCTGCCCTGAGGGTGGGTCAGTGGGTTGTGGGGATAGCATTATCACCTTTCATGATGTCTCACGCTTCGGACATTGCCTTAGTCTTGTGTGAGTCAAGAAACAACTAGTGACCAGATCAGACTCCATGAGAAATAAGACATCTCACAACCATAAGACATCCCTTGTGTCCTGACATGCCAGCAGAAAAAAGAAAAGAAATCAATTCCAAAGGCTCATCTCCCCAGTCGTCCCTCCTAATCCCCCCTCTCCCCCACCAAGTCAGAGTCCAGATTAAGGACAGTAGGTGTGCTTCCTATTTGTTTTTGCTTGTCAGCACTTTTAAAATTCTTCAGGCAGCTAGGTTGTGCAGTAGGTAGAGTGCTAGACTTCCCCTGGACAGGGGAAGGGCTGCATTCAAATTTTGCCTTTGGCACTTACTGCCTTGGGTAAGTCACTTAATCTTTGATTCAGATTCCTCCTCTGTGTGATGGGAATAATGACAACACCAACCTTCTGGGCTTGATGTGAAATGTATGTCATTGCATGTAAACTGAGTCACAAACCTTAAAGCAACATTTCAACACTAGGCATTAATTGGCATTTCCCCACCTCCCAGGGCACTTTTACAGCAGAGCCTCTGAGTGTTAATGTTGGGGAAAATGATATTCAAGGTGTGTTTGTAGCAGTGATCTTTCCCAATAACAACTGCATACTCCCTTTTTTTACTGAGAACTATTTCAAAGCATAATATTAAATATCCTGCATTGTCCTTTGGATCTTGGCCAGCATATTTGCAGGTCTGTCCCCCAGACTGTTAGACTTCAGCCTATTTTGGGGAGTGGTACCCTCTACTCCTGGCTGCCAAGGGACTATTGCCAGAAGGCCCACCTTCACTTGGCCAAAGGACATGCTGCCCTCCATAAAAGCTGTCCATGAGTGGGAGGGGCTATTTTCTGCCTTTTAAGATAGCTGCACCCCCTACCTGGATGGCCTTAAGCAGAGGCTGGGGCTACATAGAAGACATCAGTGTTTGGGGACAGGATGGACTAGGCCCTTTCCAACCCAGAGATTCTGTGATTCTAGGTGATGAAAGACATTTCAATAATGTGTTGGGTTTTTAAAAAATTTGTTTTATTTTTGATTTGTGGAATAAAACAAGCATTTCCACAATAATATAATAGTATAATAAAATCTGGCATAATAAAATAGTATAATAAAAAGATGATCACACACAAAACTGCAAATCTACTATGTACAACTTGCTATTCCTTTTAAGTATTCAACAAAGATGTACTTTTTTGGAAATGGGCCCATATACAGAGGATCTGTGGAGGGTTAGGGTTAGAAAACAGCCCTGATGGTCCAGTAGGATTTGGAGCTTTTAAAAATGTTCTCCCACTGAACGATCCTGGGCAAACTCCTCAGTCTGGACCTCAGTTTCCTCTCCCTCAGGGATAGGACTGGATGAGCTCTGAAGTCCCTTCTTTTGGTCTTCTTCTCCATCTCAAATCTCCTTGGCCCGTCAAAAAGAGAGTTACTTGAATAGATAATGATGAAATAGAAACTTCGAGCTGCCCTCTGCCCACTCTACCACAGATTCCACCACCAGTCAGGGAACTTCCTGCCTGGCTGAGGGTGAATCCTTCTATTAGAATCCCAGGCTGGGTGAACCCCAAAAAGGGAATGAGGGAGGGGGATTCTGTGGTAAAACAGTAAACACACATATTTTGGGTCGAGTGAAATTGGCATCCATGACATGTGAGAAAAAAAGGGGAAGAGCCAGGTGATGTGAATGCCAATGATGAAGCCATGGTGGGGGGGGGGGGAAATCAGTGATGGTGAGGAGGGGGTGCAGCTAATCATTTCTCAGGGACAGTACATCTGAGCCCCAGAGTTCTCACCAAGTGTCTGAGATTCCATGATTCTAACATCACGAAGAGGAAGATGACTTGCGAGGGTCCTTCACAAACCAGGTGATTTCTGGCTCCCTAGAAGTGAAACAGCTAGCACAGCTAGGTGGCGCCATAGTTCATAGAGTGCCAGGCCTGGAGTCAGACTCTCATCTTCCTGAGTTCAAATCTGGTCTCAGACACTTACTAGTTGTGTGACCCTGGGCAAGTCACTTAACCTTGTTTGCCTCAGTTTCTTCATCTGTAAAATGAGCTGGAGAAGGAAGTGGCAAACCGCTCCAGTATCTCTGCCAAGAAACCCCCAAATGGGATCATGGAGAGTCTAACACGACTGAAATGACTGAACAACAAAGCAATGGAACAGGGGATAGAGATTCTGAAGGAGGCAGCAGGCAGTGCCCTAAGTGTCTCATTTTTAAAAATTTTTACAAAGCTGGCTTGGTCTTTGAAAAAAGTTTTTCTTAAAAGGAAAATGGCACTCAGCTGCCTGACACATTCTCTGTGAATTCCTTGATGTCAAATGGTCAATGTCTTGATGAACCCTTCCCCACCCCCATCCCCGTTTCTATTCCACCTACCTATCAGCAAACAGAAGAGCATGAGTTCCAACCAAAAGCACTTTCCCAGACACATAGAGCACTGACATGCTCCCTGTACTAAACTCTGAGACTATCCTCCATAGCTGACTTTGTGCTGGAACCTTCTGTTACTTGGTGGAAAAATGTCACTCAGATCTGCACATAAACCAGCCTGGCCTGCTTTCTCATCTCTCCTTCCTGGACCTGAGCGTCCAGAGAGACCGGTGAGCTAGTGAATGCATTGCAAGCACCCAGGCCCCTCCATCCCACCTTGACTCACAAACTCAATAAACCTTTCTCTACAAATTCTCCACGTGTTTGCTAAATGCCTATGGAATTTTAGGGGTAGGAACAGAAATGGCTGTGGTATTCTGTCAAAAGACTTTTCTGTTCCTATTGTTATAATTGCATGTTTTTTTGTTGTTTTTGTTATTAATAGGGTCAATTATGATCATAGTTTTTCTAATCTTAAACCAACTCTGGTATTCCTGGTATGAATTCAGTCTGGTCTGGGTTATAATCTTTGTGGTAGGTTACCGCAGCTTCTCCATTAATATTTTATTTATTCATTGATTTCTCATCAATCTTCATTTGGGATATTGGACTAAAGTTTCCTCCTCTCTTTTTTCTTGACTCTTCTTTGTTTTATCTATTTTATCATAGAAGGAATTTGGTAGGATCCCATTTTTCTTATTTCTGCTAACAATTTGTTTAATATTGGAGTTTTTTATTCTGTGAATATTTGATTTAATTGACTTGAAAATCCATCTGGTTCTGAGGTGGTGTGTGTGTGTGTGTGTGTGTGTGTGTGTGTGTATGAGTTTGTTTATGGCTTGTCTAATTTCTTTGAACGAGAATTAGGTTCTTCACATTCTCTATTTCTTGTTCTATTAATCACAATGGTTTATATTTTTATAAGTAGTCATCCATTTCATCTAGGTTGTCAGTATTATTGGCATATAATTGAACAAAAGGGTTTCTAATAATAGCTTTTATTTCTTCATTTGCTGTGATTTCTCCCTTTTCATTTCTGATTCTGCTAATTTGGTTTTCCTTTTATTTTAAAACCAAATTAGCAAATCATTTATTTTGTTGTTTTTCCAAAAACATTTACTTTTACTTATTAATTCAATATGATTGTTTTTGGTCAGTTTTGCAAATCTCTTGTTTGGTTCTCAGGTTCTATATTTTACTCTTTAACTGTATTTAGAAATTTTGTCATTCTAGGTCTTTGTTGTTGTTGTTGTTGTTACGTGATTGATCTGTTCCTCCTTTGTTGGTGAAAGTGGTGTTTAGAGATCATCCCCTCAAGGACTGCTTTAGATACATCACCCAAGAGTTGGGAATGTTGTCTCCTCGTTGTCACCTTCAACGAAACACTCTATTGTCTCTGTGTTTCATTCTCTGATGCGCCAGTTCTTTAGGATTACTTTTTAGTAGCCAGTATTTATTTTTAATCTTTTTCTTAATGGTCCTTTATTGAATATAATATTTATTGCACTGTGTTCACTAAAAACATGTCTAATGTTACTGCTTTTCTGTATTTTTGAAGTTTCTATGCCCTCAAATATAATCAATTTTTGTAAAGGTGCTGCACACAGTGGAGTTATATGTACACTATTTTCTATTAACATTCAATAGTTGCCAGAGATCTAACATATCTAACTTTTCCAAAATTCTATTTTGTTCCTTAATGTCTTTCTTTTTGTTTTATTTGCCTAGCTCTGGTAACATGGTTTTTTTTTTTCCCACAAGGCAATCGGGGTTAAGTGATTTGCTCAGGGTCACACAGCTAGTAAATGTCAAATGTCTGAGTCTGGATTTGAACTTAGGTCCTCCTTATTCCAGGGCCAGTGCTCTATCCACTGCACCACCTAGCTGCCCCAATTTGTTTTGTTTGGTTTTGTTTTGCTAGGCAATGGGGCTAAGTGACTTGCCCAGGATCACATGGCTAGTAAGTGTCAAGTGTCTGAGGCCAAATTTGAACTCAAGTCCTCCTGACTCCAGGGCCACTGCTCTATCTGCTGCACTATCTAGCTGCCTATTTGCCTAGCTCTGAAAGAGGTAAATTGAGATCCCTCCCTATTATAGTTTTACTGCCTATTTCTCCCTATAACTCCTTTAGTTTTTCCTTTAAGTATTTAAGTATTACACATAAGGAAATACTTTAAGTATGTTATACCTGTTATTGCACATATGTTAAATATTGAAATTACATGATTTTCTATGGTATCTTTCAATAAAATGTAGTTTCTCTGCCTATCTTTTAAGCCAATTTTTGATTTTTTCATGTTCAAAGTCATGATTATTTTTTTCAGAATCATGATTACTATCTGTTGCTTTTGGAGTTAACCTGAGGAACAACAAATTTCTCTCTAATCTTTTATTTTAACTCTGTGTGAGTTTCAAGTGTATTCCTTGTAAACAGCACATTGTTGGATTCTGCTTTCTAATCTACTCTAATATGCTTTTCGATTTTATGAGTGAATTCATTCCATTTTTATTTACAGTTGTGATTGTTCATTATGTATTTCCCTATATCCTATTCTCTTATGCATTTTCCTTTCTTTGCTAAATGCTACCTATTTATCATAATTTCTTTTTTTTTCAATCCTTTACAACCATGCCTCTCCATGTTTAGGGTTTTACTTATAACTAAACCTTCCCTGAATCTACCCTTCCTCTTATTCCCTCTTTCCTTTCTCCCTTTTCCCATTTCCAATTGATTTCAAAGTATTTCTGCACCAGACTCTTTATGTGTACATGTGTTCTCCATCCTTCTTGACTAGTTCAGATGGATGTGAGATTCAAGAGATACCCAGTCACTCCATCTATTCCTTATTTGTATACATTTCTACTTGTACACCATGATTATATTAGAAAATAAGTTTTACCACCTTTCCTTCCTATTTTTTGCCCTAATATCCTATATGGCTTTCTTTTCTTATTTTAAAATCATCAAAATACAACAAAACCACTCTCAAGCATTTCATTTTATTTGACTCATGTGACCCCTGATGCCATTAGAGTTCTGAATGAACACTTGTATTATCTTCCTTTCATTAGAATGTAAACACTTCTTTATAAAGTCTCTTCTGATTACTCAGCTCTATTTACTCTGTTTATATTTCCCTTGACTCCTGTATTTGTATTTCCACCATTCTACTTAGCTCTGGTCTGTTCAGCAGGAAGCTTGGATGTTCCCTATTTCATTAAATATCCATTTTCCCCTCCCTGTAGGATTATACTCAGCTTTTGGGGGTAAATTATTCTTTGTTGTGAGTCTATCTCTTTCCTTTTGGAATATCATATTTCAAGCTCTCTACTTTTTTTTATAGGGGACAGCTAGATGGCACAGTGGATAGAGTCCCAGGCCTGAAGTCAAGAAGACTCATCTTCCTGAGTTCAACCCTGGTCTCAGACACTTACTAGCTGTGTATCCTGGACAAGTCACCTAACCCTGTTTGCCTCAGTTTCCTTATCTGTAAAATGAACTGGAGAAGAAAGTGGCAAACCACTCCAGTATCTTTCCCAAGAAAACCCCAGATGGGGTCATGAAGAGTCAGACACAACTAAAATGACTGAACAACAACACTCTTTTAAAGTGTTAGCTACCAAATCTTCTGTTGTCTCAACTGTGGTTCCTTGATTCTTGAACTCTTTCTTCCTGGATATCTGCAGTATTTTTTCTGTGACCTGGAAACCCTGGATTTTAGCTAAGATATTCTTGGAAGGTTTCATTTTGTTTTTTCTTTGAAAAGATGACTGGTGGATTCTTTCTATTCCCACTTTGCCCTCTGGTACTGAGAGATCTGCATAGTTTTTTTTTCATGTTTTCTTGAAATGTGATATCTAGGCTCTTTTTTTTTGGTCATAGATTTTAACTGGTCCAATGATTCTTAAATTATTCTTCTTCAATCTGTTTTCCAGGTCAACTATTTTTGCTATGAGATACCTTACGTTTCATTCTATTTTTTCAATCTTTTTAGTTTGTTTTAATATTTCGTGTTTTCTCTTGTAGTCATTCATTTCTATTTGGTTCATGACAAGCTGGTGATTTTCTTTTTGATACTTTCTTCCATTAACTCTCATTTCCCCAGTTCTTTGCTCTAGTGCTCTCATTTTATTTCTATTATCATTTGAATCCCCTTTTAAAACTCTCCCTTCATTTCTTTCAGGAATTCTAATTGATCTTGTGGCTAAGCTATGTTTTCCTTTGAGGTTCTGATTGCCGGTGTTTTGGAATTATGCTTATCATCTGGGTTTGTGTTTTGGGCATCTTTGGCATCATGATAGTTCCTTATGGTGGATCATCTTTTGGTTGCTCATTCTTCCACCCTTAACTCCTGGACTGGGACTTTGTCTTAGGGCCAGTCTCTGCCCACTTCTGGCGGATTTTTGTGGCCTTGTACAGTCCTGACCTATTTTATATGGTGTTCAGCTGTTATATTTTCCAGGAGTTGAAAGCTGTGAGAGGCAGCTCAGGCAATAACTGCATTTCCTTTCTCATCATCTGGCGGGAAGGTTTTATAAGTAAGGAGTGACAGCATTGCCTGCTTGCTCCTGTGGCACTGTTTCTGAACCAGAGGGACAGAGCTCTAGCTTTTGGATCTGGCTTTGTGATCTTGGTCCATCTCAGTTTCACTGTTCCTGACCTGTTTATTTCCTGGGGGGTTCAAATTTCTGATCATGTTCTGGAATATGACCCACTGTGCCTTTTCCTTTAATTTTTGTTTGATCCTTTTATGAGATTTTTTGTTGGAGAGTTGTTGGGGAACCTGAGCTGTCCTACTTCCTCTTACTCTGCCATGTTGGTTTTTTCTTTCCCAGCTGTGATATTCTAGGAATCATGCTGGTCTTGTGGATACCAAGACAAAATGAAACCATCTCCTGACCTCAAGAACTTTACATTGCTATCTGGGATGGAGTTAGTGACAAGTAAGTAAATACAAGTTAATATCAAGAAATTTAAGAGTGAGATAGTACTGCTTTCCAGGGGTAGAAAAGAATCAAGAAAGGCTCTGGGTAAAAAGTGGCTCCTGAACCATCCTTTGAAGGAAGTAAGGTCTTCTATCCTATGGAAATGAGGAAGGAGTGAATTCTAGACACTGAGGACCACTTGTGCCTAGACATGGAGACAGGACATGAATGTCATGTACAAGGAATACATGTAACCCCTCAGTTTGCCTGCATGAGGTAAATCAATAGGAAATAAGATGGTAATGGTAAGAGGGAGCCAGATTGCAGAGGGCTTTGAATGCAACTGAAGACTTCGCACTTTATCATAGCAACATCAAAAAAAAATTAGACTTTAATGAGCGGAGGAATGACATGGTGAGGTCTGTGTACTGGGCATATTACTTTGGTGGCTGGAGGGAGGAAGGAGTGGAATGGGGAGAGACTTGAAACAAGGAGTTCAACTATAAGATGGCTTCAATAGTCCAGGTCAGGGATGATGAACTAGATCAGTGGTTCTCATGAGAGAGAAGGGCATGATGCAAGGGATGCTGTGGAAGTAGGACTGATGAGACTTGGTATCTGCTTGGATAAGGAGACTCCTTGGATAGGGATAAAACAACAAAATTGAAAAGGGATGGATTTGGAGGAAAATATAATGACTTCCATTGCATTGAGATTAAGATTCCTCTATGTTGGGGGTTTCCAATAGCTAGCTGGTGATGAAGAACTGGAACTCAGGAGAGATTCAGATGAAATGTGGAGATCCGGGAGTTATTTCCATGAGATGGCAATTAGCTTTGTGGCATTGAAGAGATTGCTGAGAGCACAAAGAGAGAGAGAAGACAGCAGGGCTCAGACCTTGGGAGATACTCACGCTTACTGGGTGAGAGGAAAAAGACGACCTAACAGAGAAGATTGAGGAGCAGGAAAGTGCCTCAGACCCTAAAGTTTGAGGAGAATGCCGCATTGTGGTCATGATATGACAGGGACTAAATAGGACTTTCTAACTCTAAGTCAGGTAGAAGCTTGGCATAGAGGCTTCAGTCCTTACAGTAGGACAAAGTGGCTGCTGTTCCAGGACTTACAGACTCCCTATGACTCTAGAGCAGCTATCAGCCTGCCTTAATGGAAGGCATTTCAGAGGATTTCACTTCTGCTCCCCCATTCCACCCTACATTTTGTAGAGCAGAAAACTGAGGCACAGAAAGGTGATTGGCTTTTTCAGAATCATGCAACTAGCAAATGTCTCAGGTGTGATTGGACCTTGGGTTCTCTGGGCTCCAAGGTCAGTTCCCTATGTACTACACCACCCTGTCTCTTATTCCATGGTGTATGCTAGCTGTTTGTGTCCTTGTCTCAATATTCCCTATTAGACTGAAGTGACCGAGAGGAAGAGAGCATGTTTTGTTCTTCTAGTCACTAGAACATTGAATCCAAACTTCACAGAACATAAAAGGATTTCTTCTGTAAAAGTTGGACTCAGTCAAAAGGCTGCACCCAAGGACCTAGAAGGCCACATGTGGCCTCAAGGTCACAGGTTCCCCACTCTTGCTCTCATGTATTCTCCCACCCATCTAGCACTGTGCTCTGCAAATATTCGGCATTTCAGGAATGTTGAATTGAGTGCAATTTCTTCAAATGTGATCAATGTGAAGAGCAGGGCCCTCTAGACCCACAGACTGCTCACCCCCAGCCATTGTTGAAGAGAGTTAACTCCTATGGTAAGGGGGCCTAGCATCCTCACCACCCCACCAACAACCACTCATCAATGGATGGAACTTCAGGAACAGTGCTCCCTTGACCCTCAGTCCTGCTTCCATTCCAGCCCCCAGAACCAGCATCCAGGGAAGCAACTCTCACAGACAAGCAACCTGGTAATCCCGCTTGAGGGCACTGTCGTCCGTCTCTGCCTCAGCAGGTGAAGCTACTGCAGACAAAGAAAGTTCTCACCTCCCAAGTCCTTGGCGCTGTCAGAAGGTTTAACATAAGAAATGGGTATGCTTTATCACTGGGAGAAGAGGCCTTCCCATCCTCTCTGCCTTTGAATGCCAAGGACCACTGGGGCTTTACATCTGCCTGGAAGTGAAGCCCTCCTCTCCCTGTCACCTCTGCCTTCAGAATGTGGCATCTTTGAAGAAAGCGACCCTCTTTGCTTTGTACTTACCACAGGGCTTGGACCACAGTATCAATTCTTCCTTCTTTCCTTCCCTCCTCTTTCTTTCTTTCTTCCTTTCTCTCTCTTTCTCTCTCTCTCCCTCTCTTTCTTTCTTCTTTTCTGTCTTTCTTCCATTCATCTTGTCACTGTGTTAAACCTTTTGATGAACTATGTCAAAATGAAATGCTGTGAGGGCTCAATTTCCTTTTCTGGTATCTCGAGAGGTGGACTAATCTGTGTGGCTCATTACTAATTTCAGGACACTATGGATTGAGTAAGAATTCTAGAATTGTAGCTCTAAGGAATAGAGCACCAGATAGCTAGGAGGCACCATAGTACTCAGAGTACTGGGCCTAGAGCCAGGAAGACCTGAGTTCAAATCTGTACTCAAACACTTAGCTGTGTGACCCTAGGCAAGTCACGTAACAGCTGCTTGCCTCAGTTTCTTCAACTGTAAAATGGGAATAATAACAGCACCTACCTTCCAGGTTTGTTGTGAGGATCAAATGAGATAATATTTGCAAAGCACATTGTAGTCATTGTAGATGCTTAATAAATGTGTTTTTCTTCTTTCCTTTGTTCCTCTGCTCCTTCATTTTGTTTCATTTCATTCCATCTCTTTCTTTCTCTCTATCTCTTTTTCTTTTTTCATTCTTTTTTATTTCTTTCCTTCCATCCTTCCCTCCCTCCTTCCATCCCTCCCTCCTTCCTTCCTTCCTTCCTTCCTTCCTTCCTTCCCTCCTTCCTTCCTTCCTTCCCTCCTTCCATCCCTCCCTCCTTCCTTCCTTCCTTCCTTCCTTCCATCCCTCCCTCCTTCCTTCCTTCCTTCCCTCCTTTCCTTCTTTCCTTTCTTCCTTCCTTCTTTCCTTCCTTCCTTCATTAGAATCTGACATCCCTTGCTGACTTGTTGGTTCCCCTTTCATTTGCAACTTAATCTTTTATGGTCTCAGGAGACCCATAGCTATTACTGATGGTGCTGATGAGCATATCTCCATGGGGATTTGGGTATCCTTGGAGGGGGTGGTGGGGAAGTTTGCAAAAACTGAGGTCTTCAAATGAAGAGACTAGGGCCTGCTTCCCCATGGGAGGACAGCTTTCAACAATGCTTCTTTACGAGAGTCAGCAAATGCTCATTCTCATTTTCCTGCTTTTTCAATATCAGCATTCAGCATCCAGCCTGACGCCGACTTAAGAGAAATGAAACCCAGACTGTCTCTATTTTAACAGACCATCTTCTTTACAGTATTACCCTTTTCATGGGGCTCTAAAAATGAACACAGATCCCAGATTTCTCTCCACCCTCCTGCTTCCCGTGTCCATCAAAGATATATGCCCAGACTGAAATCTTGCATGATGTAAGGCAGTCTGTGACAAGTGATATTCACAACCTGGAGAAGACATCTCCTTCCTTTGTGCTTACATGAGAAATGAAATATCAGCAGGGAGGAAGGTGGGTGACTCATCCTGATAAGAAGCAGCTGGGGCCGGTTTTCATTTCCTTCTCTGTTCCCTGCATGGAGCAACAATGCCAGAGAAGAGCAGCATTGATACCATGTGGATGCTTTCGGTGAAGGTTTTAAAATGAACAGCAGAGCTGGTCACTGCAGTGCAAACACACCATGGCCTAGACCCCAGGCCCAGTCAGGCTCATGCAGACCAGGTTCAGTCCTGGGGGGCTTCTCACCAATAGTCTTGGTCTCATGCCCCCTCTCAGGGCCTCAGAGAGCCTCAGAAACATCCTCAAGTCTAGCCCTGCCTTAGAAAAAGCAAAAGGCCCCCAGGTGCCCCCGGGAAGCACACAGGCTTACAACATATAACAAACAGAGAGATGCTGAGACCTTGCACCCAAGTCCACACCATTAGAGTGAATTTTGTCCCCCCTCAGATGAGCCCCACTTGCCCCCAGGGATAACACAATTCTCCAGACTCATGGCCCCACCCTGTGGCTGAGGCTTCCCTACTGAAGGTCTGGTGAGCTTTCCCTCCCACAGGTTCCAGACGGTCTCACAGACAGACCACAGCATCCTATGGTTGAAGATTCCCTTGAAAGTAAACACCCTTGGGCTGCTGGAGACCTGACCTCCTTCCCATCAGACCTGCACAATTTGTGTACAGAACTCCTCACAACGATCATGGGGACCAAGGTTGAATAAATCTGGGAAGTCGGGCTGATGGGCTCCAGTTGCCAAGCAGAGGAATTTGCACTTTATCCTTGGGGTAAGGGGGCCCTGGAATGGGAGAGGGACAGGATAGCACTTTGGCAATGCATTGGAGCGGGGGCAAGATGAAGCCGAGACACTGACAGGGCTGGGGAGAGGGTGTCATAGGCCTCTTGGATAAGCTTTTACAAGCAAGAGGTGCTGAGAATTGAAGCCAGGCCTTGGCTGTGGGAGGTAAGGCCTGATGGCAGGAGGTGGTGGCCGAGACTCTAGGGCTGGGGGGGAGCTGGTCCTCATCCTTCACAGAAACTTTGCCCATTCTAGCCCTTGGAAGTGCAGAACCAGGGCTTGACAGAGTGAGTCAGGGCCTAACCACCTCAGCCCAAGTGGGTTGTGGTTACGGAGGGGACCCAGCCCCCCCCCCCCCAGCAGGGGAGGCCCCTTGGGCAGTGGGTCCTGCCAGCTCCCCATCATTCCTCATCCTCTGTCAGCAAACTTCATTAGTCTGGTCATTCCTATTATAAAGGAGGAAACCAAGGCCCAGAGCAGAGCCAGAGGATGTAAGCAGCAGAGGGGATGCTGGAGCAGTCCCCTCCCACTGGACCAGCTGCTGGTCCTTGATTTCGCCCAAAGATTGCCCCAGGATTCCTTTAACAAGGAAAGGGACCCGAGAGGCAGACTGCCTGTGTTCAGGCAGATTCGCTGTTTCTTAAGCCTTTCCCCCTTGAGTAGTCAGAAACAGAGTGTGAGTTGCAGGGAGCTGGCCTCGTCTGGCCCCAGAAGGTTGGAGGACCCTGGGATGGTGCTCCAGAGGCCTGAGAAGGCTTAGGCCCAGAACCACGGAGAGCACCCACGAGAAGGCAGGAAAGAGAGAGAAGCCCCCCAAGCTGCTGGACCCTCATGAGCAGCTTTGGACCACAGCGGGGCTGGGTCTTCCCCAGAGGGGCCCTCGTCCCTCAGGTTTGGCAGAGACTCAGAGATCAAGGTGAGGTGCACCTCGGCATCATCCCTAGTCCAAGGTGCCTTTGTCAGGGACTGCTGAATGGGCATGGTCCTCCCAGCCCCGGTTCTTTGGGGAGGGCAGGGGAGGTGAAGAAGGATGCGCATGGAGCGGGTGCTGGAGAGGGAGAAGAAAATGGAGAGAAGGGCTAATTTTAGATCTTCATCCTTGTACGCTGTTGCTCCCGCAACTATGAAACTCTGCCGCCCCCCCCCCCCCAATAAAAAGGGTCAGGGTAGATTTCCCATCATCTTTTATGTTTACATTTACATATTATGTCTGTGTGGGCAAGCATGTATTCTTGTTGGTATGCACGTGTGTGTGTGCATATGCATGCCAGAGAGAGAGAAGGGGTGGGGGGGTCATCCCCTTTGACTCTTATTTCTTTTTTTTTTGAAATTAATTAATTTGTTTTAGTTTTCAACATTCACTTCCATAAACTTTTGAGTTTTAAATTTTCTCCCCTTCCTTCCCTACTTCCCTCTTCAAGACAGCATGCAATCTGATACAAGCTCTACATATACATTCCTATTAAACATATTTTCATATTAGTCATGTTGTAAAGAAGAATTAAAACCAATAGGAGGAACCACAAGAAAGAAGAAACAAAACAAAACAGAAGGAAAAAAAGAGCAAATAGTACGCTTCGATCTGCATTTAAACTCCATAGTTCTTTCTCTGGATGTGGATAACATTTTCCATCATGAGACTTTCGGAGATGTCTTAGATCCTTGTGCTGCTGAAAAGGGCTAAGTCTGTCAAAGTCAGTCATCGCACAACATGGCTGTTATTGTGTACAACATTCTCCTGGTTGTGCTCACTTCACTCAGCATCAGTCCATACAAATCTTTCCAGGTTTTTCTGAAGTCTTCCTGCTCATCATTTCTTATAGCACAATAGTATTCCATTACATTCATATACCACACCTTGTTCAGCCATTCCTCAATTGATGGACATCCCCTCAATTTCCAATTCTTGGCCATCACACAAAGAACTGCTATAAATATGTTTGTACATATGGGTCTCTTTCCCATTTTGATGATCTCTTGGGTATACAGCCCTAGAAGTGCTATTCCTGGGTCAAAAGGTATGCATATTTTTATAATCCTTTGGGCATAGTTCCAAATTGCTCTCCAAAATGGTTGGATCAGTTTACAACTCCACTAACAATTCATTAATGTTCCAGTTTTCCCACATTTTCTCCAAAAGTTATCATTTTCCTGTTTTGTAATGTTAGCCAATCTGATAGGTGTGATATGATACCTCAGAGTTGTTTTGATTTGCATTTCTCTAATCAATAGTGATTTAGAGCATTTTTTTCATATGACTATAGATAGCTTTAATTTCTTCATCTGAAAACTGCCTGTTCATATCCTTTGACCATTTATCAATTGCAGAATGATTTATATTCTTATAAATTTGACTCAGTTTTCTATATATTTTAGAAATGAACCCCTTATCAGAGACACTGGTTGTAAAAATTCTTTCCCAGTTTTCTGCTTTCCTCTTAATCTTCATTGCATTGGTTTTGTTTGTGCAAAAGTTTTTCAATTTAATGTAATCAAAATTATCCATTTTGCATTTCATAGTGTTCTCTATCTCTTGTTTGGTCATAAATTCTTCTGTTCTCCCTAAATCTGACAGGTAAACTATTCCTTGCTCTCCCAGTTTGCTTATGGTATCAGTCTTTATATCTAAATTGTGTACCCATTTTAACTTTATTTTGTCATAGGGTGTAAGATTTTGGTCTATGCCTAGTTTCTGCCATACTCTTTTCCAGTTTTACCAGCAGTTTTTGTCAAAAAGTGAGTTCTTATCCCAGAAGCTGGGGTCTTTGGGTTTATGAAACAGTAGATCACTATAGGCATTGACTACTGTATCTTGCATACTTAACCTATTCCACTGATCCACCACTCTATTTCTTAGCCAGTACCAAGTAGTTTTGAGGATTGCTGCTTTATAATACAATTTAAGATCTGGTATGGCTAGGCCACCTTCCCTAGCATTTCTTTTCATTAGTTCCTTTGATATTCTGAACCTTTCATTCTTCCAGATGAATCTTGTTATTATTATTTTTTCTAGCTCTATAATTTTTGGTAGTTTAGTTGGTATGGCACTGAATAAGTAAATTAATTTAGGTAGAATTGTCATTTTATTGTATTAGCTCAGCCTATGCATGAGCAACTGATGTTTTTCCAACTAGTTAGACCTGACTTTACTTGTGTGAAAAGTGTTTTGTAATTGTATTCATATAGTTCCTGGGTTTGTTTCAGCAGGTAGACTCATAAATATTTTGTAATGTCTACAGTAACTTTAAATGGAATTTCTCTTTCTATCTCTTGCTGTTGGGCTTTGTTAGTAATGACTCTTATTTCCAAAGGCAAAGCTGGGTAAAGTTTGCCTTACCTAGCAATGCTGGGGAACCCACAATCTCAACCCAGCTTCTCCTTTAGCTCCTCTGCCTCCGTCTTGACTGGGTGCCAGACTTGCTCTGGTCCTAACATGGTGGTCATATAGCTGGAAGGGACTGAGATGTCCCCCTGACCGACATGCCCATTCTGTGGAGAGGCTGCTGAAGCCCAGAGAAGGGGAATTGACCCCAAAGTCACCCAGGAAACAAGTGCCAGAGCCAGGATTGGAACCTAGCTCCCCTGACTTCAAAGCTGGTGTTTTTAGGGCAGCTGTGGGGCACCACCATGCACAGAGTACTGGAAGTCAGAAAATCCTGAGTTTAAATGCAGCCTCAGACATTCACTACTGTGGGACCTAGGGCAAATCACTTAACCCCTATTTGCCTCAGTTTCCTCATCTGTAAAATGGGGATGATAACACCACCTGCCTCTCAGGGTTGTTGTGAAGATCAAATGAGATAATATATATAAAGTGCTTAGTACAGTGCCTGAAACACAGTAGGCATTTAATAAATGCTTATTCCCCTTCCCCACCTTTTCATTGTACCTTACCGCCATATATATATATATATATATATATATATATATATATATATATATGCCCTTGGGGGAATGCTAACATCTCAGTTCTCATTTGGGCAGTTAGTTTGGGGAGTACAGCAATCAACTGACTAACATGCTTTTATTAAGTGCCAATTATGTGCCAGACACTTTACTAAGGCCTAGGGATACAAACACAAGAAGGAAGACAGTGCCTGCCTTCAAGGAGCTTACTTTCTAATCAATGTAAAGAAGCCCAGTTTAAAAGGTCATGAGACCATATTTTCACATTATTCTCACAGATCAAGAGTTGAAAGGGGGTCCAGGGGCCTTTGGATCCAATCCCTTCACTTTAAAAGTGGAAGAAACTGAAGCCCAGAGCCTGAATCTCATTTCAGGTGACCATGAATGGCTCATTACACATCCACACCCATTCACACATACAAACACACTAAAGTACAAACACAGACACACACAGAATGCCCAACTACATATATGTAAGCACACATGAAAATACGTGCATGAATAGAGACATGATGCACATGCATGAAATGTATTGTATACATGAACAGATTTGCATGTAAACAACACACATATACACATGACCACAATACATAAAGTGCACACAAATACAAAAAACCCTCAATATACCCACCTGCACAATATGCATGTATGATGGGCACACACAAGCACACAAACCTATACACACATGCACAACGCATTAAATATGTAATGCACATACATGCATATTTCCACACACACATGAATGCAAGCATGCAATGCCCCATCCACATACATACATGCCCACATCCACAAAGTTAAACAAAAAGACAACTTCACAACACATTGCACACCACTGGCATGGTGCCTCCTTAGCTTTTAAAATGAGCTACATACATACATACATACATATGTGTGTGTATACATACATATGTGTGTGTACATACACATGTGTGCATGAACACACATAGATGGGGAAATAACTGCTGGCTAGGGTTTCCTTGCTCTTTTTCCTACAACCAATTCTCTGGATGCAAGCAGATGCTCCCAGTGCTAAGGCCAGGGATGGGGCCTGCCCCCTAGTGACAATAGCTGGCCCACTGAGGCAGGAGCCAGCCCAGGGTCCATCCAGGGGAAGGTGCCTCCTCTGCTGCTGCCCAGGGAGATGTGGATGGTCACTAGGAACTCTGGGCTAGAAGCATTAACCAGGCCACACTGACCTCCAGTTTTTCCCAAGCAGGTCATCACTCATAGTCCACAATAAGGATATATTTGTGGGAAAAAAAAAGTGATTTTTATTTTCAGTTCCAAATTCCGTCCCTCCCTCCTTCACTCCCCCACCCATTAAGAAGGTGAGAAATATAATATAAATTATACATGTGAAATCATGCAAAACATATTGTTATATTAGACATGCTATCAAAAAAGCAAGAAAAACAATGAGAAAAAATATGCTTCAATCTGCACTCAGAGTTCATCAGTTCTCTCTCTGGAGGTAGAGAACATTTTTCATCATGAGTCCTTTGCAATGTGGTGGATCATTGGTTTGATCAGAGTAGCTAAGCCTTTCAAAGTTGATCATCGTTACAATATCTCTGTTACTGTGTACAGTGATCTCCTGATTCTACTCACTTCACTTCGCATCAGTTCATATACTTCCCAGGCTTTTCTTAAACCACTCTGCTCATCATCATAACACAGAAGTATTCTATCACAATCATATGTCACAACTTGTTCAGCCATTCACTAATTGATGGGCATCCCCTCAATTTCCAATTCTTTGCAACCACAAATAGGGTTGCTGTAAATATTTTTGTACATATGGGTCCTTTTCCATTTTCATTGATCTCTTTGGAGTACAGACCTAGTAGTAATATTGCTGGGTCAAAGGGTATGCACAGTTTGATCACCCTTTGGGCATAGCTCCAAATTGCTATCCTCAGAGAACTACAAAACTGACACAGCGGAACATAAGATTCAGGTTTTAAAAGTTTTGTTGTAGTTGTTGTTCAGCCATTCAGTTGTGTCCAACTCTTCATGACCCACTGTGGTCCATAGCACGCCAGGGCATTCTATCCTCCACTATCTCCCGAAGTCTGTCCAAGCTCATGTTCATTGTTTCAATGACGTTATCTATCTATCTCATCTTCTGCTGTCTTTTTTTTCTTTTGCCTTCAATCTTTCCCAACATCAGCATCTTTTCTAATGAATCCTGTCTTCTCGTTATGTGGCCAAAGTATTTAAGCTTCATCTTCAGTATTTGATATTCCAGTGAATAGCTTGAAAGAATTTCATTTTCTGTATAGTATTTATGGTACTGTAGATTTCGTCTGTTATGAAAAGTGAATATTGTCTGAAATCCGTGTGTTTTTTAAATTGAGACGTTAGTATAAAAGATCATATAATTCTAGGAATTAGTAGTGAGAAGAATGTTTTGCATGTTACCAATTTTATTTTGTGTACTGCATTTTATGAATGGAACTTTTGAATGAATTCATTTTATGAATGAACTTTTAGGAAAAGTGCATATTATCAGAATTAAAGTTTTGTTATAAAGAATTGGATGCTGAAAAGTGTATTTTCAGAAATCTCTAGTGAAAGATGACAGTCATGAACCTAATGCCCTATTTCCCATAAATTCAATTTATCAACATTCATGTTTTTTAACTTTTGTACTGTTTTCTAGGAATATTACCCCTGCAAAAGTTGAGGATTGCCTGTATTAGTGATTTAGAGCATTTTTTTCATATGATTAAGGATAGCTTTGATTTTTTTTTCTTTGAAAACTGTCAGTTCATATCCTTTGACCATTTATCAACTGGGAAATAACTCCTTCTTTAAAAAAAATAAATTTGGTTCATCTACCTATATATTTGAGAAGTGAGATTTTTACCTGAGAAACTTGATAAAAATGTGCCCCCGTTTCCTGTTTTCTAGTTTAGACTGCATTGATTTTATTTGAGCAAAACCTTTTAAATTTTATGTGATCAAAAGGGATGCCTTTCTTTCAGAAGCTATGAGGTGCAATGTACTGATCGGGGGCCCAGTACCAACAGAGATCTGGATTTGAAGCCTGCCCCGCCCCTCACCTTGGACAAGTCATTTGACTCCGATTAGCCTGCCTTTCCACTTTCATCACTGAATGGGATATTTGTAGGGATAAGGATATTTGTAGAACTCACTTCACAGGGCGTTTAAGAGGATCAGATGGGATGATGGTTGGACATACTTCACTAAACTTAAAGGGCTCAATAGAGGTCTATCATTATTATTATTATTAATTATTATTGTTATTATTTTGGTAACAGATTTGTGTATTAGCCATTGCTCATTCTGGATCTCTGGCTGGGCTGAGTAAGATCTGGGAACCTGGAGAAACCTGGCCTGGATGTAATCATTTTGAGGGGGAGGAAAGAGGGAACCTTCTCACCCAGTAATTTTCTAGGTGAAGATCAGAGAATCCCATGGAAGTAAGTGGATTTTCTCCTTCAAAGTAGAAATTCAAGGTTATTGATTTTTTTTAATTAATTAGCACAGGGTTTGACATATAGTCAGTGCTTAACAAAAGCTTTTTTCTTTTTTCATTCACACAAGTAAAATGCAGTTTGGGAGCAACAGAGCACAGCTCTTGTCATCACAGGTTCACAGGGAGCTGGATGTAGAGTTGTAAGGGACCCTGGGGGCTCTCCAGTCCAACCTCTCTTTTAATCCTTCAACAAACATATATCAAGTATCAGCTATATGACACGCCCTGTGATTAGCTCTGGAGATACAAAGACAAAAATAATAGAACTGTCCCTGCTCTTAAGGAGCCTCCATTCTAATAGGGAAGACAACATGGACACATAATTAGTGTATACCAAACCTATAGAACCAGTTAGTAAGTCAACAACTATTATGAAGTGCCTACTCTGTGCTAAGCACTGGAGCTAGAAAGACCAAAACATGATCTCTGTCCTTAAAGAGTTCACATGTTCAAGGGGGAGAGAACATACTAAAAACAGTGCACATGCAAGATATGTATAGAAAGTACTTTGAGAGGGAAGGTTCTAGCTCTGGAACTGGGGTGGGGGGTTCAGTTCCAAAGGCCTCCTGGCAGAAGGAGGCATTTGAACTGAGTCTTTAAGTAAACCCAGGATTTCAAGAGGTAGGGATGTAAAAGGCAAAACGTTCTAGGCATTGGGGATGGGCAAATGCAAAGGTAGAGGTGGGAGACAAAACATCACATTCAAGGAGAGAAAACTGGAGGTTCAATTTCCATCTCAGATACCTCCTGGTCGTGGGACTCTGAGCGAGACAGCTAATCTCTTAGGAGTTCTAAACATCTCTCTGGGACTGAGTGGCAGGTGTCCATCTTTATGGTTAGAGGGAGAGTCCTCATTGGGAGTGCCCAACGCCAATGATGTCACAGGTCTGGTCCAATAGAAATAGAGGTAATAGCACAACAACAACAACAGTGACTGGCATCACAACAGCCAGCTTTCAGGCACTGTCCTCACTATCACCAAATCCATTGTGAACTTGCTTCTTGAGAGAGTGGAGAATCCCTCGTCCTGTCTGGGGAAGGAAGGAGGTGCTCCCAGGTAGAATGTCTTGCTAGGTGTGGAACATCTCAGATAGTCATGTAAGGTGTATCTGAGAGGACACCCATGGTGCAACCCTGGGAGAAGGGAATAATTATAAAGCTCTTTCCTCATAGAAAAGCACTCTCCAATGTTTTTTTAAATAACAATCCTGTGTTCCTCAGCTGAGAGCCCCATTTCTCACAGGACCTGAATGAGAATGGTCATTGGGATGTGGCTGAGGAATAGGACATCACACAGAAGCCCAAATACCAAAGATAGTGTCTGGAAAATCCAGAGAGGCTGAGCACACAAACATGTGCAATACACATACATAAGCACACACACATACATGCACACATACACACGAGCACACACATGCGTATGCATGCATGCATGCATGCACACAGTGCTCATGGAGGGAAGGGGACAAAGAGAAAGGAATGACACTCAGAGAATCTGCCCTGTATAAACAACCTCTTGTCCTCTATGTCACACCCTGAATTGTGGGCAGTCAATAAATATCTGTAAAGTACCTACTACGTGTCAGCACACAAACACTGTGCTTGGTGCTGGGAATACAACGATATAGCCCCAATCTCAAGAAACTTACATGCTAATGGGGGAGTGAAACCAGTACAATAGAATAAATGTGATAAATACACACCACATCCAGAATAAACCTAAGTGTGTTTTATGTGGAGCATACAGAAAACAGCTAGGGCCTTCCTGTGTTCTCCCATCCATTTGCCTCTGCCACCAAGCTGCTGAGAGAGGGAAGGCTTTCTGGGACATGTGGCTTGTCATTTGGGAACCTGATCAGTCCAGAGCAACCCCAGATGGTTCTGGGTGGTAGGGCTTTCTCTCTAGCTCAACCAGGAACTAGAAACAAAGTAAAAGTGAGGCATATCATTATCATTTGTGTTCTAATGACTGGATGCGTCTCAGGAGACAGTGAAAAAGTGACAGAAGAGATGGGTCCCTCCTTCCCCTAACCAAGGGTGCAGGAAGCAGGAGGCTAGCAGCCCTGTAATCTGGTGAATGAAGTCTTGTCAGGTCAGATTTCAGCTGTTCTTCCTCCAACCCCACCCCCACCCCTTAACATTCGAGTGCGCGCGTGCATGCATGCACACACACACACGCACACACACACACACACACACACAGAGGAAATTGACATGGACTCGATCTGGACCTGTGATTTTTAGTTTGGAGAGCAACCCTTTGAGGAACCTTAATTCAGCAGGGCCTAAGTGGGAGGCCACGCTGTCCAAGGTCCTGACTTAATTTGGTATTGCCCCACTGGATAAGGAAGAAGCCCACAAAATTGGGGGAAAGTGAGGAGTCCTAGAATTTCAGAGCTAGAATGGACCTCTGTGGTGTCTTATTGAACCTGTACCTGAAGAAAGATCCCTTTTATTCCATCCCTGATAACAGTCATCCAGAGAAAGTAAACCCATTGACCTTCAACACAACTCATTCCACTCCGGGACAGCACTAATGCCCACAGAGGCTGCTGCAGAACTTCAAAGAAAGGGGCTGGAGTGGGTGAAGATAACTAAATCAACATTCAAATATCTGGAAGAAAACTGAGAAAGTGGAGAATAGAACCCTCTAAAGGAGGACACAAGAAAATTGAGACTTTTATGAACTGATGCAAAATAAAGTGAGCAGAAGTAGGAAAATGACCAATACTATAGTATAAATATTATGAAAATGAACAATTATGATGAATAAATTGATGAAAAATGAAATGAGCAAAATAAGGAGGCCAATTTATATAATAATAACTTTGTAAAATCAATCACTTCAAAAGCTGTAAGAACAATGATCAATATGATCAACATTCCTGGTTCCAGAGAACCAGTGATGAAATATACGATCCATTTTATCTACCTCCTGACATAAAGGTGATGAATTTAGGGGGCAGAATTATATACATGTATGTATGTGTAAGTGTATATTTATATGTGTATATGTACCTATGTGTGTATGTTATGTCTATCTATATGTATCTCCAGGGCATATGGGGTGTTCAGGGTGGACTAACACCTGCACTGTGATGGCTTGCTGAGTCCTTTTCATAGTTTCTCATCCACCTTTGGTATCCACCTTCACCCAACACTCACCTGTGGCTTCAAGAAGCTGGAGCAGCACAATGCCCATGCCCTGTTAAAAGCATCTTGGCAGACGGGCTAAACCAGGTTGAGGGTAACCAAAAGGCCTCAAACTCATTGATGAATTAGGGGGAAGTCTATCCCAAGTGAAGATTTCCTCTGGTGACATGGGAGGATGAGAACAATTTGTTTTAATGGCCCTGAAAGTGACTGAAGCAGGTGCTGTGGACTGCTTAGAGCTTGGTCAGACATTAAAGATGACAAGGTCATCCACTGCATCCTGGGCCACTGTCTTGTCACTGATCTTCAATGATTCTGAGACAGTGAGGTTGAAAACTTCATGCAACTCTGCTTCACTTAAATCTTATTCACATGTTTGAGTCCAGATATAACTCCACAATGTCATTGGTCCTCTTTGACATGAAGGACAAACAACGTATATATCTACATATCTCAGACACTCACTAGCTATGTGACCCTGGGCAAGTCACTTAACCCAGTTTGCCTCAGTTTCCTCATCTGTAAAATGAGCTGGAGAAGGATATGGCCAAACACTCCAGTATCTTGGCCAAGAAAACCCCAAATGGGGCCATGAAGTGTTGGACATGACTGAACAACAACAACACACATATGTACATATGTGAGTGTACTTTGTATACTAATAGTGAGGGAATTTATTTGGTTTATTGTCATTCTTACTTTTATTGGCCACCCAGGTATCTCCTATCTTTGGCCCCCTACTCAGGGCCTGTCTGCTCTAGAAACAAATATTCCCACATACTAGACCTTTTCATTTTCTCTCCTTCAAGAGAGAGGTAGTGTGGTATAGTGGATAGAGAGCCGGGCTCAAAGCCAGGAAGATCTGAGTTCAAGTCTGCTTCTGACCCATATTGGCTACATGACCCTGGACAAGTCACTAAGAATTTTAATGCTGCAGGCACTCTTTATAAGGATAAGTTTCAGAGAAGTTGCCAATATGCATCAGGAGAAGAAATTTCATTATCTGGGAGGTCTCTATTGCAGTGAAATCAGAGGCTGCTCCTGTCCCTCCTGGTCAAACTTTGGAAGCCAGAGCTTGGGAGCTGGAAAGGATTTTAAAGATTATTGTTCCAAAAGCCTTTATTTTACAAATAAAAAAAACCCCTACATTCAAGAGAAGAATGACTTGTTCAAAGTCCCATAAAGAGGTTGTGGCTGGGGCCGCTAGGGGGCTCTGGGGTGGATAGAGCACCGGCCCTGAAGTCAGGAGGACCTGCATTCAAATCCAACCTCAGACCAAACACTTGACACTTACTAGCTGTGTGACCCTGGGCAAGTCACTTAACCCCAACTGCCCAAAAATAAGATAAAAGAAAAGAAAAGAAAAGAAAAGAAAAGAAAAGAAAAGAAAAGAAAAGAAGTTGTGGCTGTGGTGGGACCAGCATTCTGCTCCTCTGACTCCCATTCCCTTGGGCTTCTGTCTACTTCTTCCCTCAGGGCCCTGCTCTGCCAGTGGGATCCCATCAATGTGCCAGCCAACCCAGGTAACATCTGCATATGGAAACAGGCATTTTCTTGAAGGCCTTAACCTTCAAGAGGACCCTGGATGATGGGAATTTCTGATGGGGGGGGCAGCTGGGGAAGACTTTTCTGGATAGTACCCAAACTGGTCCCCTTTATTTGGAATTCATTGCCCCCAGTTTCCAGAAGCAAAGCTAATGTATCTATCTTTGGATCAGACTAGAGTAAGAGTTATTGGGGTCTGTGAACTTGTTTTTTAAAATACTATTTTGATAATTATATTGAAATATAATTGGTTTCCTTTGTAATTTTATGTATAATGTTTTTATGCCTTTAACCTATAATACTGAGGAGTCCAGAGGCCTCCCCAGGCTGCTGCCAACGGGGGCCATGAGGTACAGAGGTTAAGAACTACTGGCCTCGATGCTGCCAAGGTCCTTTTCAAATCTCTTATTCTTTGATTCTCTTTATTCCTATTGAAATACTCCCACCAATGGTAGAGGCTGAGGCGTTCCTTGGCATCACGTCACATCTCAGAGGTCAACGCACCTTCCTCTTCACTTGACATTAGGAGAAAAACTTTGCTTTTCTGTTTTTGATTCTGGACACTTGGCCTAAATGACAGTCTTCCTCTTTCCCTGGATAGCGATCACAAAGAGAATGGCTGTATTTGTAACAGAAATGTGCAGACATGGTGGCCCTAGCTGTGTCTGAGTGCGCCTTCTCAATCTCTGCCCTCATGGCTGCTCCACATTGACACATGCCAAGAGTGGGGAAAAGACCATTGCAAGTGTTTTAGGAAATGCTAACTTTGTAAATCAGTGTGTGTGAGTGTGCATGTGTGTGTGCAAGCACGTGTGCATGTGTACATGTGCTCATGTGTTCGTGTGTGTGTGTGTGTGTGTGAGTGTGTGTGAGATTGGTCCCACTCTGCCTCAAGGCAAATGTGAGACATTCCATGTCCATTGCACCACCAAGGATGGCCTGGGCTGCTGTTCCTGACCCAGCTACATAAGCATGGGGGGAATAAACAATTCTATCCATTGGAAGTAATATTTTTCACCTTAACATTTCTGAGAAACCTGGCTCCTTTTCCTCCTTGGACAGCGTGGCCTGATAATTAGGGAGTCCTGAAGCCAGGAAGACCTGGGTTCAGGTCCTGCTTCTGACTCTGCCAGCTTGTGAGCACTGACCTTGAATTGCTCTGGGCAGTTCTCTCAGCCTGTAACTTGCAAAGAAGCTGGAGACCTGCCCTGGTAGAAGTAGGGCCTCACAAGGAATTTCCTGCACCAGTTTTGTTTTTGTTTTTTAGGCAGTTGGGGTTAAGTGACTTGCCCAGGGTCACACAGCTAGTGTCAAGTGTTTGGTGGGAGGCTGATTTGAACTCAGGTCCTCCTGACTCCAGGGCTGGTGCTCTATCTATTCTGCCATCTAGCTGCCCACCCCACCCCACCCTGCACCAGTAAAATCAGAGATCCCACCCCTCCCTCTTTCTTCCTCACAAATGTTTGCATTAGAAAAAGCCCTTTGTTGGGAAAAGGCCAAGGATTCTGGCAGCTACACTCATGCTCACATCACTCCTGCCACGTCACCAGAGGGCTTCGGTGTCTGTTGACTCTTCAGGTAAAGGCTTTAATGTGATGCTTTATAGAAATAAGGCCCTGTTCACAAGCTGGTTCACAAAGTACACTTTGCTCACAAGGGAACTTCTGCATTTCAGCCCTCTGCTATGCAGATGAAGTGCTGAGAAATGGGGCTTTTCCTTGTGATGGTAACCTGAGTAATAAGGTGACGACAGGCTCAGAAGATGCAAGGTCAAGACCAGGGAAGGACGTGGTGCAGAACCGGTCTCCAAGCTCTTCTCCTCCGGAGGGCTGGGCTGCTTTTCGGGTGACGCTTCAGATTCGGTTGCCAGAGGGCCTCGGACAAAGTGGGAGCTATTGATAGCCAGAAAGTAGCATCATTCCAAGGGTTCCTCGGTGGGCAGCCTTGGCCATGGCAAAGTGAGGCACAGCGAAGAGCTGGGCTCGGCCCAGGGCGATAAGACAAGACTGGGGGGTGTATGGTCAGAGGGAATGGAGCAGCCTTAAGACACCCTGGCAGTCACTCCCCCTACCGTGGGCGTTTGGCGGCCCCTCTGGCCAAGGTGAGGTGGGAAGCACTTAGGAGGCTGGGAAGATGGAGCGAGTCAGGCCACAGCTGAATCCGTCCCTCCCCCTCCCCCATGGCGATCAAAAGTACTCAAGTTACAGGTGCGGGCTGGGCTGTTGCTGCGGCTTATTTCTATTGCGTAGAAGAGGGCACCTCCCCAAACACCAGTCCCTGTCCTTCTCCCCACCCCCCACTCCCAAAGCCACACCCCCGAACCCGAACCCTGCACTGGCGGGGCTGGGAATGATTCTCCGCCAGCCATACAGCTGGAGGCCAGGAGGCCGGCTAGTGTCTCGGGCCGCCACTGGGCCCGCTTCCCGGGATGCTAGGACGCGGGCACGCGGGCACGCTGGGACGCTGGGACGCTGGGACGCTCCTGGGATGCTGGGATGCAGGGATGCTGCTGGGCTTCGCATCAGGGCGGCTCCGTCAGGGCTCTGATTGGCTGGCGCTGCACCGCGCTTGGCCAATGGAGTCAGCCGCCTGGCCCAGCTCCTCACTTTCCTCCTGCCCAGCGGAGGCTGTGCGCTCTCGGGGGCTGGGATTGGCTCGACGAGCTGGAGGGGGCCGAGCCCGCCTCGGTGTCTGGGCTGGGCCGCCGCCGCTGCTGCCGCCGCCCTCAATGTGAGCCCGCTCCCTTCCTGGCTGGCTGGCTGCCTCCCGCCCTCTCTGGTCTGCCCTACTCCCAGGCGGGCACGAGTGTGGGAGCAGGATCCAGAGACCAGGGCTCCCCCTCCACCCCCTCACACTCTCCCCTGTTTTCCCCTCGTCACCCTTTCCCCTCCCTCCATCCCTCCCAGGTAACCCCCGTCCGACTTGGACCAGCCCCTGCCTGCGCACACCGACGGCCAGACGGCCAGCCTCTGAGCGCCCTGCCGTGGGCCAACAGGCGGTGCCCTCTTTCCTGGGACAGGTGAGTGCCTCCTGCTTTCTCCCGCGGCCACTTGGCCAGGGAGCCTCTGGGCCGAGCAGAGGTGCGTGCGTGCGTGCGTGTTTGTGTGTATGTGTGTGTGTGTGTGTGTGTGTGTGTTTATGTGTGTGGGGATCGGGGAGGGGGGGTAGCCCACGGGGGCGAGATGGAGTGACCATGGAACAGACTGTTTCCACACTGCCAGCTCCCAGGGCGGTGAACTTCGGGACCCCCCTCCCTTTCCCCTCTCCCTCAACCCCCTGGCTTTTAACCGAGCTGGGCTTCTGGTGGCCTCATTCTGAACCCTGTGGAGTTCAGAGGAGGGGATAGCCGAAATTGGTCTTAGGAAGAAGGACCCTGGTCCCAAGGCTAAACCCAAGCACTGCTGAGAAACTTTGTCCCCTAGTTCTCCAGTCCCCTCCGCGCAGCAGCCGGCTCCTGGCACCTCCCGTCGTGGGCGCATTGGTGACTGGTTTCCAGGCAGCCACTGAGGCTGCTCTTGAGTCAGGGTTCTGGGTTTTGCTGAGGCAGGCTAGGCCATCCGGCGGGGGGCTCTTCCAGCGGAGGGAGCTGAGCCCATGCGTGGGGGCACGGAGTTCCTGTCTAAAAGCACACGGGCCTCTATCTAAAGGCAGAGCTGCCTTTGCCTTCAGGCAGGCGCTGTCTTCTGGGTTCCCTTGGGAAAGCTCAGACGCTGTGTCTAACGCCAGGTAAACAGGGCCATTGCTGAGACTTGGGGGGGGGGAGGTGGGCAGCTCTGGAGTCTTTGAGGTGCCAAGAAGGCCTGTCGGTAGGTGGGGGAGGGGACTGTGTGCCTGCCTGGCCCTTGCTGTGATCGGTCTCTTCCCCACCTGACCAGGGCTCCACCCTGCCCTCCCTGAGGATGCCCCGTAAACAGAAGTGACTCCCATACTAGGCTCGGGCGTCAGTCAGGTGGGAGAGGGCTCCACCTTAACGTTTTCCAGCTAGGGAAGGTAGGGATGCACCTCTGGGGTGCAGAGGGAAGGAAGTGCTCCAGACTGCCTTCCCTCTCTCCTTGTCCAGGGCCAGAATTGGGGGACTCAGGGCAGGGCCAGCTGAGAGTCCTTCCAGGCACCGCTGCCTTTAGAAACCAATATGGGAATTGTCAGAGGGCTGTGAAAAAACTTCAGCCCCCCAGCTTTCCCTTTAAGGTTCGTGGAGGTTAAATCAATCTAGGAGAAAACAAAAAAGCCCAGGAGTCTTATAGGAGGCTGAATTGCTACAAAGTTTTGGGGGACTTCAGGGAGGAGGAAGGGGTGATGGGGGTGTTTGTGGACAACAGCCTTGGTTTCCTGTTACTCTCCTAATAAGTGTGCCAGGGCCACTCTTTTCTCATCCAAGTGGAAAGATGCTCCTTAGTGGAAGGCAGAACAAGGAAGCTTTTGCTCCATCGCATTCAGTCACTAGACGGAGGAAAAAATGGCCTCCTTCCTCCTTTCTTTGCTTCCCTTCTTCCCTCCAGGGGTTCTTTGAATGATACAAATTTGTATAGTAGTAGCACCCTGGCTTGTTGGAGCATCGAGCAGTGATGGAGAGGAAAGCTTAGAAATGGCATCCAAGACAGTGGGATTGGGTCTTAGACACAAGCTGGGACTGGCCAGCTTTTTTAGCCACCCTTCCTGTGTATTGTCACCAAAAGGTGCTGATTTCCAGAGCAGCAATGAATCCAACATTAGTGCAGTATTGGTGACCTATGCTGTTCCAATGGACTCAGGGCCCTCATGGAAGAAGTGATCAATAAAAACGTCAGGAATTCCATAGCAGGGCCTGGAGAAGGTAGACTCCCTCCTCATCCTCTTCAGACTGGAAGGAGTTTGAGCAAGCCTGACAAGGAAGAGCAGATGTTGCTGGTACTGACCTATGATTAAAAGTCTGTTGGTGCTGTGAATCACTGACAGTAATAATTGACCACAGCATATTTTTTAATGGGTTGTTTTTAGAGAATCGCATCCATGACCTGTGTGTCATCCACATCTAAGCTCCAACATGGCACCTCTTCCATGCAGTTAGGGGAATGTACTGATGACCTTTAAGTTGGCTTGGAGGGCATGGCTTTGGCTTGTGTGCATTCTCACATTTTTCTTCAAGCTGGGGTCTATGGGAAATAGGAAGCATGGTGGTATCCAAGACCATGAAAATCTTGGACAATGAGTGGACTTTCCTTTCCTTGAAGGATTCGGATGGAGCAGCAGCTGCCTCATCACAATTGAAGGTTGAGACCTCCCACAGGGATGGCCTGCTTTGAAGCTAGTAAGACCAAATTTTGCTGAACAGGAGTCATTGGGAAACTGGGGAAACGTTTCCTTTGTCTCTAAGCCTAAGATCTGTGGTCTTATAGATGACATTGTGAGAGATGATGGGGTTGAATGGCTGGGGAGGGTAGACATTGATATGGGATCTCTCCAGGCCATACGTCTTAGGTCTCAACATGGAAAAAATCAATAGTTTTAAAGGAAAGAACTTTTTTAGTCACTGAATCTGCTAGAAAGCTTTTCTTTTAATTTTAATTTTTTTGTTTTTATTTACTCTCAGCTGTGTTTCAGCCTCATGCCATGTAGCAGGCTCCCCTTCTAAATAGAATCCATTTCATTGAAGTCCATAAAGGTAGTGTTCATTCCTGGGGGGGGGGGAGAGGATGACTGAAAGGAAGCCTTCCATACAAATGAATCAAGACCTGGCATGGCACCCATGTTGCCACTCCATAGAAGGAAGCCCTGAATTCACGGAGGCCACTTTCTCTCTGGTCTTATGAGCCCAGGGCCCCTGGGCAACCAACAGTCCATGGCAAGGGGAGTCAGCTTCTGTTGTTTAAGGAGAAACAACAGAGTCATTGAATTCAAGTTAGAAGAGAACTCAGAGCCATCCAGTCAACCCAACTAGGAAAGGGCCAATAAGAAATAGTAAGAGTTAATGTTTCCATCAGATTGGGGGCATGGGGGACTGCACCCATTGATACAGGCCACTCCTGGATAAGGAAAAGAAGGCACTTCACATACACATTGTGTCCTTTGATCTGCCATAACATACTTGGATCACTAATAATGCTGCATTACAAGATGCCTTTAATAAATAGGTGGCAGTCCTGCTATCCTCTGCCTTCAGCCCTCACCAGGAAGGTTGTGCTCATTCCAGATGCCTCAGTGGGTGAAGGGCTTGTGCAGAAATCAGGCTGGTGAGTCCGGGTCATAAGAGACTCAGCTCCAGGAGCCAGAGAAGGAAACGTCACAGAGTGTGTGGCCAGTCTTCAAGTAAAGGACAGTCATATAAGAGAGAGATTAGCCTTGTTCTGCTTGGTCCCAGACAGAAGAAGCAAGAATAATGGATGGAAGTTTCAGAGGCAAACGTGGGCTTGATGGCTGGAAAACCAACCAACCAACCGTACCCCAACGGGTAGTGGACCACCTTGGAAGGGAGGAACTTCCCCATCACAGGAGGGCTTCAGACTGGTTGAATCCAAGCTGGATAGGTTTCCCTTCAAGCTTTTTGGCCAGAGGCGGGTTGTACTAGCGGGCCCTGGGTTCCCTTCCAACTCTGACGTTTACCTTATGGGTAAGATACTTCTGGGGTACATCTCAGTCAAATGCAATAGATGTAAAGGGACTGGGTGGTGGCTGTTGGAACCGAGCGGTCTTGGTGATTGCAGGTTGTCCGGATTCCCTGCTCGTCTGACGAAGGAGACACTCATCCAGCCAGAGCGATAGTTCTATGTTGTAGTGTTTGTGCATGCACGTGTGTATGATAGGATATCACAGTATAGATCACGTCAGAGTCTACTTTCCTATATCCTATTGTATTATGTGGAGACTCTCTATGTACAATATCTATTTATACAAGCTGCCCAAGTGTGTGCATGTGGGCAGAGAACATTGTATAGAGGCTCTGCAGGTATTGATAGATTATATTTGTGGGGATATTCTGTATGTATCCATGTACATGTGCTTCTGTGTGTCCACATATGCAGTTGCAGAGATGTACATGTATGTACAAGAGGCCTTTCTCATGGAGAGTACTTCCCCTCCCCACCCCCGCTGATCACCTCCGATTTTCCTGTATATGTCACGGGTGCATAGTTGTTTGCATGTCGTCTCCTCATTAAACGGTGAGCCCCTTGAGGTCAGAGACTGGTGTTTTGGCTCGGTTTTGTCTCTGTATACCCAGGGCTGAGCACGGCCTCTGTCTCTCTCTCATTCTGTGTGTATACTGGCATACGACATATATAGACATATATGTATATAGTGTACAACATACATTACACATATATGTTACATCTATGTGTAGACAGAGAATGTTGTAATGACACTGTAGCCTGGGTAGAGGGCAGCACTGAGGTAAGGGTGATATGCCTTAAGGTCCAGCCTCTGTGCTCCGGGTGGGGGGGCCCTTGGCCCTCCCAGGGTGCACAAGCAGCTCTGTGAGACTATAAATTGTTCAGAGTTTCTTCCCTAGGACTTTTCTGCACTGATGAAATCATGGGTTAGGCCAAATACACACAATGAAGCCCCTAGTAATATATTAATCTGCAATGACGTATAAAAAACCACAGATATGCATCTATGATAAAAGTACATTTTACATAACTTAATAGACACTCTCTATTTAGATAGATTCTATTAAAGGCCTATATGCACACACACATCTATGTGTGAATGTATGCATGTATATACGTGTGCATACATGACTGTGTGTGTATGTACACATTCTCTGTTGCATGTGCCTGCCTGGAAAGACAGGAGAATTGGCCTTCTTCTTGCTCCTGGCTGACAGCGACAGAACGCAGGAACAACCACTGACCTGATGAGGCCTCTTTGGGGAGGAGATGCTGACGTGGCCCTGGAAGGCGGTCCTCCAGCCCTTTTCCCTTCGAGGTCCTCCTCGGCCCTCTGACGATGTCCATATCCAGCTCTTTGGATCAGCCTCTCCTCCCTCTCAGTGGTCTTGTCAGCCCACTGGCAGTGCCTGTTTGAGTGAGCAAGATTGAGTCCCAGCAGGAACTCCCAAGTGAGGCTGGCCAGTGGATGGCAGATTGTATGTCAGGTGGTTGGTGAGCCCAGCAGGAGGCTGGGGGAGAGGCTTCCCATGGCCAGTGCCCCTTCAGGAACCAGCCAGGGCCACCAGACTTTGTAATAAAAAGGGACGGAGTGTTCCAGGGGCACCCACTCCAGGTTCTAAGAGAGAAGTGAGACCTCGGCTCGGCTCCCCTCCCTTCCCTCCCACTGGGCCTCTCGAGTACCTACCACAAGCAAGGATGGGGCCTAGCTTTGGGAGAGGAAGCAGAAAGGGGTCAGGCAGGACCAGAGCTTATGGTCCAGTGGGGGAGGTAGGTCATGCATAATAATGTATGCTACAGGACGGGACAGAGATGGGCCTTACAAAGATGTGGGTTTCGGTTTGAGATGAGGAACGCTTTCTTAACCAGGAGAGTTCTTCCATGGTAGGAGGGGCATGGAGAATTGAGTGGTTGGGGAATGGAAGATAAGGTATCCAAAAGACAGTAGTAATACTGGAATGAAAAAGTACTTAGTAAGCACTTATTGTATGCTAAACACTGGCCTAAAAGTTAGGCAGGCCAACAGAAGGTCCCTGTCCTACAGAACCTCACCCTCCAATAGCAGGAAGAAAACAAGATGGTAAGGCCTGGGGTCTGCAGGTCACACAAACATAGACCAGACTATAGGGCTGGGGAACTGCAGGGCAGAGAAGTGGAGGACTGTAGGAAGGCCTGGAGGACCCCAGAGGCGGTGGTCCAGTGAATACTATGGCCTGGTGGCTCTCCATCTCACTAGAAGAAAGAACATTGGAGATTCTGAGTCAACCAAGCTGAATGAGGGGTCAAGCAGAAAGTGGAGAGGATGTGCCCGGGGGGGGGGGCAAAAGACCTCCTCACCACTGGGCTTTCCTGTATAGTGTCTGCTGGGGGAGGCAGTGAGGAAGGAAGGCAAGGGTGGGGGTGGCAGGTGCCTCCCTCCTGCTGTCCTAGATGGGTTCTGGAATGGCCCAGAGCTGGGATGGAGTGAGGGAAAGGCAGAGGAGAAAAGAGTCCTCTGGACAGTCAGTACCAGGTCACAGAGGTCCTCCAATGCCAAGCTGGTACATTTAGATGCTGTTTGGGAACCTTGCAGAGGTTTGGCACAGGGAGGGATGTGACTAGAGTTTTTCATTAGGCTGATTAATCTGGCGGTGTTTAGAGGGATTGCAGAAGGCCTGGAGGAACCTAATTAGGGACTATTGCCTTAGTGCAGGAAAGAGGTAATAATCTGAATTGTGGGGGCGGCCATGGAAATGGAAAGGGAGAGCCATTGAGAGGCCTTGCAGGGGTAGAACTGAGAGGACTCAGCCTCCACTTGAGGCCTTTCTTTTCCACATCTGTCATGTCTCTAAGGTGACTTGGGATTCTTGAGCATGGATGACTGGGAGGATGGGCTGGGGGGGAGGGGGAAGATGATCACTGGTTTGGGGCATGTTGAATTTGAGGTTCTGGTGTGACCTCCATTTGGAAATGGGAGGATGGAATTCCAGAGAGGGACTGGGGCAGGGGATCTGGAATGGAGAGCTCCCATACAGAGGGGCCAATGAAAACCATGGAGGGAGAGGAGCTCACCAAGGGAGAGACTGCAGAAAGAAGAGATGGAGCCCAGCGCTTTGGAAGCACCTTCATTCAGGAAGCGGGAAGATGGTGCCCTGCTGAGGGAGGGGGAGGTAAGGGTGGCACAGACCACTGTTTTCCTCCCATTGCCTCTCAGTTCTCGGGAGCCCATTGAACATCATTGTATCAGACCAAATGTTTGCCATGGGCTTATAATCTAAAGAAAGAAACAATTAGTCATGTGATACAGAGGCAAAGAGGTTGACTAATCTATTAGATTGGGTAGCTGGGTGGTGCCTGAAGTCAGGAAGACATCGTTCTGAGTTCAAATCTGGCCTCAGACACTTACTAGCAGTGTGACCCCGGGCAAGTCACTTAACCCTACCTGCCTCGGTTTCCTCATCTGTAAAATGAGCTGGAGAAGGACATGGCAAACCCTTCCAGTATCTGTCAAGAAAACCACAAATAGGGTCCTGAAGAGTCAGATAGGACTGAAAATGACTGAAACACACAGCCTGTTGGATCAGATAGAAAAATGTTGGTGAAAATGTTTATGATCGGGTATTTCCTGCCTCCAGAACACTGGAGATTGAATTCATCAGGGCATCGTAGCTCTAGAATTGGAAGAGAACTTTGCCACCATCAAGTCCAACCCTCTCATTTTGTAGATGAGGACACTGAGTCCCAGGGAAGCTAAGTGACTTGCCCAAGGTCTCAGAGCCGATAAGTGTCTGAGGTGGGATTTGAACTCAGTTCTTCTTGACTTTGAGCCCAGGGCTCCACCCAACTGCCCCATGCGGTCTCTTTCCATCCATTTATTTACATCTATGACTTTCCTGCCCCACGATGAATTCCTCACGTCTCTCACTCCCCTGCATTTTTCCCCCGATAGTTAGAAGTGTCTTGGAGGTCTTCCCCATTCGAATGTGAGATTCTGGAGGAATAGGGATTATTTCACTTGCTTTTATATCCCATCTTTGAGTTTTGGGCATTCTCTCTGACATCTCCCAGGCCTGGAATGCTCTCCCTTCTCTGCCCAGACCACTGACCTCTCTGGCTTCCTGTAAGTCCCAACTAAAAACCCACCTCCTACAGGAAGCCTTCCCCTCCCCCCTTAACTCATTCTGGGCCTTTCCTGGGTTCATTTTCTCCGCTTTATCCTGCATGGAGCTTGCTCTGCAGACATCTGTTTGCATGGAGTCTCCTCATTAGACTGGGAGCTCCCTGAGGGCAGCGGCAGTCTTTTGCTTCTTTTTGTGTCCCCAGCACTTAGCACAGTGTCTGGCACACAGTAGGCACTTAATAAATGCTTCTTGATCAGCTAACTCCTGGAATTGAGCAGCAAAGCGTCACCAGGCTGAAGCCGATCACAGAGGCATGAGCAGAGTGGCTCTTTCTTGAAGAGTACATTCTCCTCCAGGTCCCCAGGCCCCAGTGGTTGGGGACGGGGCAGGGAAGGGAGGTGGCTCCTGTTAGGTCCATGGGGGCACTGAAGGGTCTCCTGCTCTTTGCACCCCAGCCTAGCCCCCCAGCTGTGCCAAGGATGGGAGTGCGGGGAAGGGACTGGAGAATTCTGTCCAGGAGCAGAGGGAATTGTGTGACCTTGTCTTTTCACCAGGCCTGGCCCCCAAACTCTTGATGAACTGCTCAACATGGCAAACTGCTTGAGACCATGCATGCAGCCCATGAAAGCCTCAGCACAGCAACTTACAGTTACCCAGGGTGTGGTCCCACCTGCACACCTGCCTCAAGTATCTAAAAATGGAAATCGTCCCTGCAAAGCAGGACGTTCCTTGGTTCAGTCCAGTCTCCTAGATTGCTTGGAAGCACTCTCTCGTGGCCATAGTCATCACTGCTTCTCTCATTTCTGAAATGGACCATTCCCGATCCGGTGATGCCATGGGATTCTCCCCATATTCCCAGCTGCTTGCCCCAACCATTTCCTAAACTGGGAAACTAGGGAAAGATTCATATTTACCTGCAGACAACCGATGGGCTTGGATGGCCTGCACAGACCAAAGGACCATTAATACCAAACCAAGGGCTCAATTTCAAAATTAGAATCAGAGTGAACCCAGTCTCAAACCCCACCCTTGTGGGAATGGATACATTAGGACAGCACCTGGGCTCAGGGGGCTAAATGCCTCAAATAAGAGGGGCTTTGGGAAGGACTAGTGCAAAAATAGCTTAATAAATAAAGGGAAGGGGAGTGGTCATTAGTTGATGGGTGTTCTAAAAAGAAGAGCTGGGGGTCTTAGTGGACTACAGGCTCAAAATAAACCAGCAGTGCGATGTAGCAGAGAAAAATGCTAGTTCACTCTTGGGCTGCATGAAGAGAAGAGGCAGGAAGAGGGAGATGATTACCCCACTGTCCTCTGCCCTTGTCAGACCTTATCTGGAGTGTCTGTTCAGTTCTAGGCAGAACGATTTAAGAAGGAAATTGATAGATAACTCAGAGTGGTCAGGGAAGAGCAGCCAGGAAGGGGAAAGGCTTTGGTTTTCACGGCTTAGGACGCTCAGCTGAGCGAATTGTTTGTCCTGGAGAATGGAAGCCTTATGGGGATGTGACAGTGGAAATGTGGGGTAGGGGCTAGACTTGATTGGCCCCCAAAGGTAGAGCCAGTCACTAGTCACTGAACACTTATTAAGTACCTACTGCATGCCAGGCACTGTGCTAAGCAGGATACAAAAAGATACAAAAGATAGTCCCTGCCCTCAAGGAGCTTACAATCTGATGAGGGATGACAATACACAAAGGGGCAACAGTTGATCCGTAGGTATGGCGGACCTAGCTGTGGCTGGAAATTGAAGCAGGAACGATGGATGAAAGTAGCAAAGAGGCAAATTGAGGCTTGATGTCAGAAGGAACTTCCTACCAATGACAGCTGCCCCAGGAGCAGCAGGCTACCTTATGAGGTGGTGAGCTCCCCATCTGTGGAAGTCTTCGAGCAGGGGCCAGAGGCCTACTTGTCAAGGGAGTGATGGTCATCCCTAGGCTAAACCAGATGGCTGCTGGGGTCTCTTCCAGCTGCCCCAATTCTGTGATACTACCATTACTTGGGACCTTGAAGCTGTGGGTCAGTATCTTATTTTGGTTTGTGTGGGGAGGGCAGCAGGGAGTGGCTTTCCATCCAGGTCACCTTCCCAGGAGGATCTTGCCTTCCAGTCTGTTCTGTTGCAGCTAAATTGGAAGGAGGGGCCAGAAAGGGGGTGGGGGTGGAATGGGAGGGTGGAGTATGATAGACAAGAAAAGAGGCAGGGAGAAATTTGCAGAGAAGAGGCTAAGGCTGGAGAAGCAGGTTTTGATCACTAATTAGGGACCCAAACACCCACTGGGTCTTTCTCAACTCATCAGGAAATCAGCCACAGCATTTCAGAATGAAAACAGACTTCTGGGGCCCCTTGGACCGCAAGCCTCCCTGACAGGGGCTCACCCAGCCATCCCCAAAGAGAGCCAGAGAAGGGACGCTCATGACCTCAGCAGGCAGCCTCTTCCACCATGGGACAGCTAGCATTGCCAGGTCATTCTGCCTGCTCTCTATTGGACCTGAACCCACCCATCTGTGGTTGGCACCCACTGGTGCTACTTATGCCCCTGGGGCCAAGCAGCTAGCTCAATTCCCTTTCCCTTCCATACCTTCTCTTCCCCAGACAAAATCTCCCAGGCCCCTCACCTACACACTCAAGCAAGGCCTTCTGTCCTGCTGGCCGCCCCACTGATGTCCAGCTTAGCGATGGCCTTCCCCAAATGTGGCACCCAGGGCCCCAAATGTGGTGAGGTTCCCTGTGGGATTGGAGGACGTCCAGGAACACTGGCTTATTGCCTCTTGGGTCCCAGAGACTGCTTTTCTTAACGACCTTGCAGAGAATCTGGCTTAAGGGGATCTCCCTCATCCCACCTGTGGAGAGAGCTCTCTGTGCACTGGGTGGATCCTCATCCCTTTGGCACAGGACTGGGAGGCTCCCCCTTCTCCCTCACCCTGTCCAAATCCCTGGGTCCCTTCCAGGCCCAGCTTAGGGACCCACTGCAGGAGGCTCTTCGTGCCCCCTCCCCAGCTGTTCCTGTTCTTGCCCTCCTTCTATCGCCTTATACTTACTGATCTGTGTGCATAGGGTGCCCCTGCCCAACACCCACACCCACCCACACACACACACACGCGCTCATACACACACAAACGCACACTCATACACACACACACACACACACACACCCATACCCACACACACACACACACACACACACACACACACACACACACACACTGTAATATCCTTGAGGGCAGGGGCTGTTTCCTTGCGTCCCTGCTGCTGCCTAGCAGAGTCACTGCCTGGCCCATGGTGGGCAATTCCCTGTCTCTGCTCTAGGCAAGGTTTACATACACCATGAATCTTCGTACCATCCCCTGAGCCTTGCCAGAGGAGATGTTCAACAGATATCTGCTTTCTTTTGCTGTGGGGAGATGTCTAATCTCAATGTTGATGAGTTCCTGATTCACAACCCTGGCACTGCCCCTTCACCCTCTGTCCACAAAGATTTTCTGTTCTCTGCCTACCACCATGGAGTCATTTCCTAAGCACTAAGTATTAAATCTTAGGGTAGTACTTGGGGTGTGGCTCTGCCACTGAGGTCATTGAAGCTGGGCTTCCATGCTTCCTAGAGAGTGGAACTACCTTGGCAAAGAGCAAGGCTGAGTTTACTGAAGATACCTTCTCTGTCTTGGATTGTAGGGCATGGCTGACACTGTGAACTTTGGGGATACCTTTTTATGTTGGGAATATCTCAAATCTTCAGTGGGTCCCCAGGTCCCCAACAGGTTTTTACCTCTAAGAGACAATGTGCTGTCTCTCTGTCTCTGTCTCAGTCTCTAAATTGTTTCTTTCTCTATGTGTCTCTGTCTGTCTCTGTCTCTCTCAGAGATCTCTATCTCTGACTCTGTGTGTGTGTGTGTGTGTGTGTGTGTGTGTGTGTGTGTGTGTGTGTGAATTTTTGGACCAGACAAGTGGTTTCAGTGGTATAAGGAGCTCTGATAGAAAACTTCCTTGCCCCATGAAGGCTGACACCTGGCTTTTCAACTTATGGTCTGAGAGAGTTGCCTGGTTGGTGAGGGGGGCATTTTGTGGTAAAAGGACTTAGCCAAAGTCACACAGCCAGTAGGCATCAGAGATGGCTTCCTGACTCTGAGGCCAGCTCCACCCACTTGGCCACATTGCCTTTGTAGGCATACAGGTTCAGGTGAATATTAACCCTGTAGGAATGGTAGCATCACTGGCGGGGCTGGCATTTGGAACTGCAGGTGGCAAAGGGATTCTCCTGCCATTACCGACCCCTTCACTCAACTGTTGTAGCCCAACTCAGTTCAATTCACCAAACATCTATTAAGCACTCCTGCTTCGTGCCAGGTCTGTGTTGGGTTCTGGCCACAGGCCTCGATTCTTGTCCACACAGCCATTATGAATAGTGGCTGGGTAGGTTGGCGCTGGATTCAGGATGCTGGCTGGAGGAAGCTGATTAAACACAGCTGATCTTCCATTGTCTTGGACCTCGGGGTCTCCAAGGGAATTTAATCATGGGGCAAGGAGGGTTGCTCCTCTGGCCTCTACCTCCTGAGAGACATTGCCATGCTTCTCATCCTGTGTGTAGGGGGTGAGTCTTCGGTGCTGGGCTGGGGGAGGGCATCCACCTGGAGGCTGGAACCCTCTGAGAGTGGGCAGGAAGATCCAGAGAAGTCCCCAGCAGCACTCTCCAGGACATCTCCAGGGTGTGGGGCCCACTACCTGCCTTCTGGATGGTGAATGATGCCTTTGAGGCTGCCTAATCCAAGCCCCACCTGACCAGGAGCCCCCTGAAGAACATCTAGCCTGGGTCCCTGCAGCCCTTTGGGCCAGCTCATTAGGAAGGCTTCTTCATGGCCCCCTCTTCCTCACAGAGACACCAGCTCTGCCTCAGGGGCCAGGCAATATTCCTTCCTGCCACAATACCTGAAGACTGTTCTGGGGACTCACGCCAATCCTTCTCTAGGTTAAACATGCCCAGTCATTTTTATTTTCCAATCAATCTTTGCCTTGCCTAGGCTCCAGTCCTTTCAGGAGGCTTAGCATCTTTTGTATGCCTTTTGGCTTGACAGCATCCCTCCTGTGATGGGATGCCTGTGTGGAGCCTGGTACTCCCGGCTGGCCTGTCCCAGGCAAAGGGCAGTAGCCTGTTGTCTTCACCCTCTCATCAGACACCATGTGATTACTGTGGGGCTGACAGAGCCTGTCTTGAACTCCTAGACAGCTGTAGTCTGATAAAGCCCCTCAGTCCTGTCCCCAAAGACTATTCCTTAGCCTTGACTGCTGAATTCTAAATGTCACCGGCTGATTGTTTGAATCTACAAGGAACAGTCCAAAGGGCATTAGACACAGCACCAGAGGATGAGGGGTCAGCCCCAAGTTTGGCTGCTGCTGGTGTGACCTGGGAGAAATCACTGACCCTGTCAGGGTCTCAGTTTCTTGATCTGTAAAGGGCTTACACTGTTCAGACATACAGTACCGGCCAGCTCTGATACCATAAGTCTATGTGGCCTTACATTTATCCCTCTTGAGTTTTAGCTTGTTAGATTCAGTCCAGTGACCGAACCTATTGAGACCCTGGTGTCCAGCCCACTAGCCATCCATTTTCTCTGAGAAGAGTTCCACTAATGGGGCTTTACACCCTTCCCCCAATCCCAGTATCTAGCAGGGGGCAGAGATCAGAGACCAAACGATCTCTAAAATACTTGGATCCAGCCTAAGCTCTCTCCTCAAATGAACAACTGCCTAAGATCCTAGCAGCAGAGTTGGCTGGATCTAAGCCTCGCAGTGAACAAAGGCCACTCAAGCTACCCAATGCATCTCAGCTGCTCTAGAACCTCCGTGGCTCCTTCTGTCTCTGGGCCAAATACAAACCGCTGTCTTCGCTCTACTCGCCTTCAGCCTTCTGGCACATGGACCTTTCTCTCGGGCTTTCTCTCTGACTTTCTCTCCCTCCCTGTCAGACTGGTTGACTCGCTGCTTTCTGTGTGCGCTTTCATCCCTTTGTGAAGCTCACACCCCACGTCCAGAGGGTGCTTCTTCCAGGCCACGGGGCCTCCGAGGATCCTTGGCTTCCTTCCAAGGTCTCCTGAAGTGTCCCCTCCTACAGGAAGCCTTTCCTGATTCCTCTTCCCCAGGGGCTGCCAGCAGGCACTATCTCCTACCCCTCCAATTAACTTTGCATCGATTTTTAAATTTAATTTTCTATCTGTTGCCTGTCTCCACCCTAATTCCCAGGGAGCTCACCAGGCTGCCTAAGAAGGGTGAGCTGGGGCAGATTGGAGAAAAGAGCAGGTCACAGCTTTCAGACCCTGTGCAAGATGGCAAGAGCCACATAAAACCAAACCAAAGAAGTGATCGTTAGGGTCTGAGCTTCAAGGCTCCCTCATGGCCTGCACTTATTACCCACGTGAGCCAGGACGAATCATTAAACAGCTCTGGGTCTAGTTTTCTCATCTGTAAAATGGGGGGCCTGGCCTAGGTGACCTGAAGGTCCCAGCCAGTTCTGCATGAATGACACCTTAATTCTTGACTGGGGCCTGGGGTGAGCAAGTGGGCATTTCTCCTGTTTTGGCAATGGGAGAAATGTGCCAGGTGCACCTTGTTCATGCCCACAGGTGACCAGACCACTTTGGGAAGAGAAGCCCTGTGTGTCTGGGCAGGGACCTCAGAGCTGGGTAGGGTGAAGGCTGGTGGCTCTGGGATGCTGCTCCTAGGCTGCTGGAGGCCATGATATTGGTTGGGGTTTTCTCCCAAACGTTGTACTTGGATATGTCGATGGATATATGTGGACGCTGCCTTTGGTGGTGCAGATTGCAGCCCAATGGTGCCTGTGCATTCTGTAGGACCTGAGCTCTAGTTGTAATTCCTCCTCAGAGAGTTCACCTCATCTCTTCAGGGACTGCCTTGCGTTCTCTCAGTGTCCTCACACAGGATGTCTCTATCCACCATTTCTCAATCTCATTAAATGACCAGCCCAACAGTTTTTCCTCTCAACTATCCATTGGCTATATTCTACAGCCCCCATTCCCACCCCTCTCTCCATTGGCAAGGTCTAAGATATAGGTACTGATGACAGGCTGATGCTAAATCAAATCCACCCAACTTCCTGTCCTAGTTTGGACTGAACCCCCTAGGATGCACATGGACCTCATTAAGGTGGCTCTGTAGTATCTTGGTGCTTTGTGACTTGCTGCCATCAATGAAATATCAGCCATACACAGCAGCATGTGGGGGACTTCAGCATACACAGGGAGTCCCCCGTCCATCTGGGCCCTGCTCTGGACATTCTCCATAATGATGGCTAATATCTTGGGCTAGGCTATAGCCTGCTTGTTGCTGTTTGACTTGAGCATAGGGTCCAGACAAGCCAACAAGGACAACGCCCAGGAGACTGTTTGTTGGAGGAGAAACTCAAGGGTGGTGTTTTGTTCTGTGTAATCAAACATGCTTTTCTTTTTAAAAAATTGTTTATTTTTTGCATTACTTTATTTTTAAATTTTGAATTCCAAATTCTCTCCCTCCCTCCCACCTTCTCCCCCACACACTGAGAATGCAAACAATATGATATCAATTATACATGTGAAATCATGCAAAATATATTTCCCTATTAGCTATGTTGCACAAAACCCCCCAAAATATGAAGAAAGTGAGAAAATTATGCTTCAATTTGCACTCAGAGTTCAACAGTTTTATCTCTGGAGGTAGATAGCATTTTTTCATCATGAGTCCTTCGCAATGGTCTTCAATCATTGTATTGATCAGAGAAGCCAAGTCTTTCACAGTTGATCATCATCACAACATTGCTGTTATTGTGCACAGTGATCTGGTTCTTCTCACTTCACTTTGCATCAGTTCATATAGGTCTTGCCATGTTTTTCTGAAACCACCCTCTTGTCATTTTTTATAGCACAATGGTACTCCATCACAATCACGTACCACAACTTGTTCAAGCCATTCCCCAATGGATTAGCATTCTCTTGATTTCCAATTCTTTGCCACCACAAAAAGAGCTACTATAAATATTTTTTGTACCTATAGGTCCTTTTCCTTTTTCTTTGATCTCTTTGGGATATAGACCTAGTAGAGGTATTGCTGGGCCAAAGGATATGCACATTTTTATAGCCTTTTGGGCATAGTTCCAAATTGTTCTCCAGAATGGTTGGACCAGTTTGCAACTCCACCAATAGTATATTTTCCTCCATCCCCTCCAGCATTTGTCATTTCTGATAGGTGTCACCCCAGAGATGTTCTAATTTGCCTCTCTCTAATCCATAGTGTGATTTAGAACATTTTCATGTCTATACATACCTTTGATTTCTTCATCTGAAAACTCTCTGTTCATATCTGTTGACCATTTATCAATTGTTTAATGGCTTTTATTTTTATAAATTTGATTCAGATTTCTATATATTTGAGAAAAGGAGCTTTTATCAGAGAAATTTGCTGTAAAAATTTTGGTATTCCTTCATTATCTATGGTACCTTTTAGCAAAATGCAGTTCCCCTGATTATCTCTTTTAATTAGATCTATTTTTGTTTTTGCTTTATCTAAGATCATCATTCTACCCTTGCTTTTTTTTTTTTACTTCAGCTGAAGTATGCTAGATTCTGCTCCAACTCTTTATTTTAACTATGTCTTTCTCTTTCAAATATGTCTCTTATAAACAACATACTGTTAGATTCTGGTTTCTAATCCATTCTGCTATCTGCTTCTTTTTTATAGGTGACCTCATCCCATTCACATTCAGTTGAAAATTGTGTTTTTCCCTCTATTGCATTTTCTTCTGTTTATCTTTCTTTCTCTCTTTTTATCCTCTCCCTCCTCAAAAGTATGTTTTGTTTCTAACCACTGCCCACTCCCTTTTATCATCCTGTCCCTTCTCTTATTCCCTTTCCCTTCTGTTTCCCCCATTGGGTAAGTTAGATTTCTATTCACAACTCTGTGTGTATGTGTATGTATATGTACGTGTATGTGTGTATGTGTTCTTCTCTTGAACCAATTCTGATGAGAGTGAGGTTCAAGCATTTCCCCCTCCACTGTAAAAGCTCTTCCTTTGGCATCCTTTTATGTGAGAAATTTTCCCCATTCTACCTGTCCCATCCCCCTTCTCCTAATATATCCTTCTTTCTCACCCCTTCATTTTTTGGAGAACATTCCAACAGAATTAACTCACATCCATGCCTCTGTGTGTATAAACTCCTTTTAACTGCCCTAATAATGATAAAGTTCTAAGGAGTTACATGTATCTTCTTCCCATATAGGAATGTAAACAGTTTAACTTCATTGAGTCCTTTATGATAACTCTTTCGTGTTTACCTTTTTATGCTTATCTTGAGTCTTCTGTTTGAATGTCAACTTTTCTATTCAGCTCTGATCAGGAATATCTGAAAGTCCTCTCTTTCATTAATTATCAATTTTCCTCCTGAAGGATTATACTCAATTTTGCTGGGTAGATTATTCTTGGTTGTAATCCTAGCTCCTTTACCTTCCAGAATATCATATTCCAAACCACTGCTTCTTTAACATGGAAACTGTTAATCTTGTATGATCCTGACTGTGGCTCCATGATATTTGAATTGTTTTTTTTCTGGATGCTTGGAATATTTTCTCCTTGACCTGGAAGCTCTGGTATTTGGTTATAATATTCGTGGGAGCTTTCATTTTGGTGACTCTGTAAGGAGGTGTCTGGTGGATTCTTTCCATTTCTATTTTACCTTCTGGATCTAAGTTATCAGGACAGTTTTCCTTTATAATTTCTTGAAATGTGATGTCTAGGCTTTTTTTTTTTTGTTATGGCTTTCTAGTAGTTTAAAAATCTTTAAATTTTCTCTCCCCAATCCATTTTTTTAGGTCAGCTGTTTTTTCCCAGTGAATTATTTTACATTTTCTTCTATTTTTTCATTCTTTTGACTTTGTTTTTTTTGTTTCTTGATGTCTCACAGAGTCATTAGCTTCCACTTGCTCAATTCTAATTCTTAAGAAATTATTTTCTTTAATAAACTTTTGTATTTCTTTTTTCCATTTGACCAATTCTGTTTTTAATGTATTTTCATTATTTTTGTGCCTTTTTTACTAAGTTGTTGACTCTCTTTTCATATTTTTAAGGAAATTGGGGTTAAGTGACTTGCCTAGGGTCACATAGCTAGTAAGTCATAATTTTCTGGTATCGCTCTCCTTTTTCTCCAATTTTTCCTCTATCAGTCTTGTCACTTTCTTTAATTCTCCCAGGAATTCTTCTTGTGCTTGTGTCCAGTTTTTGATGCTTTGTTTGTAGTTGTTTTCACACTGTCTTCTTTCGAGTTCATGTTTTGCTCTTCCCTGCCACTGTAGTAGCTTTTTATGGTCAAGTTCTTCTTGTTGCTGTTATTGGCTCATTTTTCCAACCTATTTCTTGACTTTGAACTTTGTGTTAAAATTGGGCTCTGTTCACCTTGGACTGTCCCAAGCTTCAGGCTTTTCATGCTGTTGTTTTCAGTTCTGGGGGTCTGCAAGTTTTTGGTGCTTCCGGGGTGCTGTGATATAGGGGGAGGTGTAGTCAATACTCTCCTAGTCTTTCCTCTGGTCTTTACCCAGGAAGGGCCTCTGTGCCAATGCAGCCTGCTACAGTAGCACTCTTGTTGGCTCTGGAACTGTGACCAGCTACCTTGCTAGTGCTCATCTTTGCCTTAGAATGCTACCAGGACCCCTGCTCCCTTGGGTCCCACCATAGGCGCTCCTTTCCACCCTTGGACTACAACCCAGAACTACAATGGGCCATAGAATTACTAATCAGTATCAGATTCACCCAGGGCCAGCAAAGGGTCCCCCGTAATCTCTTTTTGACCAGTTGCCCAACCCCTTTACTGTCTCTGGGCCCAGAGTTTCCAGAGCTGCTGCTGTTTCTGCTGCGGTTTCCACAATGTGTGTGAGCTCCCAACAGGCCTCCACCCTGGTGTCACACACCTCTTCTGTCAGCCTCCTAAGTTTTTTGGGCTGCAAAAATGTCTCAGTGTGACCTTTTGTTGGTTCTGCTGCACTGAAATTTTATTTGAGGCATTATTTTAAAGTTGTTTGGAGGGGAGTGTTGGGAGAGTTCATCTGGGTTGCCTCCAATCTACCATCTTGATTTCCTGAACCCAAACATACTTTTCTTAATACTAAAGTGAAGTCAACTAGCATAATTAAGTGCTTACAACATGCCAGTGACTGTCCTAAAGGCTGGGGATATAAATACAAGCAAAAAGAAAGACAGTCCCCACCCTCAAATAGCTCCCACACTAAAAATCAGAAAATGGGCATGGTGGGAGTTTGTTATTGCCACCTGCCTACCAATTGTGTGACTGTACAGGGCTGGAATGCCGTAGAAGACATTCTATAGGAAATTCTATAACTGACCCCACCTTGGAAAGGGAACCAGAATTGCTCTTATATGGCAATACGCAGCTAATTAGCTATTATTACTTATTATCATTATTATTACTTTTAAAATTATACTACAGCTTTCCCCTCTCCCCATGTAAGAGACCCAGGTGCCAGTTGTGAACAGTCATTTAGCCATCTTCTAAATGTCAGTCCCTGGCCAGGCAGTGGTTAAAGGAAGAGTTTCATGCAACCCAGGATGCTTGGATGAAAAAGAGGGTGCCCAGGGACCACAGGTGAGCCAGTATGTAACCCTTCCTGGGGTAGGCAACCTGAATACTGAGTCGAGAGTAGTATTCTTGAGGGGGAGGGAGAAGGAGGCAATTTTTTTTTCAAGAAATCCAAGTTCCTGAGGATTAGTTAAGAGACCCAGGGAGGAAAAAGAAACACTTGGAAGATGCATGGGAAGTAATTTTGAGCATTTGGTCATCTGCTTTGTGAGAAGAGGGATTCAGTCTGTTCATTTGGGCCCCAGAGGACTGAAATAATGGAGAGAAGCTGCAACAAAGCCCATGTAGGCTTGATGTCAGGACAACCCTCCTCACAATGAGAGCTGCCCCAAAGGAGAATGGGCTGGGATCCCTCTCCAGAGAGGTCTTCAAATGAGGCTGACTGACAGCTTGTTGGGGATGTTTCCAAGGGGGCTCTCATTCAGGGGTGGGTTGGGCTAGATGTTTCTGTGGCCTCTGCCAGCTCTAAGATTCTGGGATTCATCCAGGGAGCCAAGAAAAGATTAGTCCCACTGCATCCATGGCCATAAAGGGGTAGGGGGGAGAAAGGGGAGGAGGGAAGAAGGGGCTTGCCTAGAGGCGTGATAGAGATGGAGGAAAGGGGAGCTAGAGGGTTCATCTGCTTGAGCTGAAATGATGCCAGAGCCGGAGAGGCTGGTGAAATGAATTCTAGGAGACTAAAATAATGACAGCTTTGCCAGATCAATTTCATTGGCTAGTGATAATAATAGCATTCGGTCCTACATCCTTTATGGTTTGTAAAATGCTTTCCTGGACACTGTAACTGACAGAGCCCATTTCCATGGTGTTTCTAAGGTTTTCAAGTTCCTTCACCCCAGGAGGGAGGTCAAATATACAAGACAGATTTATAAATTCTTCATGAAAGGGGAGTGATTGACCCAGTGTTACTATGTTTCATTTTATTTCCCCAATGGCTCTGGATATTAGGAAATACAGAGATTATTGTACCCATTTTGCAGATGAGAAAATTAAGATGTGGGGAAGTTTAGATTACATCACTAATATCCAGCCAATCAATAAATTAATCAGCACTTATTAAGTGTCTACTCTGTGCCAGGCCCCATGTCTAGTTTTTGGAATACAAAGACAAAAAGGAGAAATGGTCTCTACCCATAAGGAATTTCCGCTCTTTGGGTGAAACAGCCTGTGTCTAGATAAATGTACATAGCATTAATACAAAATAGAAGGTAGTTTGGTTGTGGGAATCAGGAAGGCTTTCATATAGAAGAAGGCACTTGAGCTTTCTCCTAAAGAGTGGGATTCTTTGAGGCAGAGGTGAGGAATGAGTGCATTCCACATTCCAGCACTCCAGATTCCAGCTGTGATGTGGTTGACTCTAGCTCTCCTGTCCCCTGGCCAGGCCTGTTACATTTCCTGCCCTGCCCTTCCAGGGCCTTTGGTGTCCTGAGGGCATCAGCTTGAGCTCCCACTGGTGTATTCCCTGTTCTGAGGGGCTCAGTGCCTAGCCCTCCCAGTTCCGTTTAACCACTTACCATTGGGTTAGCTTTTACAAAGAGAAATTCACTTCAAAAGATATGGCAACAACAAATATCCAAACATTTTTATATAATTATTTTCCCTAAATCTTTGGGGGCAGACTCCCCCTCTACCACCTTGGTCTTAGGGAAAGGAGCTAGCCCAGGTACCTACTTAGCATCAGTCTCACCAAGTTCAAGTCCAAAGCCAGCAGAGGTAGCATCTGCTGAACTGGAGTCTAGGACCCCTGTTCCTTAGGGTGTCACTGCTAGGCTGGATTCAACATCTGACCTGGACTCCTGGACTCCATGAGCCAGATCAAAGAGTCCCAGCCCTCCTAGCACCTGCAATTGAGTGTGAATGAAAGGGCCACCTGGCCTTAGGTGGGGGGTGGGTGGGGAGAGAGGAGGCAGCCTCAGACTCCCCTCCCTCGTTGTGTGCATGGGTCAGAGAGTCCTTCCCTCTCAAACACATGCAGCAAGAGCCCTGGCAGGTCCTGAGGCAGGCCACCAGATAAAGATGCTGATCATTCCATTTAAAAATCTGATGGAAAAGATGTGCTCCCAACCACACAGTAGTACAGAATGTCCAGGTAGGCACCAGTCTTCTGGAAGCAGGTCCCCAATGTCATCCATGTGAGTGATGCCATATTCAGTGGAGTGGGCAGGCACCATGCTTCCACCACACAGGCCTGGGGAATGGCCAGTGTGAAGGCAAAGAGATGAGGGAAGGAATGCCATGTGGGAGGGACATGGTGTAGACCCATTGGGAAGGGTTTGAAGGAGTGAGGCGGCACCACACTACATTTCAGTGATTTGGGACCTCTAGGAGTGACTGACTGTGGGGCGAGAAGATGATGATAGTGAAAGTAATAATAACAGTAAGAGTAGTAAGTAATAATAATGACAACAGCTAGCCTTCACACAGAACTTTAAGATTTGCAAAGCATTTTGTAAACTCCTTTGTTGTGATCCTCACAGAGACTCTGTGAGGCAGGGAGCATTATTATCTCCATTACACAGATGAGGAAACTGAGGCTTAGAGAGACTAAGTGACTTGCCCTGGGCCATGCCGCTAGGAAGGGCCAGATCTAGGAGAGCAAAGGATTGTTCAGTAAATAAAGGAGAGTAACCGAGGGATGGTGGGCTCCAGGGTCCTGGGGCATAGAAATTCTCTCCCCCATATTTGTCGTCATATGTTTTTCATCCATCAATCAAACAACATGCCTTTATTTAGTACTAATGTCGTGTCAGGGAGTGCATTGGGTGCTGGAGACACAAAAACTTTATTGAATCCCTCTCTGCCCTCAAAAAGGTTCTGATCTAGAGGAAGGAGAACATTTGGGCATATATATATGCATATATAGAATATTGGCGGGAGACCCCAACAGTTAAAGGGATCATGTGGAAGCTGAGCCTTGGAAGAAGCAAGCAGCCTCCTGTTTGGGGGAGCAGGAACAGAGGAAACAGCTTGCTTTCCTCTCAGGTGAGCTGGGGCTTGGGGAACTCAGTCTGGCCACGGGAGGGAGTGACAAGCCAGCTCGGCTCCCAAACCCACTGCGTCCTGGCCTGGTTTGTGTCGGGGTGGAGGGACAGTGGGTTTCTTCCCAAGCCCTGGAGCAAGGTGCTGCAGAAATCCTGGAGATTATGACAAAAGACTTCCAGGTTAATAGGGGAGGTCCAGCCTCCCTTCTTTTTTTAATCCCTAAGGCATAGATTTTTCTCACTAACTAAGCACCTTGATAGGGGAGAAGAACATGGGAGCCTTGATTCTAAATATCCTGAATCAAGAACAGGTGCCTGCACTGGGTGACTGAGGCTTCATTGCAGCATGGTTTGGAGGGGGCCTGGTGTGTGACCCATGCTGACCTGTATGCCACTCCAGAATCATTAGGCTCCCCACATTTGGTTCCATTTCTGTGGAATAGCAGAACTAAAACATCATTGAGCTGCCTAGTTATGACTCTGGGCCTGCGGCCAGCTGCAGTCCTTGCCCTCTTTTGATTAAGCTATCAGTCAGGGCTCCCAACTCTATTAATCAACTCATTAATCAACCAGCTAATAATGCAATAGGTTATTTGCTTGCTGCCAAGGAAGGGCTCCCCAAGAGGCAGCCAGTTTTGGCCAAAGAAGGGTGGAAAGTGGGCTCAATTGAGTAAATTTACCTCTTAGTGAAAGCAAAGTTTTGAGTTTCAGACCAAGATAGCCCTGGGCTAAAATGGCTCTGAGATGGGTTGTCCCAGCTGGCTTTTGGAGGGAGGGATGGAAAGCACATGCTGGACATGAACCTGAGCTGCTCTCCCCAAGGCTGTGGGCAAGCCATTTGTACCAGTGAATGGGAAAGAGGCCTTGGAGAGATGACCTAGCACTCACCCCCCATTTCCTAGAGAACAAAAGTGAGGCCCATGAAAGGGAGGGGGAATGACTCTCCCAAAGTCACACTGCTAGTTAGGGGCAAAGCCAAGACTTGACCCCAGCTCTCCTAATTCACTGTCCTGTGCTGGCCTCCAGAGAGACTGGAAGAAATGGAGGGGAGGGCCCAAACTGGAATTCTAAAAATCCACTGGCATCCTGGCTGCCATCCCTGCCCTCCCTCTCCTGTGGTGGAGGGAAGGTGGAGTGTCTCCCCCACTTCTTATAAAGAGGATTCACAGGAAGGTGAGTGGTCCTGGGCAGACAGACAGAAAGACCAATCTTGGCCTCGTAGCCTTCAGATCCCAGGATCACAGAGGTCAGAAGCCTGGCATCCGAACTTGAGGAAGATGGAACCTTGGTGAATTTGAGCCTTTCCTTTGGAAATCACTGCTCATTGTGTTTTGTCTCCTCAGCAGTCAGTATGGTGCTTATCGCACATAGCAAGTGCCTAACAAGGACTCACTGATTGGACAATAGGCATCTATGTATCCAACTGACCATCTGTCTATATGTGTGTCCATCTGTCATCTCTCTATACACCTTCCTGCATCTATCATCTATCCATCTCTCTATATCTGTCTACTATTTATTTGTCTGTCTATCTATCTATCCACCCATCCATCCATCTTTCTATGTCTATCATCGATCCATCTCTCTATACCTCTGTCTATCATTTATACATCTATCTATCCATCTTTCTGTATGTGTCTGTCTCTGTCCGTGTCTCTATCTTCTGTCTCTTCATTTGTGTTTATTTATTTAGTCATTTTATTTCAAATACATTTTTATCTTTGGTTATTCTGAGCTTGACAAATAGCAACCAACATGAATGTTTCTGTGCCCAAAGAATAGGAAAAGAGAGCTGGCCACAGAACCTGGAGTCTCCTTTCAATGATCCTGGCTTTTCCAGGGCTGTCCCATGTACCTGTGCTTCCCTCTCAGCCTTCTTCTCTTCTGTGCATTTCTCTGAAGGTTTCATAGGTGCTTTCACCTTTCTTTTTCTCCTATTCACTGTTCTGCCTCCCCTCCCCAAGTAAAAAAGTAATCAATAATTATTTGTAATCAATATTTGATTGTAATCAATAAGCACCGTCAAGCCAAGCAAACCCACCCTTTGGCCATGTCTGAAAATGGCTCTTTTGGTCCCTCAGCTATCTTTTTTCAAAAAAGGGCCAGCAAGATGCTTCTTCTTTGGCCATCTGGAGTCCTGGTCGGTCATTGAGTTGAACAGAGTTCAAAAGTCTTTCAGAGTTTTCCTTTACAGACCACAAGCATTTAAGTACCTGCTCTGTGCCAGCTGCTAGGGACATAAAAACAAGTCAGACCTTGCCCATGAGGCACTTACACAGTACTCAGGGATTTGCTATATTATCAAGGAGCCATTGTGGGAAGCCCACTGACTTCAGTGCTGTTAGAAGGAGCCAGGGAACTGTAGATAGGAAGAGACGGTGATTTTTGATCGAGGCGAGCTAATAATGAGCTGGGGGTGCAGAGAGTGGGCAGAATACACTGACAGAGGGAAAACTTTCCAGAACGAGAGAGGCCTAGAAGCAGGGACACACCTGGAGTTGGTACCGTAGGCTGAACTGTGGGTTTGGTACTGGGGCTGCTGAAGTGGTAGTGGTGAAGGGGTGGGACGTGGAGCAGAAGAGCCTTGGAATGAGATAGGATTGGGCAGATCGGCCTTTGCATCAGTGAGTCTGCCACGTTTTCGTGGCCCTAGCCCCCGGCTGGTGTTGTGGCCTTTCCATGGCTCCTGGGCAATTGCTTCCTCTAACTTCTGTGTATGGCGACATTCTCCCCCCTCCTCCTGCGAGCTCCATCTCTATTGTAAATACAGTAACCCCCCCTCCCCCCCAACACACACACCCACGTCATAATGTTGTTTAGCTGAGGGAGGGAGAGAGGAGTGAAAGTTCTCAGTTAACTGAGAATTTTAGCTGTGAGGTTATCCTCAAATTTTTAAATTAAAAAAAAATTTGAACCTATGTAAGAAAAATCTTTCCAAAATCCATTACTTCCCTTGACTCCCTTAGTAGATAGGGTGCCCAGAACATGTTTTGTAAATAGATGGATAGATAGAGAGATAGAAATATAGGTCTATATATATACATATATGTGTATATGTTATATGTAATAACACATATTAATATAGAGGATCTTGTAAGATCCCCGGGTCATCCCTTAATAGCCATTATTTTGAGGAATTGGGATGGATAGGGCCTGGAACCCACGTGGGGCTTTCCTCCTTCCTCTTAAGGGTTGGGGGAGGATCCAATTAAATGAATGATCTGGTTAATGATGGGAGTGGTGGGAGAGTCCAATTAAAAAGATTCCAGTACTTTGCAGGTCCTGGTTCTAGACCAAAGGTTTTCTAGTTGACCCGAATGAGGTGAGGGACTAGAGTCAGGTACTTGGCAGTGCTTGGCAGAGGGGCCCTCTCTTGGGCCACCTACCAGAGATTTGGCTTTGGGACATGGTACCGGTATGGGGATACCCTTGGCTATGCCTCTCTGAGGCGTGGAAGCTGGGGAGGGTGACCCTACAGCACAGCATTTTACGGAAATCTGCTGCCACAGAAGATACCCCTGGGGCCCAAGCCCCACACTTGTTCTCTAAATTGAAAGAGGAATGAAAATGCCCCATGGGGGAGGGGAGTGCACATCCTTCATTGTTTGTTCCTCCAGCGGCTTCCCATCCAGGCTTATCCCCATCTAGCATGGGGCGGGGGGGGGGGGGGGGTTCCTCTGTGTTTTTTTTTTCTCAACAACTCTCCTTGACTTGGTTGATGAAGCTTTTCTTTGGCTTGTTGAATGTCTCTGAGGTGGTACAGAACAGCAGAGGGCCGAGGAGGCAGGTGACATTCATGAGCTAGTTTCTCTTTAAATAGTGAGTGCCAATCCACGCACTAATCTGTTTTAACCGTAGGAAAGGCATGTTGGCTCAGGAGGTCTGTCGGTGTCTGTGGAAGCCGGGGGGGGGGGAGGGCGGCGATAAACCCACTCCTCCTCCTGCCCCCAGGGTGACAAGACTGAGAAAAGGAGTCACAGGGAGCCCACCCATGGCCAGCCAAAAGCCCAGTGTCTCTTGGGCCTCACCGGAGGGCCAGAGAGCCAGTCCCAAGGCTTTGTCTCCTACTGGTTGCAAACATCGTCACTGGTCTTGTGAGTCATCTCAGTAATGGGGTCATGTGCATCCTGCCCTTTTGGGGATTGGCCAGCTTGCCAGAAGGCTTGCCAGCACCTCCGTGATGCACTACTCAGCTTGTTGGCTCGAGCTTTCTATTAAAGAACTAAATTGGGGTTGGTATTGTTGCTCCTTGGGCCTGGAGCCAGTTCTTGGATTGTTATCCCTGTCATGAGGTGGGAAGGTGGCACCCTTCACTGCCCCCATCCAAGAACCTGTGAAATCTACCTTCCTCCAGAAACCCTCACCTGAGGTCAAATTGTGCCAAATATTTGGATGTCTCCATGGGCCTGGATGGTCAGTTCTGCGTCAGGGACCCCAGCATTGCCTGACCCCTTTGAGGCACTCATCGGTGCCTCGGTATCTCCCTAGACAACACTTTGTATGACTTCAGAGGCTCAATGGAGTCCTTTGGTATTCCTGTCATCTCCTCTCTTTCAGGATGCTGTTTTCTAGCTTCTCCCCTCCCCTCCAGAAATCCCAGAGCCTCAGAACTGCAGGAGCCTGCAAAAATGATTAATTGTGATCCTTTGATTTTCCAGATGAGGAAACAGGTGCTGACAAGTTACAACTTGCTCAGGGTCTGCCAGGGACCAAGGGACCAAGACTTAGCAAGATTGCAAGCCAGCTCCTCTCCATGCCTCAAGCTGCCATCTAGGCTCTGGGGGATGAGGCCCCAGCCCCCACCCTAAGGCAGCACCTTCCACTTTGGGATGGCTCTAATGCTCAGCACACTTTCTAGAGGTCATCCTCATCTTAGGGCTTAGGCCACTCCCCCAGGATAGTTAGGGGGAAACATGGTGAATTGGAAGTGTCCACCTGCAAGCCAATGGCCATTGCCCTAAAGTCCCGACTTCTTTAGGCTTTGAACTCAGTGAAGGGGGCCCAGTAAATAGACTGAGACCAGAAAAGGGGCACTGTTAGCCAGCCAGGCCCCTCCCTGTTCACTATCACAGGCAGGGCAGGAGGACTGGCAGCTGGCAGGAATGGGGAGGCCAGACTACCCTGAGAAGCCAGACTAGGAGGAAGTGAGAACATACCGCAGCCAGAGGCAGTGCCAAGCAGCCCTGGGGGCCACCTCTGAACGTAGTTATCCAAAAGATGGAGCGCTGGACCTGGAATCAGGAATCCCACTCAGACACTTACTAGCTGTGTGTCTGGGCAAGTCACTTAATCTTTGTCTGTTTCCTCATCTGTAAAATGGGGATAATAATAGCACCTACCTCCCAGGGTTGTGAGAATAAGATATTTGTAAAGTACTTTGCAAATCTTAACCAGATTTTAGCTAATATTACCTATTTCTGGTAGATGACACGCCCATTCTTGCTTCTTTGTACCTCAAAGCTTCTGGCAAGTTATGGCCTCCTACCATGAATGGCATCTATGAACTTGATGATTTATAGCCTTTATGAACATTGTGGTGGCGGTAGGTTGTTTGGTGTTTGTGTGTGTGTGTGCGCGTATACGGTGTGTGTGTATATGGTGTGTGTGGCATGTGTGTGTATG
>NW_020951925.1:1102418-1130050 GCF_900497805.2 Vombatus ursinus
GGTGTGTATATGGTATGTGTGTGTGGTGTGTGGTGTGTATGTATGGTGTATGCATGGGGTGTGTGTGATGTGTGTGTGTGTCTATGGTGTGTGTGGTGTGTGTGTGTGATGTGTGAGGTATGTATGTGTGTGTGGTGTGGGGGGTGAGTTGGGTCAGGTTTTGTTTTTGTTCTTGCCGTAGTACCAGGTGCTGAGGTGGCAGAGGCCCTCTAGAAGGCTCTGACACATAGTTACATAGGTCCTCAGGTGGGGCACCCCACTGCATGAAACTGAAATCTCTGCATTTTCCCCCCACACAAATTTAATTCTTTCTCCATGTGACATTCCTTTAGATACCTGAGGCCATGTTTCCTGTCTTCCTGTCTACCCCCCAGATCTGCTCTCCAGGCTAGACATTCCCAGTTCTTTCCATGATCCTTCCCCATAATGGATTCAAGGCCCTTTCCCAGTCTGGCTCCCCTACTCTGGCCACTCTTTAGATGATCAATGAATGTCCTTCCTTAAATTGTGGTCCCCAGAGCCAAACAAGATGCTCCAAATGGGCTCTGATCAGGGTAGGGCACAACAGGACTGTTGGGTGCTCCTAATACAGGCTTAAGGCAACATCATTGATTTTTTGGCTGCTTTTACCTCATGCTCTTGACTTATTTTGAGCTTGTGGCACACTATGACCTCCAGCTCTTTTCCACACTAGTGACTGTTTAGCCATACCTCTCCATATTGTATTTGTGAACTTAATTTTTTGAACCCAAATGGACAACTTGACCTAGATCTCTATTACATTTCATCTTAGCACATCGTGCAAATTGAATCTACTGAGATCATCTTACTGAAGCCTGATTCCATCATCTGTCATGTAAATACACTTCCAGCTTTGGTTGATCTACAAATTTCAGAAGTATATCAAATATACCTCCCCAAGAAGCTCAGTTCACTTTTTGGATTGTTGCAATTGTTAGGAAAGTTTTTTTTTATGTTGAATTAAAAATCACCTCTGAGGAGCTTGAGTCAACCCACTGAGTCCTTCCTTCTGGGTCCAAGCAGGGCAAGGTCTGAACCTCTTCTACTGGATAGCCCTTTGAATATTTGACAACTGCCAAACCTTCTCCCCCCCACAACACACACACACACACACACACACACACACACACACACACATACACTTGGGTGGCTACACAGATATGCACCATCCTATCTTTGTTTCTTTTTATCTCCTGAGGTAACAGGAATCTTGGGTTGAGATCCTGTTTGTCTGGGTGTCCCTGGAGGTTGTGGGAAGGACCTGGAAAGTTGGCCTATGTGTTCTGATGGGGGATGGAGTACTATAACTAGTGAGGCTGGACCATAGGCTAGCTTGTCTTTCATCTTGTCTGAGTTCTGTCCTGAATTGTCTCTAATACCTTGGTGTGCCATCAAGTAAGAAGAGATTGCCTCCAATAGTCCTTGGCTAGTGAGTGATTATCTCTTTTTAAATAGTATTTTATTTTTTCCAATTACACGTAAAGACAATTTTTAACATTAATTTAAAAACAATTTTGAATTCCAAATTATCTCCCTCCCTCCCTCACTACCCCCTCCTTGAGATGATAAGCAATTTGATATAGGTTATGTATGTGCAATCATGTCAAACATATTTCCATATTAGTCATATTGTGAGAGAAGAAACAGGCCAAAAGAAAAGAACCACAAAAATACAGAAAGTGAAATGCTTTGATCTGTATTCAGACTCCATCAGTTTTTTCTCTGGATATGGATAGTGTTTTCCATCATGAGTCCTTTGGAATTGTCTTAGATCATTGTATTGCTGAGAAGACTTAAATTGTTCATAGTTGATCATTGCACAATGTTGCTAATGCTGTATACAATGTTCTCCTGGTTCTGCTCATTTCATTTTGCTTCAGTTCATGTAAGCCTTTCCAGGTTTTTCTGAAATCTGCCTGCTCATCATTTGTTATAGCACAATATAATAGTATTCCATTACATCCATATACCACACCTTGTTCAGCCATTCCCCAGTTGATGGGCATTCCCTCAGTTTCCAATTCTTTGCCACCACAAAAAGGGCTGCTATAAATATTTTTGTGCATGTAGGTCCTTTCCTCTTTTTCGTCATCTCTTTGGGATATAGACCTAATAGTGGTATTGTTGCTGGATCAAAGGTTATGCACATTTTGATTGCCCTTTGGGCATAGTTCCAAATTGTTCTCCAGAATGGTTGGATCAGTTTACAACTCTACCAACAGTGCATTAGTACCCCAATTTTCCCACACCACCTTCAACATTTTCCTTTTCTGTCATATTAGCCAGTCTGATAGGTGTGAGGTGGTACTTCAGAGTTGTTTTAATTTGAATTTGTCTAAAAATAGTGATTTAGATAATTTCTTCATATGACTACAGATAGTTTTGATTTCTTCATCTGAAAACTGGCTGTTCATATCCTTTGACCTTTTATCAATTGAAAAATGGCTTCTATTTTCATAAATTTGACTCAGTTCTCTATATATTTGAAAAATGGGGCCTTTATCAGAGACACTTGCTGTAAAGATTGTTTCCCAGTTTTCTGCTTTTTTCCTAATCTTGGTTGCATTGGTTTTGTTTGTGCAAAACCTTTTTTATTTAATGTAATCAAAATTACCCATTTTACATTTCAAAATGCTCTCTATTTCTTGTTTGGTCATAAATTTTTCCTTTCTCCATAGATCTGACAGGCAAACTCTTCCTTGCTCTCCTACTTTGCTTATAGTATTACTCTTCATGTCTAAATCATGTTCCCATTTTGAATTTAGTTTGGTATATGGTGTAACATGTTGGTTTATACCTAGTTTCTGCCATACGGTTTTCTAGTTTTTTTTTCCAGAAGTTTTTGTCAAATAATGAATTCTTATCCCAGAAGCTGGAGTCTTTGGATTTATCAAACACTAGGTCATTATGGCCATTTAGTACTGTGTCTTGTGTACCTAATCTATTCCATTCTATTTCTTAGCCAGTACCAGATACTCTAATGAGTGATTCTTGCACAAAAGTTGATGTATGTCAAAAACTTCATAGATATCAAAGTGCTAAACATATATCAGTAATGATGATGATGGTGGCTGTTATTCTTCCATGTAGATTTTCTAACTGGTCTTTCCTCATACAGACAGCTTTGTCCGTTCCTTGATTTAACATACACATTGCCAATAATGTGTATAAATTATCTAATAGCCATTGGTAACTGACAAGTTCTTGCATCAATTTGGGCTGACCATACTCTCTTTTTTAAAAAAATTCTTTTTATATTTAGTATTTTATTTTCCCCTTTTACATGTAAAAACAAATTTTAACATTTGTTTTTTAAAACTTTAAGTTCCAAATTCTCTTCCTTCTTCTGTCTACACCCCTCCCCCATTGAGAAGGCAAGTAATTTGATATAGGTTATACATGTGTAGTCATACAAAACATATCCATAATAGTCACGTTGTGAAAGATAACATAGAAAAAAAACTCAAGAAAAATAAAGAAATTTTTTAAAAAGTCTGCTTCAATCTGTGTTCAGACACCATCAGTTCTTTCTCTGGGGATGAACAGCATTTTTCATCCTTCAGAGTTGTCTTGGATTGTTGTATCACTGAGAATAGCTAAGTCATTCCCAGCTGATTATCTTACAATATTGCTGTTATTTTGTACACAGTACATTTCACTTTGTATCAGCCCATACAAGTCTTTCCAGGTTTTTCTGAGAGTGTCCTGTTCATCATTTCTTATAGCACTATGGTATTCCATCATAATCTCATATCACAACTTGTTCAGCCATTCCCCAATTGATGGGCATCCCCTCAATGTCTAATTCTTTATCCCCAGAGAAGAGTGGCCATCAATATTCGTGTACATACAGGCCTTTTTCTTTTTTTGTTTTTTATCTCTTTGGGGATGCAGACCTAATAGTTGACCACACTCTTGATGTTATGATTTGTTATGTAACAGTTACCGTCTCTCTCTTCATTAGGAGACATTAGCATATCAGACTAGTTGAAGCAGACAAAGTGATAGATTCAGCCTCTGCTTACTCTTTTGTTTGTAAGGGTCCCCTCTCTCTGGTGGTGTTAGGGAAAGCAATGGAATTTTGATAAGTGAGGATCCTGGCTTTTACAATATGATGAATTAATACTAGGATGAGAACAGAAATGGATTTGCAGATTGGGGATAGACATTCACCACAATAGCTTAAAAATCACAATGACTTTTCCTTTTGATTTTCCCTAAAGTAGTTTGTTTGATGCATGTTCTCAATTGAGTTCACCTCCAATTCAGTTGGTGTACCTGCTAGCATTAGCAGACTGTGTTTAAATATGTGTCCAAGAGGTGGCAAGGGCAGTGGTAGAGACTGGCATGCAGTCAGAGGGCATGCTTGCTAGCTTTGGTGCCACTCTTTATAAGTGCTATGGCACTGGGAAAGATTTGTGATCTTTATATCTATAAAATGGGAACAGCACTACCTGTACCAGGTACCTCACAGGGTTATTATGGGACTCAAATGTATTAAGGATGTGAAAATGCTTTGAAAATACAAAGGGCAAAATTGGTTCTTCAGCAGATGAATTATCTTTGCCAGTGTGGGCTTACCCTGCTCAGTGCAGACCAATTACAAGATACTCTCATTGGCCATCTCATTCTGGGTGTGACTGTTGTCCATGATCTTGTGGCAGTCCTCCATTAACATTCTAGACACTACCCCTGGGCCCTATTGCCATGTTGCCAGGACAGGATGTGGGTGGTGGACTTGCTGTTCCACTGTCTGGGTCCTTTTTTGTGACTGCAAGTACAAGGACTTGGCATTGTTGTGGATGTTTAAAGTAATCAACATAGCCCTTGAAGGCACAGAGTCAACATTTTATCAGCCAAATGACCTGGATCCCCTTGCTCCATTTTGGTTTGCATTTCTGCCTCTTTCATTGACACTAGTATCCAAACAACTTGATGGATATAGTCTCCAGACCCTCATTTTGCTTCCTTTGGAGATTTATAGACTAGGATTAATGATGATGCCAATGATGGTACCAGGCTGACATGCCCAGACTATGACTCTAGTTCTATAACCGTAGAGAGCCTTATAAACATTACATCACCTGGTCTTCCCAAGAACCCAGAGAAATAAATATTGCAGATGTTGTTAGCCCCACTATACAGACAAGGGAACTGAGGCTCAGAGAGATCAAAAGATGAGAATTGCTCATGTCATAGCGTTGTTTTAATCCAGGTCTTTCTAATTCTAGGTTGAGTCCTCTTTTCACTATGACTTGTAGGCTTTAATCTATGATGCTTATTTCACAAAATCTAATCCATTGTGTTTTAATCCATGGTCACTGAACCTTTATCTGGGTGCTGGATGATAAGAGGGATGTGGAGATGACTAAGATGGCCTCAGTCCTCTTGAAAATGTGCCATTTAAGTGGGCCTCAGGGGATGGGAGAATTCTACTGGGGGCATTTATAGAGTTCACCAGCCAGGTCCAGTGAAGCCAATCATCTGGCATCTTGGAGGACAATGTGTGTTGTTTGTTCAGGCTACCTTTATTCATCCTAAAGCAGCTGAATAACCTTGGATAAGACACATAAGCTCCTAGGAGCAGAACTGGAATGGAACTCAAAGGACAATTAGCCCAACCCACTCATTTTGTAGATGAAATGATTGAAATCCAGAGATGTTCTGTGATTCTCCCAAGGTTACACAGGAAGTAAATGGCAATGACCTCTTTGGCCTCAGTTTCCTCATCTGTGAAATGAGGGAGAGGAGCTGGATGACTTCTGAAGTCCCTTCCAGCCCCAAATTTATAGTCTGATTCTCTTATAATCCTAGTCAAGCCATACTCTTCACAAACGCCAAGGACCAAGAATAAAGGCTCCAAAAACATTTTTTCTCCCTGGCTTGGTTTCTGTCTGGAAGAGTCAGGCCCTGTGGCCATGATGCCGAACCAAATCTGGACTCTGGAAGAGTCAGACCCCAAAACGTGACCACTCTAAGAATGAAACCCTTGAGATCATTCCCTGTAAAAGTACCTGAAGGGCAGCCCTCTAGAGTTGGTCTGAAGTCTAGCCCAACAGAAATGCATGCTGTTTCTTAATTCAGCATGGCCAAGGGCTTTGATGACAGTGTACACTAGTCCGTATGCTGGAAAATACTAAAGTGGAGAATGGATTTGCAAGAGAAGGCATGTTGTTGTTGTTCAGATATGTCTGACTCTCCATAACCCCATTTGGGATTTTCTTGGCAAATATACTGGAGTGTTTGCCATTTCCTTCTCCGGCTCATTTTACAGATGAGGAAACTGAGTGTCTGAAGCCAGATTTGAACTCGGGAAGAGTTTTCCTGACATCAGGCTTGGCATTTTATCCATTGTGCCATCTAGCTGCCCTTAAGAGAAGGCATGAGGCATTTCTTGTTGAAAACTCAGGTTTAGTCAAGAAAAGGATGAGCCTGATTCAAGTCAGCCTTTGCCCTTGCTGTCATGTGCATTTTTAGCCTCCGCTGGGGCAGACATATTGAGCTCATTGGTTTTGTCATATTGCAAAATAAATCTTACACATCTGGCCCTCACTATTCTATACATTTGTAATAACATTAACAGGTCAAATTTATAGAATACTCTGAGGGCTTTCAAAATGCTTTCTTCATCCTACACAAACTGAACTTTCTGAAGTAGGTCCTATTCTGATACCTCTCTGTTTTACAGGTGATGAGAGGGAAGGTCAGGATGGATAATTAGTGCTGGACAGTTTAGGAAGCACATTGATGAGCTGGGCAGTATGCAGAGATGTGCACCTAGGATGGTGAAGGCCACCAATGGAGCTAGGCGAAGGACCTGGCTATGTTGAGGGTGGAGATGACAAGCCTCGGGGAACATGCAGCATTTGTCCTCAAGGGTTCAAAGACTTGTTGAGCTTAGTTCTCGGGGACAGAACCGGTACAATGAGGGATGATACAAGGATGCAGCCTGAGGCTGGATGGAAGCTTTTGACTTGTTTCCCATGTGCTCTGAGAATGTTGATCAATTCTTTTCCTTTTTGAAGAGGCAGTGATAATTGTTCTTTCATTGCCCTAGGATGATGAACCCTCTATTTCATTAGGGTCATAGGGGATTTTGTGAATATACTTCCCAAGCCCAATATGGTCTATTTTACAGTTCAAAAAGTTATTGCTTTAAACATTTATTCAGCTTTGATTTCAGGATGCTAATAAATGTCTTTACACATTTACCACCCATTTTATACTTATTGAGTTCAAATGCTATTTTGATACCATTGGAGAAAGTGTCATGAAGGGTCTACTTATTTTTTTTTTTGGTGGTGCCATAAAGCTTGTACATCCATGTATATCAAGCAATTAGTACCATATTTTTGTCTATTCCCTTTAACTTGGCAGTAACTGCACTTAGCTCTATTTAGGGGAAATACTAATGAATTAAAGCAGTGGCAGAACCAGAAATAGTTTCAACCTTCTCCATGAAAGATGTCATATCCACTTGGACATCCATGAGGTTTGGCCCTGTAATGGTCAGCACCACCTTCATGGAAGTATTCCTAGCAAGTAGGGGATTGTTATTTCTGGTTTCTTCTGGTATGTATCACCATCTTCTGGTATCATACCTTGAAAGAGCACCATTTGTTTTTGTGTCCTTCATATAGTTATCATCTTGGTACCTGCAGCCTTGGGCCACCCTATTTTTGACTCTTAGGAGAAGTCACATCATACTGATCAAGGTGCTAACCTAACAGTGGTATTTCCAGTGATTCACTAGGGTTTCAAGGTTTCTGCCAGCTCTTCCCACCTACTGTGACAATCTCATAAAACGCAAAGTCTGCAAAAATCCCCGCTGTCCAGTGCCCTGGTTGGTGTGCCTCTACTTTGTTCTTAACTTTTCCCACACGCTAGGCTCACAGTATGGCCAAGGCTTTGGGCCTAAAGGGGCTTATTATTGCTGCTGTTACAAGTTGCAAGACCAGCCCTCTATCTACTGTGACATCTCCTATGCATGCATGTATATATAAGTGTACAGTTACACACACATGTAAAATTTTATTTTTATGCATGCACGTCTCTGTATTTGCACCCAAATAAAATAAATCATTATTAGAGTCTTAGAACTCTCTAATACAACTGGTAAGCTATTGCAGAAATTTTCCCTATGGCATCCCTAACATGTAGTCATCTGTTTAAACCTCTGTTTAAACCCTTTCATTGATGGAGAGTGCACTGAATTTACAAAACAGACCATTCCATTTTGGGATAAGTCTAATTCCTTAAAAAATTCTCTTTTGTATTAAATAAAAATCTATTTCCATATAACTTTGGCCCATCATTACTAGTTCTACTCTATGAGGCCGACCAGAATAAATTTCACCATTCTTCTATGCACCAGTTATACAAATATTTGAAGACAGCAATTGGGATCTACCCTTACCACACCCCATCCCAAGTTTTCTCTTCTGGAGAATTAGCCTCCTTGGTTTCTTTAACCTTTACCTAAATGAGTTTGTTTGTCAATGTCATTTTTAAAGAATGGTGCCCAGAAGGAAACAATATCTACCAGCAGGCTTCTGTCCACCCAAGAGTATAGTTGGACTATAATTGCTAATGTTCTAGACACTGGGTCTTTATTAATGCAGCTGAAGACTGTATTTGCTTTTGCTGGCAGCCACACTAAGTTCAGTGTTGACTCACACTGAGCTTACACTCAACCAAGATTCAAGGCCATTTTCCAAAGAAGTTGGTGTAAGCTGAGCCTCCTCCATTCTGTACCCTGGCAGTTAGTTGTTTTTCCACCTCAAGGCCAGATTTACAATCATCTCTGTGAAATTTTCACTTGTTAAGCCTGGTCTCCTGTCTTTGGAAATCATTTGGAAGATGATTCAGTCACTCTGGGGAGGAGCTATTCTACTCCTCTTTGGGGGTCATCCCACCAAGGAGGCTATCAAAGTCTTCATCAAAATCACTGATAAAAACAGTGAATAGACAGGACCAAGGACAGAGCTCTGTGCCACATTATTGGAGTTTGCCCTCCAGGTTGATGCTGCTCTTTAGGGAGCTTAGATCATTTGATAACCTGGCAACCCACCTCATCTTCTTCTCTTACTTCTTCTTTCCTCCTTCTCTCTTCTCCTCTTCCCTTTTATCACCTCTCACACAAGATTGTTTGCCAAATGCTTTGCCAGAATCCAAACATAATACCAAGAGGAATCCCCTGACATAACAGTTTAGTTACTCTTTCATAAAAACACAGAGAACAGGAGTGATTTTGCTTTTATCTTTGTATTCTAAGGGCATAGCACAGTATCTGGCAATATCATACTAGGAGCTTTAAAAAGTCTTACTTACTCAAATAAAAATCAGTTTAGTTTATCAGGGGTCATTATTAAACCAATGTCACTGGCCCTAGAGACTGCTGTTTCCATTTTTAAGTGCTCATCAATCAGTCAATATATAAACCACTCATCTAGCTGTCCCTTCCAGATTTTGGTGGGGATTGAGAGTGAGAACAGCATTATGGTCATTTCTGGAACCCATCTTTTCAATCTGTTGATGTGTGGGGCACAATTTGCCCTTTTGGGGGTTTTGGCTCCTCTCACATTCTTTATGATTCCTCAGTGACTACAGAGCACAGGTGAGTGATCATTTGCCTACATTCTTTTATTATCCTGGGAATGGATTCTTCTGTGTCAGGAGACTTAAACTCAGCGAAAGCAAGCAGGTGTTACCTTACTATCTACTTCTCATGGGCTTCAGTTCTCTCTTCATTTCACTCCCATCAAAACTGCTACTCATGAGTCCTTGATCTTGACATCTTATCTCCACCTCCATGCCTTTGTACTGGCTGTCTTCCATGCCTGGAAGCCATTCTCTCCTCACTTATACCTCTTGGAATTCTTATCTTTGAACTTTTTTGATTCAATGACACTGTCCTCCTTGCTGTTCCTTAAACATGACACTTCATCTTCCAACTTGGGGCATTTTCTCTGTCAGTCTCTCATTCCTAGAATGCTCTTTCCTCCTTTCCACCTTCTGGTTTCCTTCAAGTCCCAATTAAATGCCTTCCTCTATAGCAAGACTTTTCCAATTCACCTTAATTCTAATGTGTTCTCTCTTTTATTTCCTATATATATATATATATATATATATATATATATATATAGCTTGTTTGTCCATTTTTACTTGTTTATCGTAAGCACTCTTTCTTTCTTCTCAAAGCATCTTGTATTCATTTACCAGAGTGGAATGGGCTGCCTCAGAAAACAAGTGGACTCCTCTTTACTTTGGAAAGAACTTCAAATAAAGACTGGATGAACACTTGTCTCCTTTGTTCTTGTGGGGTTGTTTTCTGGCCATAGGTTGGATTGGCCAGCCACTGAAGTCCTTCCCAGTGCTGGAATTCTATGTTTTTATTACTTGTTTCCATGTGATTTTCTTCTAATAAAATATACACTGTTTTCTTTATTTTGGTTAGGCAGTTTGATGGCTCAGTAGACAGAGCATTGGACTTAGAGTCAGGAAGACCTGAGTTCAAATCTATCACTTCCTAGTTGTGTGACACTGGGCAAGTCACTTCACCTCAGTTAGCCTCAGCATCCTCATCAATAAAATGGGGGTAATAATAGTATTTACCCACAGGATTTTTGTGAGCATCATGTGAGCTAACATTTGTAAAATGCTTCACAAACTTGAAAGTGCCATAGAAATGCTAGTTCACTTTGGTTGTTTTGTTTTTCCTTTGTTGACTCTGCCTGGCACAGTGTCTTGCACATAGACACATATTTTTAGAATTGAATTGGATTAATAATGTTTGTTCCAACTGAAAAGAGTAGAAGACAATTTCTCTTGGTAAAGAAGATAGAATTCAAATTGAGGTTGAGTCATTCCATGTTCTTTCTGATATCTGTTAAAATGTCATCAACTGACCTTGCTTCCCAGAGAAATTTCAACTTGAAGAAACCTTGGTGAACATTTGGTCCAACCTTTCATTTTACAGATGGATAAATGAAATCCCAGGCCAGTGTGCATTTTCCCAGGGTCACAAAAGTAGCAGGGTTTGAGTTTGACCAGAAGTCCAGATTGAGGACTTTTAGTGCTCTAGCGCACTGCCTTTCCTGCAAGTCAAGTCAACAAGCATTTATTAAGTGCCTGTTATATGCCAGGCACTGTGCTATACTGGAACACAAATACAAGCAAAAAGACATTCTTTGCTCTTAAGGATCTTACTTTAGAATGGGGAGGCAGCACCTCAAGGGTGATACAAAAGGTAGGGTAGGGAGAAGGTCTGGGAAGAGCCATAGTGAAGTAAGGAGAGTTTAGATTGGAGCCAGAAGAGTCATGAAGGCGTGAGCAGGGCTATCCTGGGAGCTTGCTCAGAATGGACATTGAGAGAGGAACTCCCCCATGGGTGAAGGCATCTTCCAAGGTGAGAAAATCACAGAGGGGTGATGAAGTGGCAGAAGCAGAGTGACAGGAATAGTGAAGGAGTGGCTCTGGCTGCCCTGAGCACTTCCTCCAAATGATGGCTCCTAGGAGGAACTCCCTAATGGGCAGAGAGGCAGAAGGGGCAGGGGACCCTTTTATTAATATTAGGATTTTTGTAAGCCTCATTTCACTCAGGTTTTCAGTCTTCCAGATACTATTCTTATAGGCCATCTTCACTCCATTTTAAATATGCATCCTTGGTTATGTGCCCCACCTTTCTTTTAAAAAATCCAAGTTAAGTTAGAGTTCCTTGTGAAACTTTATCACTCTTTTTAGCTGTCTCATCCTCTTCCTCCTCATTAGGATTATTTGATCCTATATGGTCAAAGTTTCATGTTTTGAGAGCGTCATCCTTATCAGCTCATGCCTTTATGATTATTATTTCTTTACATTTTTAATCAGTCAGTAAACATTTATTAAGTGCCTACTATGTGACAGGCATTGGGTTAAGTTTATAAGTCTACAGTATCTGTTTCAATATGTCAGCTAGTTCCTCTCATCAATCCAGGAAATCCACATGTTATGGTGTAGTTGAGAAAAATCTAGACCTTTTTTTTCCTTTTTTTTCTTTTTTTTTTTAGCTCTAGATTTTCAGTCAAGAGAGGCTTGTCTCTAATTTTCTAACTGTGTGACTTTGGTCAAGTCACTTAATAAATCCATCCAAAACCATTGGATATTTTCTATGTGCCAAGCACTGTACTCAGTGTTAGGGACACAGATTTTTATCTGTGTTTATTTATGAACATTTTTATTTCTATTATATTACTTATCTATTGTATTTATATTTTATTTTATTTCTATTCTGTTTCTATGTATAAAATTGTTCCTACCTTCAAGGAGCTTATATTCTAATTGGGGAGACAAGTTCGTATATTAAAGATTGTGCATACTATCTACAAAATAAACAACAGACAGCTTGGGTTGGGGAGCACTAGCAGCTTGGAGAAGCTTCTTGTACAGTGTGCTCCTGGGGCCAAGTCTTGAAGGACGCCTGCAATACCAAGAGACAATGGGGTAGAGGGAGTACATTCCAGAGGGGGAGGGAGAGCATGCAAACACATGGTAGGTAGAGATGGAAGGCTATGAATGGAGGACAGCTAGCAGGCAATCTTGACTGATATGAAAAATGAATTAAGAGTAGTAACAGGAAATAAACCCAGAAGTGTAAGGAGAAGTCAGACTGAAATGGTAGGCTAATGATTTTGATTTTATGTGAGAAGTAATTAAGAACCACTCAATATTCTTTTGTAGGAGAGTGATATAATCAGATCTGTGCATTGGAACCTGTGGATACTAGGTGGATTGGAGAGGAGAAAGGCTATTGAGTCAGTCCAGGTGAGGGATGAAGAAGACCAGTAGTAAGGTTGTGATTGATGGAAAGTGAATGGAGAGAGAGAGGTATGAGTGCAAGAGATATTGTTGAGGTAGAATTAGTAAGACTTGGCTTATGGAAAAAGAAAACTCAATGATGCCTTCAAAATCATCAGCCTGGATGACTATAAGGATGGTTAGTGACCTCAACAGAACTGATGAAGTTTGGAAGATGGATAAATTTAGGGAGAAATATAATGAGTTCCATTTTGAACATGTTGCATTCTAGACACCTAAAAGCCATCCAAGTAGAAGTGTCCAATCAACGGTTGAGATTTGGGGGTTGGAACTTAAAAGAGAGTATATGGCTATATGTAGAAACATAGGGATCATCAGAGAGATGGTAATTACATCCATGAGATCTTATGAGATCAGCATGGAAGAGACTATAAAGAAAGAAGAGAGTCTGGGACCAAGGCTTGTAGTACACCCATAGTTAGTGGGTAAGTGGATGATGATTCAGCAAAGGAAACTAAGAAGGACTGATCAGAGAGGTAGGAGAAGAACCAATAGAGTTTTACAGAAGCTGGGTGGGGTGGGAAGAGACTGTTTAGGAATAGAGAGTGATCATCAGTTTAAAAAGCTAGTGAGAGGTCAATATGGGTAAGTAGGAGAAAAGATGATGAATTTAGCATTTAGAGCTTTAGGAACCTTGGTAAAATCAAGTGATGAGGTCAGAAACCTGATTGCAAAGGGGTTGAGAAATTAGGAAGGAATTAAGGAACTTGAGGCAGTGAGTATAGATGACTTTCTAGGTGTGTGCCAGTGAAGGGAATCGGAGGAGAAGAGAGACAGAAAGGATCAAAGATAAATTAGCAGGTTGTGAACAAAAGAGACAAGAACCGATTGGCTATTTGTTACTGTGTACTACACAATTACTGTGCTTTAGTCATCTCATACAGATGTACGCTCACACACTGTGCAACACCCGACATTCACATTGTTACCTGTCCCATTTCAAACATTTAAATATGAACTGTAACCAGAACTTTATGTCCATTCTCTCTCTTTCTCTCTCTCTCTGTCTCTCTCCCCCATACACACACACACATACACACACACACACACATACATGTATGTATATGTATATATATTCTAATTGGGGAATTCATCATCAATGTCATCATGCTTGTTATGCTCATTGTGATTTTTGTGATCATCACCATTCTCCTCATTATCATCAAAATAGGGATCACAATCATCCCCATTATCTTCCTCACCATCCTCTTTCCCATCAAGATAACTCCTATTTAAATAGGATTTTATGGTTTGTGGGTTACTTTATATGCATTAAGAACTACAAGAACCACACAGGACAGATAGTATAGGCATTATTATCCCCATTTTACAGATGAGGAAAGCAAGATGCCTAACAATTCTGATTCCAATGTACAATACTTAACTTTTCTAGCATGCCTATTGCTGTTTCAGAGACAGTAGGTTTAGTAGGCTTAAGTGTACCAGTAAGGGGGGTGGGGTGGGGATAACTCAGATTTGACAAGTTCAAGTGTTCCCATAAACCTTTCTCTTCCCAGTAAGTGGGATTTATGTCTTGATTCAGGAAAGCTCTTCAGTGACTGACATCCTGAGCCTGATGGGAGCTTTGAGATGGGAGAGAATATGAGAGATTTGGATAAGAAGGGAAGGCTTTGATTTAGCTCTGAGTTGGATGATTAGCTTCTTAATTTGAAGGCCTGTGGTGGGAATCATTGTGAAAACAGAGTGATGGGGGAGATTTGTCTCTGGGATTGGAACTTACTGTATTTTAAATTTTTTTTTCAATTTTAAAAAGCATTTTTATTTAAAGTTTTGAGTTCCTAATTCTATCCCTGCCTCTCTCCCTCCCTCCCCCTCCTCCCCACTCCCTGAGATGGTAAGCAATCAGATATTGGTTATGCATGTGCAATTATGTAAAACATTTCCAAAGAAGTCATGTTGTACAAGAAGACTCAAATAAAAGGGGAAAAAATGAAAGAAAGTGAAACATAGAATGCTTCAGTCTGTTTTCAATTAATATCAGTTCTTTCTCTGGAGGCAGATAGTATGCTTCATCATTAGTACTTTGGGATTGTCTTGGATCATTGTATTGTATTGTTGAGAATAACTAAGTCATTCACAGATTTTCATTGAACAATGTTGCTGTTACTATGTACAACATTCTCCTGGCTCTATTCACTTCACTATGCATCAGTTCATGTAAGTGTTTCCAGGTTTTTTCTGAAATCATCCTGCTTGTCATTTCTTATAGCACAATAATATTCCATTACAATCGTATACCACAACATGTTTAGCCATTCCTCAATTGATGGGCATCATTTTGATTTTGGTTTCCAAATCTTGGCTGCCACAAAAAGCTGCTATAAATAGGTCCTTTTCCCTTTTTTTGGATATCTTTGGGATATACTAGATTACTATGGTCATTTACTATAATGTAATTTGTACCTAATCTATTCCACTGATCCACCACTCTATTTCTTAGCCAGTACCAGATCGTTTTGATAATTACCACTTCATAATACAGTTTGAGATCTGGTGTGGCTAGACCACCTTTTTCACATTTTTTTTCATTGATTCCCTTGATATCCTTGAGCTTTTGTTCTTCCAGGTGAATTTTGCTATTATTTTTTCTAGCTCTACACAATAATTTTTTGACAGTTTGATTGGTATGGCACTGAATAAATAGATTAATTTAGGTAGAAGTGTCATTTTTATTATATTGGCTCAGCCTACCCATGAGCAATTAATATTTTTTCTGATTGTTTAGATCTGATTTTATTTGTGTGGAAAGTGTTTTATAGTTGTGTTTATATAGTTTCTGGGTTTGTCTTGGCAGGTAGATTCCCAAATATTTTATATTGTCTACAGTTATTTTAAATGGAATTTCCCTTTCTATCTCTTGCTGCTGGACTTTGTTGGTAATGTATAGAAATGCTGATGATTTATGTGGGTTTATTTTGTATCCAACAACTTTGCTAAAGTTGTTAATAATTTCTAGTAGTTTTTTAGTTGATTCTCTAGGATTTTCTAAGTATAACATCATATCATCTGCAAAGAGTGATAGTTTTGTTTCCTTATTGCCTATTCTAATTCCTTTAATTTATTTTTCTTCTCTTACTGCTATAGCTAACATTTCTAGTACAATATTAAACAATAGAGGTGATAATGGGCATCCTTGCTTCACCCTGCTTTTATTTGAAGGCTTCTAGCTTATCCCCATTACAGATAATGCTTACTGATGGTTTTAGATAAATATTACTTATAATTCTAAGGTAAACTCCATTTATTCCTATGCTCTATTGTTTTTAATAGGGATGGGTGCTGTACTTTGTCAAAGGCCTTTTCTGCATCCATTGAGATAATAATATGATTTTTGTTGATTTTGTCATGGATATGGTTAATTATGCTGATAGTTTTCCTAATATTGAACCAGCCCTGTGTTCCTGATATAAATCCTACCTGGTCATAGTGTATGATCCTTGTGAACTATTGCTGTAATCTCTTTGCTAGCATTTTATTTAAAATCTTTCTATCAATATTCATTAGGGAAATTGGGCTATAATTTTCTCTCTGTTTTGACTCTTCCTGATTTGGATATCAACACCATATTTGTGTCATAAAAGAAATTTGGTAGGACACCTGTGCCTGTTTTTCCAAGTAGTTTATATAGTATTGAGATTAACTGTTCTTTAAATGTTTGATAGAATTTGCTTGTGAATCCATCTGGTCCTGGGGATTTTTTCTTAGGAAGTTCATTGATGGCTTGTTCAATTTCTTTTTCTTAGATTGGGTTATTTAAGTATTTTACTTCTTCTTCTGTCCATCTGGGTAATTTGTATTTTTATAGATATTCATCGATTTCATTTAGATTGTCAAATTTATTGGCATATAATTGGGCAAAATAGCTCCTAACAATTGTCTTAATTTCCTCTTCATTAGTGGTGAGTTTACCCCTCTCATTTTTGATACTAATAATTTGGTTTTCTTCTTTCCTTTTTAAAAAATCAAATCAACCAATGGTTTGTCTATTTTATTGTTTTTTTTTCATAAAACCAGCTTGTAGTTTTATTTATTAGTTCAATGATTTTCTTACTTTCAATTTTATTACTCTCTCCTTTGATTTTCAGGATTTCCAATATGGAGTTTAATTGGGGATTTTTAATTTGTTCTTTTTCTAATTTTTTTAGTTGTATACCTAATTCATTAATCTGCTTTTCCTTTATTTTACTGATGTAAGCAATCAGAGGAATACATTTCCCCCTAAATACCATTTTGGCTGCATCCCATAAATTTTGGTATGTTGTCTCATTGTTGTCATTTTCTTTAATAAAATTATCAATTGTTTCTATAATTTGTTCTTTAATCCACTTTTTGGGGGGATTAGATGATTCAATTTCCAATTAATTTGAATCTCTCTTTCCATTGTCCATTATTGAATGAAATTTTTTTGGCTAGGCAATGGGGTTAAGTGACTTGCCCAAGATCACACAACTAGTAAGTGTTATGTGTCTGAGGCCACATTTGAACTCAGGTCCTCCTGACTCCAGGGTCAGTACTCTATCCACTGAGCCACCTCGTTTCCCTGTTGAATGCAATTTTTATTGTATTATGATTTCAAAAGGATGCATTTACTATTTCTGATTTTTTGCATTTGCGTATGAAGTTTTTATGTCCTAATACATGGTCAATTTTCGCATAGGTGCCATGTAGTGCTGATAAAAAAGTATATTCCTTTCTATTGCCATTTGATTTTCTCTAGAGATCTATCATATCATATCTAACTTTCCCAGAGCTCTGTTCACCTTTTAAACTTCTTTCTTGTTTTTTTTTATTAGATTTATCTAGTTCTGAGAGGGGAAAATTACAGTCCCCCCATTAGTATAGTTTCATTATCTGTTTCCTCTTGCAACTCATTCAACTTCTCCTCCAAAAATTTTGATACTATACTTTGGTGTGTATATGTCTAGTATTGATATGACTTCATTGTCTGTTTACCTTTCAGCAAGATGTAGTTTCCTACTTTATCTTTTTTAATTAGATCTATTTTTTCTTTTGCTTTGTCTGAGATCATGATTGCTACCCCTACTTTCTTTGCTTCAGCTGAAGCATAATAGATTTTGTTCCAGCTTTTTACCTTTATCCTGTGTGTATCTCTCTGCTTCAAATATGTTTCTTGTAAACAGCATATTATAGGATTCTAGTTTTTAATACATTCTGCTATCTGCTTCTGTTTTATGGGTGAGTTCATCCCATTCACATTTATAGTTATGATAACTAACTGTATTTCCTTTCAAGCTATTTTTCACTTGTTTATCTCCCTCTCTTTTACCCCCACCCTCCCCACAAGTGTTTTACTTCTCATCACTCTCTTCCCCTATATACCCTCGCTTTTAGCAATCCCCCTTCTCTTTTCTATTATCCCAGTCCTTTTTTACTTCCTTATAGGGTAAGATAGATTTCTATATCCAGCTGAGTGTATATGTTATTCCCTGTTTGAGCCAATTTTGATGATAGCAAGGTTTAAGCTTTGGCCCCTACCCCTACCCCACCCCCAATCTTCCCCCACATTATACTAGCATTTTCATGCCTATTTTATGTAGGATAATTTACACCATTCAATTTTCTCCCCTCCTTCTTCCAATTCAATTTTCTTATCCTTTCATTTTTTTTGGGGGGGGGAGTTTATCATCCCATTGAAGTCACCTTATATTCACACCTTCTATCTACATATACTCCTTCTAATCACTCTTATAGTAATAAAGTTGTTAAGAGTTACAAATGTTATCTTGCCATATAGAAATGCAAACAGTTTAACCTTATTGATTTTCTTATGTTTTCTCTTTCTTGTTTCTTTTTTACATTTTTTGTGTTTCCCTTAAATCTTGTATTTGGAGGTCAGTTTTTTTTTTATTCAGCTCTGGTCTTTTAATTAGAAATGCTCAAAAGTCTTTTATTTCATTAAATTTCCACCCCCCCCAAAAAAGATTATGTTCAATTTTGCTGGGTAGGTGATTCTTGGTTGTAATCCTAACTCCTTTGCCTTCTGATATGTCATATTCCAAGCCCTCCAGTTCTCTTTATCACTCTTCTAGCCAAAGTAGACAACTCCCTTCTTTAAGCTCAGCATTCCATCCCTTGGCTTTACACACACCAACCCTCCATTCTCAGAGTGCACTTGCTCCTCATCTCAGCCTCTGAGGAATCCTAGCTTTCTTCAAGGCTTGTTGTTAATGTTCTCTCTTCCTCCTCAAATCATTACATCCATATTGACTTATTTACATAACATAACCTTTGAGTAAAACATAGGCTTCGTGAGGGCAGGGGATTTCTTGTCTTTTTGTTGTCTGTGCATCACTGAGCACAGCGCCTGGCACCTCACAGATGCTTGAATGCTTGTTGGATTGGATAGATACCCAAGGAATTATAAGTGTCTCCAGAATAGATGTCCTTTTTTTCTTCTGCAAGTAGATATGGAGAAAGCACATGTGAACAGTTTGTCATTAGCACCCTCATTAGAATTTCTGAAATGAATCTCACCTACCCTGAAACTTGAAGGAATTCCTCCTCTATCAGACCTCTTCCCACCTCCCTGCTAGAGAAGGGCAGGGAAGTAAGAAGGTAGATGGAGTAGGTAGGAAGATAGGTGGATAAGCAAGAAGGTAGATCAGTAGACTGTTCCAATGGGTTTTGTCCTCAGGTACCCCTATGGATATTCCAGATGGAGCACTCTCTCATCTTTACTCTGCTTTGTACAACTGATTTACAAATGGCTTTGCTTTGCTTTGCTCAGGACATCCAATAGATTCACCTGGATCTGAGTGAAAATAATTCTCTATAGAAAAATGCTGTAGGTTGCCTTGGAATCTCTGAAGGGGAAAAAGTTCAGCATAAATGTGAAAATACTTACAAAAGGCTGGTTAATGCCAAGCATCTCCTAAGGCCTTTCTGATAACTGTAGGCAGGGGAAACATACAATAGTGGAGGTGGGGGGAGAGGACATGAGGACAGAGCCCTTTCACTCTCCCTTCCCCTTCCCCTCCCCACCCACAGGCCCCCCAGAGCACTGCTTTGACTGGAGAAGGAGGTTGGAGGATCGGTGAGAGAGGATCGAGAGACATACAGGGAAGAGCTAGAGATGAAGGCATGAAGTGCCCCTTAAATGAAGGGCTTGGTATGTGAAGTCATTTGAAGATCCACAAGGAATTCAGAAAAATATTCTGGAGCTCTCTTTCTAAAAAGCAAGACACTACTTTGGCTGTGGCTTTGGTGACCTCAGAGAGAGCAGATGTAGCTTCTGGCAGCTTCCCACAACAGGAAGAAGGGGAATGGAAGCCAATAATCTCTCAATCAGTTCTCTGAGCTGAGCTGAGTGACTGAAGGACAGTAGAATAAAGCACAGGTATTGGAAACAAGGGCTCCTACCAACATAGTCGGGGACCCGGATTGATCTTGGGTGGCTAGTTCTATGCTTGACTTAGGTTTCTGGAGCCTCAGTAAATGGGCTACATGCCTTCTCATCAGCCGGATTTCTTCCGGATTTCTCTCGACTCCACAAACAACATGATCCAGCCGCAGTTGGCTGAGACCACATGCATTTCCAAGAAGGTTCTCTGGGAGAGGATGAATGTGAGCTCATTTGTGCAGGGAGATCCTGTAGATGAGAACCACTTTACCAAAGCAAACCTCCACCTTCATTCATTCAATGAGCACATAAGTGTCAGGCACTGTGAGAGATGTCAGGGTCACGAAGACAAGGAATGTTCTCAGTGTCAGCAGTGGACAGGAACAGTTGCCAAGGCACTGGGAGGTTCTGGAAGTCTTGACGCTTGGGCCACACTTGATGTAACCTCAGGAATGGTTGGTGAATGACATATTGGCTTCCATGTCTTGACTTTTAAGAAGCTACTTTATTTGGAGATTGGAACAAGCTGAAAAGTCACAAAGACTAGGCTAGAATATGGGTTTTCTTTCTTGCACATATGACATCCAGACAACCTGCTCACCTATTGGAAGTTATCATGCCATCTAAGAAAGATACTTCTCTAGAAGCCCCCTTTCCTCTGTTCCATAATTTCCAAGTTTGCTTTGTCTGAATCCATCTTTTGATCTGGGGGAGGCGTCACCAGTTGTATGAGCCACATTGACATGCTCCTCACTCCCCACTGATGCTTACAGAATTCAGACATTGGGAGTTCTCTTTAGCTGGTTATGATCCTGCTGGGCACCAAATGTACCTCATTTTATTCTGAGCAGAGCACACAAGTGCACCAAGTTCATCACAGCTCTTATCGTTAATGTTGCTTTTTTATATTCATAGATTCTCCTCCTCTCTGTCTCTGTCTCTGTGTGTGTCTGTGTCTGTCTGTCTTCCCTCCCTCCTTCCTAAGGAGGAATAATCACTTGTTACCTGCTAACTACATGCCAGGTCAAGTGCTAGGTTCTAGTGACTTACATGCAAAGGACTCAGTGGTTGCTCTCAAAGAGCTTACATTCTACTGTAGGGAGACAACGTGGACTAGGGAACAGTGACCAGAAGAGAATGTTAAAATGAGTGAACAAAGTGATTTTTCTTGCTTTGTTCAGTGACCCTGGGTAAGTCACTTTACCTCTCTTTGCTTCAGTTTCTAGATCAGTAAAATGGGGGTGATAATGCCACCTCCCTCCCAGGGTTGCTGTATGGATTAAGTGAGATAATGATTGTAAAGCACTTAGCACAGTGCCTGGCACATGGGAAGTGTCACATAAATGTGAGCTGGTATCATAGCAATAATCACTGGATCATGAGCTCCTTGAGGGCAGGGACTGTCTTTGGCTTTTTTGGTTTTCGTTTTGGGCTTTTTTTTTGTATCCTCAACACTTAGCACAGTGCCTGGCACATAGTAGACACTTAATAAAAGTTTACTGACTGACTGAACCAGGGAAGGGTGAAATGTGATTGAGAGCATTTGGACTTTTCTTAATTCCAGAAGGTGGACTCAGAGAGGGTTTCAAATTACAATCATTTTCAGAAAATTTCCGAGGGTGTTATTCAACATCTCCTTACTCTGTTCTGTTATCCCTTTGCCTCCACCAGCTCATGAGTCCCTTGGGTGATGGGCAGAGTTGGCACCTACATTTGGTCTTTGTGGTTTGCATTTACCTGAATCTATACCTTTTGTGAGTGGCTCTTGGCTTTTCCATTTTTGAAGCAATTGCCATCTTGTGGCTCTGCTGCCTGCTGCTGACTCATGGACTACCCCGGCCTCACAAGAATTTAAGAAGGGGGTGAGCCAAAGGACTATGGAGAGGTCCAGGGGGCACATGAGGAGGCTTTAACTCATTGCTATTCCATGATGGTTCAGAGAAGGGGTGGGGCCCATTTTCCAGGGACAATGGGTCTGGCAAAGAAGGTAGACTGGTTGCATGGTGAAAATTAGGGAAAACTGATAGAAAGCTGCCCCCCTTCCTTGGTGCCATCCCTATAGCATCATTGAGGGGCCTCCCAGTGGAGGCTTGATGGTGGGGATGCCTGAGCAAGAGGCAGACTGGATGGATGGGCTGAGATTTGCATGGCTGTGTCAATGAGATCACTGATCCATCCGGGTATCTAGTTTCATTCCTTTGTTATTCATTAGCTGAGAAAATTTGAGGAGGAGACGAGAGTGAAAAAAGCAAGTTCAGGTAGGCTGGTGAGAGAGTGGTGCCTAGGGATGGTGCCTTCAACCGGGTGCTCTGCTGGTTTTTCTCACTACAACTATTTTGATTAAAAAGGGATTTGAAGCCAAGAAAGAGACTCTGAGTCTGGTCTCCATTCTGTTTCAAACAAATACCTACACGGAGTGGAAAGAGCAGGGCCCCCATCTGTCCCATCCCACAGCAAGTGGATTCTGCAGTGGTAGTAACACCAGGCTTCTGCAAGTGCCCACAGGCTCCCAAGCAGGTGGTACATTTGGGTCAGTCTGTATAACTTCCCTAGGCCTCACAGGTTTGAGATCTTGAGATCACAGGAGGTAGGGATGGGTTTTAATTCCTCACACTCTTATGCAAACTCCATCTTAACCTAGAAGCCAAGGTTTTTTTTGTTTTGGGATGTGTGTGTGTGTGTGTGTGTGTCCATGTGTGGTGGGGCTGAGGGAGGATGGGGTAGGGATGACTCTGGTTATTTCTCTTATATGTTAAAAAGAGGGGGGAGAAATATGTTCATTTTCTTTAAGTGGTGGGGTATAGGAAGGGAATGAATCTCTTGAGGTATTTGGAGGGGGGAGTCAGAGAGGTGAGGGATCTCTATAATTTAGAGCTTGGAGAGACCTCAGGGGTTGGAGGAGTCTGGGTAGAGAGTTGAAAGGACCTCAAATTCCAAATGAGTTCAACTTGCCCCTCACATTATAGATGAGGAAAGTGAGGCCTGGAGTGATTAACTGGCTTGCCCAAGGTTAGAGAGGGAATGAGCTCAGCTGTGGATCCAGGATTCTTTCCATTAGGTCACATTGCCTTGTGTTAGGTTGACGTTATTGGTCTGGGAGTGTGCTGGATAGAAGGGGCAAGCCCTTGCCTTGAGGCTGGATTCAGTGCCTATTTCTTCACAGGGCTTCAGAACATGGGAGACTAAAGGGGCATGAATTACTGTGTGCTCATTTAAGACCACCCACCACTTTCATCATGGCAGACCTAAGGAAGGAATCCCCACGTACACAACTCATTCTGTGGAACAGACATGGGGGTCACTCCATAGAAAATGGCTTTATGCAAACAGGCAGCCTGGGAGGAGGCACATCTTCATTATTTAAAAAGAAAAAAACCAGTTGTAAATCAAAGCAGAGTGCAGCTACCAAAAGGGTTAATTCTTGAGGGTTCAGAAATGCTCTTAGGGAATTAATGTCGAGGATCTAATGGCATATTGATGGTGGTGATGCATCTGGGCTCCATAAAAGCTTTTAGACCTTGGATCTGTTTCAAGGGCAGAAATTTCAAGATGACTCATGGTCTTTCTCCATGAAGTCATAATCCTTCTCCCTACCCTCCTCCAAGTGAGGCTTTGCATTGTTTCTGAAAATTCAGATTTGTTTGGATATAGGACTATAAACTGTTGGGTTAGCAACTGGCTAGAGGGGATGAATGGGTGGGATATTTCTCATAAATACACTTGATCACTGTGGGGAAAGAAGTGGCACCCAACAAATACAGGGGGCAGTCAGTATTAGAATGCAAGCAAATGCCCAGCCTGCCTTCCAGCAAAAATGACATCTGGAAAAGCTAAAGAGTCATCCAGGCATTACAAACATAAGAGATAAAGATAGGGAGCTGTAAAGGTTAGTCATACCCAGTGCTAGCATTTCGATCACAAAAGAGGTTGGATACTCCAGGGCAACTTTCATTTTCTGGTTAATACTGATCAATATGGAAAGGCTGTGCTTCCTCTGCCATGGAGAGGTGGAGGTCTCTGTGGCAATGGCAGAAATTGCATCACAGGCTCCACTGGGGCTTGGGATCAAGTTGGGCAGAAGGGCCATCATGATAGATGATGGCCAAAAGATTCAGAACAGCCTTAGAAAGTTGAACAAAGTGGTCAAAAATCAATATGGTTACAAGAAGGGCATGCCCAGCAAGGCTTATCACAGTGAATACAATGATGTCTTCACTAGACATCTGGCTTCACTGTCCATCAGTTCCTATCAGCCTTCCCCTAGTTTTCAGAAGTCTGTGTATTCACTCCTTATTGGGGAGCTGTGATTGTCATTTTAGTTTTGTGCACCATGATGTGTTTATTCCTTCCCAAGACACTGGGCAGATACTTTGTTCTACAGTAGAAGAGCCATACATAGTGGAGCCCCTGTTGAGCATGTGTCACTTGTGGGCTTCTTCAATTAAAAAGCACATTGAGTATGACCTGGGGATATGCACACAGTGGTGAGCAGGAACTGGGAGACGGTATCCTTTAGACCACAGTCAAGATGAGATGACCACCAGGGTCTTTCCATCTCAAATTTTTGACACCCCTATTTCTTAGAATATTGTGCTAATGTGGAATTGTATGATTCAAGAGAGATGAGAAAAATGAGAACACAGAAGAAGAGGCAATGGACAGAACTTGTAAAGAGAGCGATTTAGGCTCAATGTTCAGAAGAACATACTGCTAATGAGAACTACCCCAAAGTTGGCTGGGCTGCCTTCATGGTGGGGAGCTCCCCAGCCTTGGAGGTCTTCAAGAGAAGGCCAGCTAATCACCTGTAGGACATTCTCTTTCAGTGATGAGGAGAATTAGATATCACTGAAGTCCCTTCCAACTCCAGAGTTCTTTTTTCTCTTGTTTTATTTTATTTTTTCTTAGTTTTCAACATTCATTTTTGTAATATTTTGATTTCCAGACTTTTTTCTCCCTCCCTCCCTACTCCCCTCCCCACTCCCCTCCCCAAGACAGCATTCAATCTGATATAGGCTATACATTTACAATTATATTAAACATATTTACACGTTAGACATGTTGAGAAAGAAGAATCAGAACAAAAGGGAAAAACTATGAAAAAGAAAAAAAAAAACAACAAAAAGTGAGAATAGTATGTTTTGACCTGTATTCAGATGCCATAGTTCTTTTTCTGGGTGTGGACAGCATTTTCCATCATGAGTCCTTTGGAATTGTCTTAGATCATTGCATTGCTGAGAAGATCAAAGTCTCCCAAAGTTGGTCATTGCACAATGTTGCTGTTACTATGTATAACATTCTCCTGCTTCTGCTCACTTCACTCAGCATCAGACCATACAAATCTTTCCAGGTTTTTCTGAAGTCCGCCTGCTCATCATTTCTTACAGCACAATAGTATTCCATTACATTCATATACCACAACTTGTTCAGCCATTCCCCAATTGATGGGCATCCCCTCAATTACCAATTTTTTGCCACCACAGAAAGAACTGCTATAAATATTTTTGCACATGTGGGTCCTTTTCACATTTTTATGATCTCTTTGGGATACAGACCTAAAAGTGGTATTGCTGGGTCAAAGGGCATGCACAGTTTTATAACCCTTTGGGCATAGTTCCAAATTGCTTTCCAGAGTGATTGGATCAGTTCACAACTCTACCAACAATGAATTAGTGTTCCAATTTTGTTATATCATTTCCAACATTTATCATTTTCCTTTTTTGTCATATTAGCCAATGTGATAGGTGTGAAGTGGTGCCTCAGGGTTGTTTTAATGTGCATTTCTCTAATCAAGAGTGATTTAGCAACTCTAGACTTCTAAGAGGAATTTTAGGAGGGAATCCAATGATGAGTGATAATTATTAACAACATACTGGGAAGCAGTTTATGAAGGAAGACTAGAGAAAATGGGACTGCAATTTGGAAGAGAGAGGGCTCCAGGTCACTTCCAGATGACCTGGTTTTGATTTAGAATATTGTGAAAATACACAATATTGCTAGGAGGGTAATTCAAAAAGAGCAAGATTGTAAGAAGAGGACCTGATGCCAGTGAGCTGGGTAAGACATGAACAGGGTAAAAGGCAAAGGAGTCAATATGCAGGTCATAAGGGGGTTTCTGAAGTCAGGAGGGTTTGTTGTGTGTCTCTACCTCTCTAGGTATGAGTGGACAGACAATGATATTTGTGGAGCTCTTTTCACCTTTGAAGAGGTCACTGAGAAACAAATGGCAAAGCAGGTGCTCTGAGTGTTACATGGGAGAATAGGTTCCCTTGTCTGCACCAGTAGCAGAAGAAGACACTAGAACTTAGCCCTCACCATGACTTCTAGAACTTTGGGGTGGAAGCTAGGTTATCTTGTTTAACCCCTTCATGCTTTATGTGAAGAAACTGAGCCCTGAGAGGCCAGTGTGGTGAATCATTGCCAAATTACAAAAAGAAAGCATGCCTTATTGAGCAGAAGGTGAAAAAGGGGAGCCTGTAAATCATCACATTCCTCACCCTTGAGAGCTCGCTCACCAGACATTGATGCTGACCAGTGGTCTGCTGGTAAATGTGTAACTGCCAGCCCTCTGGGAAAAAAAGAACTGAGGACATGTTGTTACATTTAGTGCTCATTATTAACATTTTCTCCATCACTTTATTAAACCTAAACCATCATCAAAATAAATAAGCAAGCCCTCATTTAATAGTTAATACTTATATAGCACTTACTATGTGCCAGGCACTGTGCTAAGTATTTTACAATTCTTATCTCATTTAATCTTCACTACAACCCTGTGAGGTAAGTGCTATTATTATCCCAATTTTACAGATGAGGAAACTGAAGCAGAGGGGTTAAGTGACTTGGCCTGGGTCTCATAGCTAGTAAGTATCTGAGGTCCCATTTGAACTCAGGTTTTCCTGACTCCAGGCCCAGACCTCTATCCATTGTACCACCTCACTGTCCTTCAGAGGTATAAATTCTCATACTGAAATTTTAATGAGCTGGCTTCAGCACTCCCCTGGACTGCTGACTTCTCCTTAGCTTTGTGACACTAGGTAAGTACCTTCTCCTCTTGTGGTCTTAGTTTCATCATCTGTAGACTAAGGGAGTTGAATGAGATGATCTCTGAGGTCCTTTCCAAGCTTAAAATTTCAGAATTTGAATTCATTGCTTTACTATTAAGCTCTTTCAATGTCAGTTTTCCTTACAAAATTTCAGTCATTGTCTAAATGGTTCTTCTGGCTCTGCTTACTTTACTCTTCATCAGTTCCTATAAGTCTTCTCAGGTTTCTCTGAATCCATCCCATTCCTCACTTCTTACAGCACAGTAACATCCCATTACCCACATCTACTAAGGTTTTTTCAGCTATTCCTCTACTTATGGATGCCCACTTTG
>NW_020951925.1:1130060-1188535 GCF_900497805.2 Vombatus ursinus
ACAAAAGTCTGTCTGCTTTTGCCATCATGGTTTCCAGGCATGTTGTAGTGAACTCACAGCACCAGGTATAATATTATAAACTGGGTATTTGGAGGTCAAATCAGAACAGGAAGCACACTGGCTCATGGGAGGCAGAACCAGATGCTTGCTAGCTCAAGAGAGGCAGGTGATTCTCATACCATGATTTGCCTCAGACTATTGAAAACCAGAGAAACATCCGCTTTGCAAGCCTGAAGTCAAAGCTCTCTAGAGAGTTTTATTGAACATGTATTTATAGGGTTTTGAAAGCCTTTCTTTTCTGACTGCTTTCAAAATGTTCTAGTGTTTGGTGCTGGGGGAAATTTGTTTCTTTATAGATATTGATCTTAGATGCATTTGCATAGTAGCCCCTAGACATTATCATAATGATGCCAGCTATTTCTGAGGACTTAGGGGGGAAATATAAGAATTAGTAGGTGAGATGGGAGAGAGAGAGGCTGGGAATAGTGATCGCCCAAGTCACCTCTAGGTGCCTAGAGTTTCATAATCAAGCTATCAGGATGAATGATAATAATAGCTAACATTTAAGTAGAACTTGCTATGTGCCCAGAGATCAGATGGCTGGGACATTATGAGGCAAGTACAAGTGAGGAGGCAGTACCCACACCTGACACCCACCCCTAGCTGAGCTCACCTACTCTGACTTCTTACCTTCCAAAGTTTCGAAGCACAGCATAACTGTCCCCTGGCCATCACTGTGACAGCTCCCACCTCACCTACCTGCCGGCGTAGATTCACACCAGCTCAGACAAGTTATATACATGGCCTTTTACTTTGTTGCACAAAGTTGAGGTTTTGAATAAAAGTACTTTTCTACCCCAAATTCCAAGTTCCCCCTTCCCCGATTCCAGAGCATTGGGCCTGGGATTCAGGAGGCTTTTGCATATACAGTACTTGGCACATAGTAAGTTTTTAATAAATACTTGATTGATTTGATATCATTCTAGTTCTAGCTCTGCCAGAAACTAGCTGACTGACCTTGGGCAAGTCACCTCTTTCTCTGAGCCTCAGTCCCATATGTAAGGTATTTAGTCTTTTTTTTTAAGGCAATTGGGGTTGTGTGACTTGCCCAGAGTCACACAGCTAGTAAGTGTCAAGTGTTTGGTCTGAGGCCAGATTTGAACTCAGGTCCTCCTGACTTCAGGGATGGTGCTCTATCCACTGTGCCACCTAGCTGCCCCTAAGGTATTTAGTCTTAAAAGTCCCTTTTAGCTCTAACAGTTATGTTTTAATCTTACTTGGCTGATCTAGTCAAATAGGACTGCCAGCAGGGCCTAGTTCAGTGCTCTGCCCACAGTAGGCATTTATGTTGTTGAAGGATAGTGTCCACTACTCATCAAGCAGCCCTGCTGTGGCTGTTGTCCTTCATGCTCAAAGAGGACCAAAATGACATCACTATGTTAGGGTCAAGGTACAGTCTGTCCAGCTGTGGCTGATCAGACCAGTATGAGCCCAGAAGGCTCTACCATGGGTTGGACATAAATAGTTCATAGGAACATTTGGAATGGAGATGTCTCTAAATTTGCTATATACAAGCCAAATACACTCAATCAATCAATAAACAAGCATCCATTAAATGCCTACTATGTACCAGGCACTGGATACACAAAGACAAAATGTGAAACAATCATTACTGGCAATGAGCTTTCGTCCTAACAAGGTATATTAAATATGGTGGCACCTCCTCATTGACCTGTTCTCCAGAGATATGGTAGAAGTGTTAAAAACCAGCTCACTCTGGTTCATTTTCAAAGCTGACCTATGTCCTTCTTTATCTATGCTCTCTCAATCCACTTAAGTGTATTAAAACCTAATTAACCAACTGCCACCATTAGCAGAGCTCTTTGGGTAGTTTGCAAGATGGAGAATTTGAATTGTCAAAAGGAGAAAACCAGCCTATTATGCCAGTGCATATTTTGACCACGTTTTGCCAAGTTGTCCCTTGAGTTGTGACTCAGTTTGTTGAGGATGCACTCATGTGCTCATGAGGGCTCAGATCACCAGGGAAATCACAGAACCCCTTGCCTTGTACACAAACCCATGTCGAGCCTCCACCTTTTAGTGAATCTCCAACTTAGCATCCACTTGAAAGGAGACTCCTGGGATCATCAATTTTGATTTAGAATGAACCTTCGAGACCACTGAGTCCAAGCACATGATTGGTAGGTGAGGAAGCTGAGGTTCAGAAAGGGCAGTGACTTGCCCAAGGTTGGAGAGGTGAGTCATGTGAGAGCTCCAATCAGAATTCGCTTCATGCTGCCTTCCCTCAATGAATTTTAATTTGTTTCTTCTTCATCCCACTCAGGAATTCCATCCCAAACCTTGGAACTTCCAGTAGCAACATCTTTACTTTGGCAGGGTGATTAGTGGCAAAGTCTGGGCACGTGGCCCAGCCCTCTTACCAGAACAAGGGTGCCTCAGTGGAATGATTGGCAGACATTTAAATGACGCTATAAGAAGGAACAATCTGGACATTCCCATGGACTAAGACATGGAGATGTGGTCAGTTCGCTGGTATAGTTTGTTAAGCTTATTTTCACACTATCTATCAGAAAGCATCTTTTTTTTTCTTTGAGAGTTAGGCTGGCATAGTTAAAAGAGCATAGAATTGGTTTCAGAAGTCTTGGATTCAAATCCTGAATCAGATCCTGACTAAATGTATGAGTGCAGGCAAACCCCTCACCCCACTGGGCCTCAGTTTGCTTATCTGCCAATATGTCAAGAATACATGATTTCATTGGTGCAGAAACCTCTTTCACCAATACTGATTGCAGCCTTTCCATGATGTGGTAGATATATTTCAGAGAGTTGCCTGAGTGTCCATGATGAAATGACTTGCTCACAGTCTGCTGATGTCTCTTCCCGCTCTGCCTCACTCCTCCACCTCTTCCTACCTTCCCTCCCCCCTCTTCCTCTCCTCTTTGTTCCCTTCCCTCCTCTCTCCCTTCCTTCTCTCTTCCTCTTTCCCTTTTCTCCTTATTTCTTCTCTACCCTCTCTCTCCTGTGTCTTTCCATACCAGCATGTCCCAGAAGCAGGATCTGAACCTACCTATCTAAGATTCCAATTGCAACACTACATCTTCCCTTATGCCATGCTGCCACTTTCCTCTGGGAGAAGTGGGCATCCTAATGTTGGCCAGAGCTGCTGCCCCTGCTTCTTGTAAAGCAACAGTCTGTAGACTATAAAGTGCTTTATGAATGTCTTTATGAATGAAAGACCTCACAAGAGCTTTATTTCTATTAAAGCTATCATTATACAAATGTTCTTCTTAGTTTGATCACTTGGCAACTTTCTCTTGAGGCCTGTGTTGGTTCTGCGCTCCTGGGGAAGGGGTCAGGCTACTTCCCTGGAACACTCCAGAAAGAGGATGAAAGTGGTCCCTCTTGCAATGCCTTTACAGTCACCAGTGGTTGCTATGTCTACGGTGTCTCATTCAACAGACCACTCTGGTCTTCCTTTGAAAGATCCTCTGGTTTCTTCTGGATTTTTCAGCCTACTTCCTCACCCTTGCAGCCACGTCACCAGTAGGGTGGATGCCCAGAAGACCTAACCTGAGTCCTGCCTTCCTTGTGGGTGCATTTGGCATATCAGCACCAGTGCTATGGATAGTGGTATCTCCTACAGGCAGGATGAACAACTAGGCCCAGGAGCACCAACACCAGATGTGAGGGCACAGTGGGAAGCAGACCCAAGAATGGCCCATTCCAGGGACAACCTGGTAGCTGGGGATCAGGATCAGTATAGAATCCAGGTATCATAAGTCAGAGGGGCACAGAAGGTCAAAACTAGGCAAGAAACCAGATAAGTAGATAAAAATTTAGTAGACACAAATACTGAAAGATGAGGCAAGGCAGTTCATCAAAATCTGGGCAAAGATGCAGGAGTTTGCAGTGTGAGTACCTCAAATGGGCAGCAAAGTAGATAAAGTCCTAGAGTCAGGAAGACCTGAGTTTAAATCTGATCCCAGACACTTACTACCTGTGTAACCCAGGACAAGTCACAACCCTGTTTGCCCATTTCCTCATTCAGTTCAAAGAATATTTACCCAACATCTATAATATGTAAGGTGCAATGGCATTTCTGCAGTTTGATGTTTCTAAAGCTTTTGGAAACAACCTTTTTTCCTCTGAGGTGGAGGATGGTCCAATGGTTATTATCATCTACATTTCACAGAAGAAGCTTAGGATTAGAGGTTAAGTGATTTTCCCATGACCACACAGCTGATTACTGGATTTGAACTCAGGTCTCCTTAACTCCAAGTCTAGCATTCTGCCCACTGTTATCACATAATGCATAAGAAACTGAGGATGGGGTGGGGTTAGGTGTCAGGAAATGTGAGAAATGTTCCCAAACCAGTCGGTTCAGGGAATCTTTCTTGTGGGGGAAATATATCCAAATTTAAAATGTAAATCAGTGAGAAGGTAGTTTGCTTTACAAAAATGTGTATTGTAGGCATCCTTGTTGTTAGTTGGCGGCATCATCAAATAAGCAAGTATATATGAAATACTTTATAGTTCTAGATAAGAATCAACTGTCGTTATTGTTCTCTGTGTCTCACTGACCTCAATAAGGACCCCAGCTAAGCATTATGGGGAGACGGCAGAGATAGAAGCCAGATCTGGGAAGCAGATCCAGGGCACACTCACCAACCAAACCTCTGGGACTTAGACCAAGTCTTGAATTATCAAGAAAACTTGCAACGTTCTTGCCCAGGGCAAGGAGCAAAGCCAGGGAAGAAGCCACAAGTGCAAGGACATCAGGGTTTGATGGGAACTGAGAGAAGGCTAGATTCTGCTATTAGGAATCACAGAACAACCATTCCCTCTCATACTTTGAGTGCATGTAAAGATGCAGGCCACAACACAAGGTGCCAGAAAAATTTCAAAATACATCATTTTTAGAAAGCCAAGTATACCTTGGACTTATCACCTGTATCTGTGAAGACTCCTTGGGCCGTCTGCTTGTGCTGAGTCATCACAGTGACCCACAGTCATACCCTCACTCTACAGAATATAAAGTTCCAGAAGGTGACTGCAACACACATTTCTGTAGAACAGACCTTATTGTCTTTAGGATTTACAGGTTAAAGTAGGAAATGTTTCCTGCAGAAAAAAAAAATTCCCACTACACTAGATAGAAAATGTTCCCCAAAGAGCAGAGATTAAGATGGTGGCCATGTCAGGGGCATATTGTATCTGACATGACAGCAGCACCTTGTCTGCCTGGCTAGGGCTTACAGTGGGATTCCAAGGTCTCCCCCAAACTCCCCCCTCAACAGATTATAACAACTGCTCTGCAAGCTGGGTACCTGTGTTCCTCACAGGCCAATTTTGGTCAACCTAGGAATGTAAAGAGATGGATTTTAAGTGTTTAGATTCAAGCATCTCCATTATCTATAGGCAACACCTAAAGAAAAACCAAAAGTTTATATATATATATATATATATATATATATATTCATATGTGTGTGTGTGTGTATATAAAATTTGCCATCCTTCATTTTTATGTCACCTGCATTTCTCAATGTTATCCTCCCCTTTTTTCTCTTCCAGTGGCCAACAGTTAGAAATTGTAGTCATTTTTCTTTCCATAATTCCAGATTGCTCTCCAGAAATGCTAGTCCCATTTCATAGCTCCCCCAATAATGCATCAGTGAGCTTATCTTAGCATAACCATGCCAATGTCTTCTCTTCCCCTCTTTTGTCATCTTTGCCAATTTGGTGGATGTGATGAAACCTCAAGGTTGTTTGATTTGTATTTTTCTTATTAGTGATTTGGACCATTCCTTCATATGGTTGTTAATAGTTTGCACTTCTCCTTTGTCTATATCCTTTGTCAACTTGTCTATTGGGGAATGGCTTTTGGTCTTCTGGAGCTCCTGAGGTAGCTGGCTCTCTTTCCTGGATGACAGACTTGGATAGCAGACATACAAAGATTTTTTTTCCTCATCTGTTTTCCTTCTTGTCCTCATTCCATCATTTTTGTTTGTGCAGAAGCTTTTCAATTTAATATAATTGAAGTGATCTACTTTAGAATTGCCTTTATTCCTCATTTGGCTAATAATTTACCCATGAACCATGGCTGCAAAAAAAAAAAAACCTACCTGATTTTGTTCTCTTCTCATTTTAGAATGTTATGACCACAAATATTCAGCTCAAATATTCATTTTGAGCTCATTATCATATATGTAGTAAGAAGCTGGTCTCAATCTAATAACTGCCAGATTGCCATCTAATTTTCCCAGCAATTCTGACCAAAAACAACCCTGAAGGAGTTTTCCCAGATGATTCATGTTTTTAGGGAAAACACAAAAGTCTAATGAAAAATGGTTTGTATTTTAAGATACAATCTCCCGGACCTTGGTCACTGTCAATTTTCGGCCTTCATCCAAGGTGTCTTTGCTGATGGACTAACTCAGTGGGTTGCCTATCCATCTGCTTGCCACCATCTGGTTCATATATATCCTTCATCTACTTGGTTTTTCCTGTGGTCAATCTCTTATGGACACTCAGAGAGCTCATCTAGGAGGTTCTGTGGCATTTGGGGGCTTGGTGGAGTCAGGACAATGTCATACACAAACCTCAGGGAAACCATCTGGGAAGATGTTTTCCTGTCAAAGTCTTCACAGGATTTCTCTTCTTTTCCTCTTCAGCAGATGTTGGTGCCTCAGCTGTAATTATCTTCATTGTGGTCTGTCTGTTAATTTAGTGAGTGCACTTAGGCAAGTCAGCTTCCTAGATTGTACTTACCAGATGAATGACAATGAGAAATATGAGAGATAATGTTACATTTAACTTCCACACCAAGAAGGTTTAAAGACAAATTTATCCACTTTGTGTTAATGTGGCATAGTGAAAAGAGTACTTAATGACTTGGGAGTCAGGTGACAACTAACATACTCTCATCCTGTCCTACCATCTGTCCTCATCCCATTGATTCTGAATCACTGGCTGCCGCTGTCCAACCTTGTTCCTCAGGCCCTTGCTTCCTAACTTTTCAATCCTACTCTGCCACTAATGTCTTACCCCTGCTCTACCCACCCCCTCCACTATGTTCTCTGGAATACCTGCTCCATGATTAACAAACACACATTTGTCTTAAGCCTTTTTTCTTTCTAACCCCTTCCATCTCTTGTACTCACTTAGACCTGGCTTCATCCTGATGATACTGCATTACTGATTATACTTTGCAATATTGATTATATTTTCAATCCTAATGGACTCCTATCCTAGACTCACTGGTTGAGAGTGGAGAGTTGGAATGCTTCCTGTTCCCCATGATAACCTCCAGACTCCCCCTCTACCAACTTCAATAAGCAATTTCTGTTCTTTCAAGGTTCACACTATCCAAATGTGCTACTCAGTTCTGATCCTGGTGGACATTATTGATTGATCCACAAAGGGTTCTTCTTCAATGAGTTCTGTGCCTGGATCATAGCCTTTCTCCTTATTAATTCCAGGATTAAATATAAAATTAATTTTGGTCTTTAACTCCTTCTCAATGTGGCCCCACTCTACCTTGTCAGCCTCCTTACACTTGACTGCCTCCACACACTTTCAGATCCAGCAATGCTACATGGGAAGAATACAAGAATATAGCCAATCAGGGGCAGAGCCAAGATATCAGAGTAAAAGCAGTGACTTGCTTGAGCTCCCCCCCAAACCCCTCCAAATACTTGTAAAATTGCTCTAAACAAATTCTGGAGCAGCAAAACCCACAAAAAGACAGAGTGAAACAAATTTCCAGCCCAAGACAACTTGGATGGTTGATTGGAAAGGTCTGTTGCACTGGGCTGGGGGAGGAGCACAGTTTAATGTGGGCCATGCAAACAAAGACCAGGCCTCAGCAAACCTGGAGCAGGCTCCAAGGACTGAATCAAGGGGAGCTGTGGTGGTTTCCAGGCTTCTAAACCCACTAACACCAAAGACAATTTATAAGATTAGTAGGAAAGGTCTGATGACTATGGTGATAGAGGAGCTCAGTCTGGCCCCAGTCCCAGTATAGCCCCGGGGTGGTGGCTGCTTCTGAACCTCTTGGTCCACAGATGGAAGGGTGATCAAGCATCTGATCAGAGGGGGATTGCAGGGATCTCTTTGTTGGCACTGAGGCAGGATTCTCTTGCTTTGCCTGTGCTTGGATCTGGGTCTCAGTTCTAGGTGGCAGCCCCGGGGTGAGGAGGGTCATTGGTGTGGTGGAGCTTGTGGTGGCAGTGGGGAGGGAATCCTCATCACAGTTCCAAGGCAGAAAAGAATACTTGTGGTCACTCGTAGACCAGAGCACAGGCCAGACACCTCACCTATGATCATACCACTTTGGAAGAACTGAAAATTTACAGGTCCTTAGAAGTATCTCTGAAAACAGCTGCACAAAAGCCCTGAAGCTTGGGACAGTACATTCTCCACACTGGAAGCAGATCCCTACCTTAACAAAGTGTTTAAAAGTCAAATAATTGGCTGGGATCATGAGCAAACAGCAAAAAAAAAAAAAAAGTCAGATCATAGAATCTTACTTTGGTGACAAAGAAGATCAAAACATGCAACCAGAAGAAAACAAAGTCAAAGCTCCTACATCCAAAGTCTCCAAGAAAAATATGAATCAGTCCCAGGTCATGGAAGAGCTCAAAAAGGATTTTGAGAAACAAGTAAGAGAAGTAGAAGAAAAACTGGGAAGAGAAATGAGAATGATGTAAGAAAATCGTGAAAAACAAGTCAACAGCTTGCTAAAGCAGACCCCCCCAAAAAATACTGAAGAAAATAACATCTTAAAAAATAGACTAATCCAAAGGTAAAAGAGGTCCAAAAAGTCAATGAGGAGAAGAATGCCTTCAAAAGCAGAATTGGCCAAATGGAAAAGGAAGTCCAAAAGCTCACTGAAGAAAATACTTCCTAAAAAATTAGACTGGAGCAAACGGAAGCTAATGACTTTATGAGAAGTCAAGAAATTGTAAAACAAAACCAAAAGAATGAAAAAAGTGATGTGAAATATCTCATTGGAAAAACAACTGACCTGGAAAATAGATCCAGGAGAGATAACTTAAAAATTGTTGGACTACCTGAAAGCCATAATCAAAAAAAAAAAGAGCCTAGATATCATCTTTCAAGAAATTATCAAGGAAAACTGCCCTGATAATCTAGGACCAAAGGGTAAAATAGAAATTGAAAGAATCCACCAATCACCTCCTGAAAGAGATCTCCAAAGGAAAACCCCTAGGAATATTATAGCAAAATTCAAGACTTCCCAGGTCAAGGAGAAAATATTGCAAGCAGCCAGAGAGAAACAATTCAAGTATTGTGGAAACACAATCAGAATAACAGAAGATTTAGCAGCTTCTACATTAAGGGACTGGAGGGCTTGGAATATGACATTCCAGAGGGCAAAGGAGATAGGATTACAACCAAGAATCACCTACCCAGCAAAACTGAGTATAATCCTTCAAGGGAAAAAATGGATATTCAGTGAAATAGAAGACTTTCAAGCATTCTTGATGAAAAGACCAGAGCTGAATAGAAAATTTGACTTTCAAATACAAGACTCAAGAGAAGCATGAAAATAGACACAGGAAAGAGAAGTCATAAGGGACTTATTAAAGTTGAACTGTTTACATTCTTCCATGGAAAGATGATATTTGTAACTCATGAGATTTTGTCAGTATTAGGGTATTGGGAGGGGGAAAATATATATACGCATAGATAGATAGATAGATAGATAGATAGATAGATAGATAGATAGATAGATGGGTGGATGGATGGCAGAGGATGAGGTGAAGATGAAGGAGTGATATCTGGAGTATAAAATTAAAGGTTGAGAGAAGATTATGCTGGGAGAAGAGAAAGGGAGAGGTAAAATGGGATAAATTGTCTCACACAAAATAGACAAGAAAAAGCTTTTACAGTGAAGGGGAAGTGGGGGAAGGTGAGAGGGAATGAATGAATCTTATTCTCATCAAATTTGGATTAAGGAAGGAATAAGATACACACTCACTTGGGTATGGAAATCTATCTTACCCTACAGGAAAAAAGAGGGGAAAGAGATAAGGGGGGGGATGATAGATGGGAGGGCAGATTGGGGGAGGGGGTAATCAAAAGCAAACACTTCTGAAGGAGGGACAGAGTCAAAAGAGAATATAGAATAAATGGAGAGTGGAATAGGATGAAGAGAAATACAGTTTTTCACAACATGACTACTATGGAAGTGTTTTGCATGACTATACATGTATAACCTGTATAGAGTTGCTTGCCATCTCAGTGAGAGTGGGTGGGGAAGAAGGAAGGAAGAGAATATGGAACCCAAAGCTTTAAAAACAAATGTTAAAAATCATTTTTACATGCAACTAGGAAATAAGATATACAGGCAATGGGGTATAGAAATCTATCCTGCCCTACAGGAAAATAGAAGGGGAAAGGGATGGGGGAGTGGATAGAAGGGAGGGCAGATTAGGGGAAGAGGTATTCAGAATGCATGCAGTCTTGGGGTGAGAGAAGGGGTGAAATGGGGAGAAAATTTGGAACTCAAAATCTTGTAGAAATGAACATTGAAAACTAAAAATAAATAAATAAATTTTAAAAAATTAAATTAAAAAAATAGCCAATCATGGTGGCCATTTATCCCTGCTCTGGCAGAGGGTGCCCCACATGCCTAGAAGGAGACATGTCCATGGCTTGGTACACTCTGTTCTAGGGCATAGAGGGATTGTGATGTGCATCAGTGAAGGAAACAGCACACTGAGGAAATCATCACTCCCTACATTGTGGAAGTATTCAGTGACCAATGAGGATTGCAGCCATTAGGGTTTTCTAGCCTTTTTCATTCCAAGCACATATCATTTTAGCAACCTTCTGGATTAAATATTGGTTTCATTGTTTTGGAAGGATTTTTCTTTTGCTAGACTGCCACCAGACTGACCACCCTTACTGACTGAACTATCACCTTATTTCTATGGGAAATACATCTGGAATCCAAGATAATGAATTTCTGCTTTTGAAATTTTAAATGACTTTATAAAGCTCATTTAATATTTATGTTTCTTAATGGGTAGCTGCATATATATTTCAGGGATATATCGTTTTTCACTCTAAGGGTCTTATATTTCATAGTATGTAATCCACTTTGTAAGTAATAGTTTATATCAGTTTGTTCTTGGTTTGATTTGTTATTACCCAGGCTTAAGGACAACCAACCAGATTGCCTTAGTTTCTTTTATTTTGATTGCAGCTAGTTTTCTTTTTATCTGGTTGCTTGACCAAATGTAGTGAGATATGTTAGCACACAATGTCAGAATTGAAAAGGACCTTGGAGATTACGTCACACCTAAGGAAGCTGAAGCCAATGGAGGTCAGGTTACTTGGCCAAAACTACTGCATTAGTTATCATCAGAGCTGGATTTAAAGCTTAGATCTCTTATTTCACTACCTGTGCTATTTTAGGTGATTTTTACTGATCAAGAAATCATTTGAGAATCAAGTCCAATAAAAACCATAGTGTTTTTCTTAACAACCCTGTGAGGTAGATAATATGTTGTCTACCATTTTGCAAGTAAGAAAACCAATACTGGATGATTGATTTACCCATGGTTGGCCATCTAGAAAGTATCTGAGGGAGGATTTGAACTCAGTTCCCTAGACTCCTGGGTCATGCTGCCTGCCACTCGATGGGCTGGAAATAGAATCAACAGAATGGGTGCTTGAACATCTCTTTTGAATATTATTTGCATCCAGAATTTCACTTAAATTTCTTACCAGGGCTCTCTGCTGGGGCTAGTCTATAGTGATATCTCTAGTAAAAAGGAGAATGAGTACCAAAAACACCCATTACTATCAGAAATTCCATGAATGGAGTGTTCAAGATGCTGTCCATCTGGGGCCAGTTGTATTGATCTGAGTGAAAGATTATCTCTCTAGAAAGGGTTAAGCTCAATAATGTCAATCAATCAAAGATTTACTAAGTGCCTACTATGTGCCAGGGACTATGCTGAGTGATTGGAATACAAAAAAGAGGCAAAAGACAGTTCCCATCCCCAAGAAACTCACAGTCTAATGAAAGAGACAACAAGTAAACAAATATGTATGTATGAACTCTATCCAGGGGAAGTAGGAAATGATTACAGAGAGTTAGTACTGGAATGAAGAGGGGTTGGGAAAAGCTTCCTCTAGAAGGGGGAACCATAGTTGGGATTTATAGGAAGCCAGGGAGGGCAGCAGTTGGAGCTGAGGAGGGACAGCACTCCAGGCATGGGGACAGCCAGAGAGATTGCCCAGAGCTGAGAAAGTGTCACTGACCAGTCACTTGCTAATGGAGACAATTGGCTCTTGATTGGGCAGAAGATACAACCAGGAACAATGAATGCACTGGTTCTGCGCTTACATTCAGCCCTGGCTCTCAGGACTCCCAATGGCTGGAATATTCAGTGGCCCAAGAGTATTGACTCAAGCAGTGAGGAGGCTATGTGTTTAAGTCTTCTGGTTCTTGGTCATTCACCCCATCAGTAAAAATAAGTTCTGAGCGTGTACTCCAAATACATGCATATGTGTGTATTTATAAAGCATACAAATGTATTACTGCACAAACATGTAACAATAGCTAACATTTATATAAGACCTATTATGTGCCAGCACTGTACTGAGGACTTTATAATTACTACCTCATTTGATTCTCATGACAGCCCTAGGGGATAGATGCTATTATTATCTCCATTTTTACAGATGAGGAAACTGAGGCAAACAGAGGTTAAGTGACATGCCCAGGATAACAGAACTAGTAAGTGTCTGAGGCTGGATTTGAACTAAGGTCAATTGTAAATGATGAGATCAATTTAAAATAAATTTCATTCATTAGCCTCATAAAACCCTTTTTGCTCTCACTAAAATATTCTTAATAATAATGTATGGTAAAATGAGTTGCAGTGAAGTGTAGTAGATGGAGAAGTGCCCTCAAATCCAGGAGGCCCTGGGTTCAAGTCCTACCTTGAACATGGGCTGGCTATGTGAGCCTGGGCAAGTCATTTAACCTCTGAGTGTTCTAGGAAACTCTGGGACTCAGCTGCAAAGAAGATGAGTGCCTGTGCCGGCCAAAGGAGCTTTGCTCTTTCTCCTAATGAGATCATTGGTCCAATACCTGGAGCTATGGAATACCATGATACTCCTACTGGTGGTTTTAGTGACAGCAATGGGATTGAAGAGGCTGCATTCTTTGGAAGACCTTGGTTCCACCCTTTGGGGTCCAGTGACTCAAGGTCCCCTTCCTGGCCCAGTTTATCTGGCACCTTGGTTTTCAGGGGCAGCACAGTGGGAGAAGTGGCCTTGCCAGTGGCAGAAGGCCCACGTTGGCCCTGCTTACAAAGCCACAGTGTCTCCCCATTCTGCAAAGGTTCTTGTTGAATTGTTGATGGTACACTTTCCTTTTCCCTGCTGCCATCAATTGTCCTTGCAAATGAGTAGTAAAGGGTGGAATCTTAGGTAATTTTAATAAATGAGTTCAGAGCCCACTGAAACACTTCCCTTGACAGATTTCCCCCCAATATATCTGCATTTGTTTTGTTAAATATTTCCTAATTACATGTAAAACAATTTTAACATTCATTTTAATTTTAAGTTACAAATTCTACCGCTCCTTTCCTACTTGGCAGCCTTTTTTTAAGTTAAGAAAATTCTTCCAGAGTTTCAAAATGTGCAGTGAGAAGGGCTTTCAGAGGAGGACACATGTTGGTACAGCCCAGAAGCTCAGCGTTTAGATCTCAAATTCACTTCATTACTACATGGCCATGTGTGATCTTTGGCTCTGATCTCAAGGTACCTTATCTATTTACCTTGAGGTTCTTCATTAGTGAGAGGGGGTAAAGTCACATCAGAAATAATCCTCTTGACAATTTCCCGTGTTTTGGGCTGACTTGTTGTCAGTTCTGATGAGGTCTTCATTGTTTTTACCGTGTGATGTGACCAATGAAATCTCACGTGAGAGTAGAAGGGAACTGGCTTGGTTTGGGGGGAGGACACTGAATTGAGTGTCAGGAAGGTCTGAGTTTGAATCCCATCTTAGACACTAATTAACTGTGTGACCTTGGACAAGTCACTTACAGTGTCTCAGCCTCGGTGTCCTCATGTATAAAATGGGGCTCATAATAGCACCTACCTCCTAGGGTTACTGTGAAGAATGCATGCGGTATGAATAAGAGAACGTGTGTGAAAGGTTCCTCCCCTCAGAGTGTATCTAACTGAGTAGTATGGGGTGGAGGGGCACTATTTTTTCTGTTGCTTCATTGTGCTTGTGTTATTGCTATTATCTTCAGCCTATGATTTCCATTTAGGAATCTTTTTCAGCAAGTTGCCAATTTGGTAGAAGTTAGGTTAATAAAAAACTATGGGATGCAAGAGGTAGATCGGTGAACCAGACACACACAAGACAACTACAGTATGTCTCAACACCCTGAAAGCTGATGAGCAAGTGAGAGAATTTGAGTCCTCAGCCCCTAGCATGCCTCTCTTCCCAAATGGGACACATGACCATCTGAGGGACGGGCTGAATGAGGATGCCAGCTTCAGCTTGTACGCTCAATATAAGCAAAACTTCATTTTGTTTTGAGGCCATCCCATCACCTTGTAAACCCCAGCCTTGGAAGGCATTGTTCTAGACAATGAAGAGTGATAACTTGAGCAAGGACATCCATTAGTGATGGTACCAGCGAATAACCCGGTCAGAAACAAACATTACTAGGAAGATGAATATCCAAGCTTGGAAAATTGCAGCAAGGGAATCAGGTACCATCTACCTGGGCAATATAAGCCATCCAGAAGTACCAAGTCAGTTTCAGGGGGCACTTGAAAACTCAGATTCATGACAATTGATGTGGGTCATTTTCTGCCAAAACCTCTGTGGCCTTTGCTAAAAATGACAACCTCTTGACTAGTCCAAAGAATGATGGATAATCAGCTATGCCTAGAAAACTAGGGTTCCCATGGAAGTTCCATTCAGCCCTGGCTAGTGAGGCTGGGCAGTCATTTTTTCCTCCCCTTCCCACCCCTTCCCCCTCTCTAGAGACATGGGGGCCAGGACTTCCCAGGGGACTAGGTGGCAGGTCCCATGGAAGTGTGGTCCTTTCCCAACAGAGCCTAAGTCCTGCCTAAGAAAGTCCCTGTCTCTTCTTCCTTCCCTCCTATACTACCCCACAATAGTGCCCATTGGTTAGCCCCTCCATGCCCAGGCCTTAGTAAAAGGGACTTGGTTTTCAGTGGACTTATCAATCGAGGCATCCATCTGTTGGAGAATGGAAAGCAAATTCTAATGGAGCAGAGTGGGAGAGAAGGGTCTTGGCTGCTGGGGATGAGAGGCCCTGAGGTTGGTTTCCTCTTCTCTGTGATCACCCTAATTTAAGGGTGCAAAGGAGCTCCTGTCAGCACAATTTCTGAGCCTGTGAGAGCTGTTCAGGACAGTGACAGTGACTGGGGAAGGGAGGGAGAGTGAGAAAGGACCCTGCCTTTTGTTTGGAGGGCAAGAGCACCCAACATCTCCTCCACCTTCAGTTGCTCTCCCCTCTCCTTGGACCTCAGTATGAAGATGCCATCTAGCATCCCATGGAGCAGACAATGGTGAGGAGGACACTGCCTCTCCCCACTGCCTTCCCGGGGGTAGTTGGCGCTCCTCTTGGTTCCTAAGAAGTCAGCCACACCCATTGATTGTGACCTTGGCTTCCTTCCCTGCCTTCTCCTTGCTTTGTCCCAACATTGGGGCATCCTCACTTTCCTTTTCTTCCTCCTGCTGTTCCTCTGCTTCTAATCCTTGCTAACCTCCAGCTGTGCCCTTGGGATTCTAAGCCTGGTAGCTCAGTCTTATCTCCAACTTCTTGCCCAGCAAGATTGTCCAGGTGCCTTTGGATTCAACCCTGGTTGAATGGATGCTAACTCAAGTAGCCAGGCCCAAGGATAAGTCCAGCTGCCAGCCTTTCAGCTTCACTGGTCAACCCCTCTGGCAGGGTTGAACAGGGCTGGTTGGTTTGTTTGTTTGTTTGTTTGTTTGTTTTTGTTTTTTTCCCAAGCACGATCAATTTTTTAGTTAGGCAAGCAGTAACCAGTAATGGGGCAGCTAGGTGGCACCATAGTGCATAGGGGGCTGGCTCTGGATTCAGGAAGACTCATCAGCCTGAGTTCAAATCCAGCTTGAGACCCTTACTACCTGTGTGACCCTGGGTAAGTCATTTCACCCTGTTTGCCTCAGTTTCCTCATCTGTAAAGTGAGCTGGAGAAGGAAATGGCAAACTCCTCCAGTATCTTTGTCAAGAAAATCCTAAGTGGGGTCATGAAGAGTTGGCTAGAACTGAAAACCAATGAAACAACAACCACTTGGCCCAATGACAAAAGATGCTGAATGAGGGCTGACAGGGGCTTTTAAACCTAGGTGTGTCTTCCTTCTAATTGGCCTGACAATACATCACTTGGATCGTCCCTGGCGAAGGTAAGACAATCTCCACTGGTAGACATTTTAATGAGGAGGTGTGTTGAGTTACCTCAGTTTTCTCCCGTTACTCTCTTATTGGGAGATGAGAGTAATCCTTAAGTGGTATGATTATTCTGCAGGCATGGGTATAGTCTGTTATGGCTTTGATTGAATCAACCTGAATTTGAGTTAAGTGGGTGGTGGGTGAGGTTACTCGAACAATACTTCTAATATAGCCCTAATTTTGTTGTGCAATTGTGTCTGACTCTTTCTGACCCCATTTATGGTTTTCTTGGCAGATATATAGGAATGGTTTGCCATTTCCTTCTCCAGCTCATTTTACAAATGAGGAAACTGAGGCAAACAGCGTTAAGTGACTTGCCCAGGGTTGCACAGCTAGTATGTGTCTGAGGCCAGATTTGAACTCAGGAAGATAAGTCTTCCTGATTCCAACCCCAGTGTTCTACCCACTGCACCTCTAGCTGCCCTCCTACTTTTATAACCGAAACTTATTCTTCTCCTCCATAAAATAGGTATAATAGTTTCCATCATACCAACTTTAAGGTTGTTGAAACTCAATAAATAACAGATTTCAAGCACTTTGCAAAACCCCTATATGAGAGTCAGCTATGATTATCATTCCAAGGTATCAAAATTAAATTAACTAGCTGGTCCTTCAATGAATTGTCTTCATTGAAAAGAATAAAGTTCCATGAAATTTAAAAATTAGCAAAATTATGATCACGTACACAACGTATGTGTCTATTGGAGCTGATTGTATCACAAACAGCTTGGACTTGTGTGAAGAGTCCAGCTGGCCCCCAAACTGTGTACTTCTTTAAACATTTGCAAATATCTCTGTCTCTCTCTCTCTCTCTGTCTCTCTGTCTCTGTCTCTCTCTCTCTCTCTCTCTCTCTCTCTCTCTCTCTCTCTCTCTCTCTTTTTTTGGTGAGGCAATTAGGGTTAAGTGACTTGCCCATGGTCACACAGCTAGTGAGTGTCAAGTGTCTGAGGCCAGATTTGAACTCAGGTTCTCCTGACTCCAGGGCTGGTGCTCTATCCACTGCACCACCTAGCTGCCCCCAAATATCTCTTGCTAAGTGTCTGACCAACACATTTGGATTTTTAAAAGAGATTTTGCATTTTGGGCACCCTCAGTAGCCTGTGCTCAGTTTCACTTTGAAATATCTGAAGTCTAATTAATTCATGGGCTTACTTACTCCATGACAGCTTCTTTGACCCTCCCCAGGCCCCTCCCAGCAGTGCTCCCCTATCTGCTTCTATGTTACTCCCCTCCCCTCTGGGATCCAAGGGAAGGCTTGGCTCTGGTAACAAATGCCTTGATGTTGCTGTGGGACTTCCTTCACTCCAGACTTTAGAGGTGCTTCCCTGGCTCAGCTTTCTCCTTTCTCTCCCCATCTGGCCTCTCCTAATGTTATCATGGATTAGCAGCACCTATGACTTGTATATGCGCCCTATCCCTCTGCAAGACTGACCACACTAGAAGGGCAGGGACAACGTCTTAACTAAACCAGGACCAAACCAGAGAGAGGTTTTTAAGTGTTGGGCAAACCTTAAAGCAGCCAAACCAAGGCCAACATCTTTTTTTCCCCTCACCATGCTGACTCTGAGTTAAATTTAACCCAAATTTACATGATGCTGTTTGCCATTTAGGTGATGAAGTCTTCAACCTTTATGCTGCCCAAGGCTTTTTTCTTTTCCTAGTTGCAGAAATATTGCCTGTCTGGGACAGGCTGAGGACTAAAAGTAATCATCCTTCAATGAAAAGAAAGGGGAGAAGCATGATTTTTTCTACATCTTTTCTCTTTATCCTTTGATCATAAAAGATTGAGAAATAAGAGTAAGTGGAATGTTGGAGGCTTTATCTGAAAGCAGGGGGTGAGTGACTGACTGAAGGTTCCAGGTCAGCAGTAGAGGATGCCTAGAGGTGACTAGTATCCAAACTATAAGCTGCTCACCTTGACTGCCTGAAGGGTCTAATCTGCTGGGCTTATCTCCCTAATCCAAGGCACCAAAATACATCTGGATTCAACTGCCTGCCTAGAAATGGAATGGAGGAACCAACCAAACTTTCAGTGACAGACCTTGCAAACTCACTGTTAGGCCACTGATGACATCCACTAAAGGGGGGGTATTATCCTAGACTTTTCAAAGATAAGTGAGCAGATTTTTAAATTTTTATTCTTTCCAATAAAAATGTTTTATTTCCCTCACACTTACCTTCCCTCATTGAAAAAGAAAGAAAAACAAAACCTTTGTAACATATTAATAGTTCATCAAAATAAATCCCCACATTGGCCATGTCCAAAAAGTCTGTGCCTCAATTTGTCCCCCCAAGTTGAACACCTCTCTGTCAGAAGGGGAGTAGCATGCTTCATCATGAATCCTCTGGAATCTGGGGTGGCCATGGCATTGATCAGAATTCTTAAGTCTTTCAAAATAGTTGGTCTTTACCAGGTAGTAGTTGTTGTATAAATTGTTCTTTTGGTTTTTCTTACTTAACTCTACATCAGTTCATATAAGTCTTCCCAGATTTCTCCAAAACCATCCCCATCACCATTTCTTACAGCATAATAGTATTACATCACATTCACATACCATACTTTGTTCAGGTATCCCATAGGGGTTCTTAGCAAATTTTGTACCACTTGAGTACCCTGGAGAAATGCAAAGCAGGCCATCCATATTGATTTGAGATGAGCAGCGGAAGTATAGACAGGAAGATCTGAGTTCAAATACCCCCTCTAACTCCTAGCTGTGTTACTCTGATTGAGTCACTAACTCTCTTAGTCTTAGTTTCCTCATCTGTAAAATATATGAATGAAAAAACATTTATGAAGAGCTTACTTTGTGCCAAGCTCTGTCCTTAGTGCTGAAGATAAAAATAAAAGAAGCCGGGCAGTCCCCACTTTCAAAGAACACACATTCTAGTTGAAGGAGACAACACAGAAAGTGAAGGTCAACTGCAAGGTGGTTGGGACAGGCTGGAAATCCTAAAGATGCAGTGGAGGAGCAGGAACTCTGTGCGGTTTGATGTTTTCCCCAATCCACTTGATGATGTTATGGGGAATGAACGTCTATCTATACCAAGGTGGACACCTCCCCTGTAACTAGACATGCAGTTAGCCTTCTGCTGGGGTGACACTGGACCCCAGTGGCTGGGACTGCATCCAAGGTGATTGGTCCCTTGGTTGGAAGGATTTGGACTCTTTCTTGTTGGAGGAAGACCCCTTTCCCAGCCCCATTCCAGGGTCTGTAGGACTAAGCTGTATAAAAGACTTTGTCTCCCCTCCCCTTCAAACCTTTTTCCTATTCTTAGTGTAGGGAAGAGCTTTATCTCCTCCTCTCCTTCTCTAGGAGGAGTGACAACTTCTGGCAGAAATGTGACCCATGGCCCAAGGGCTTCCATGTGAATTGTAGGTAGTCTGAAAGCCTGGGCCCTGATGGTTCTGATTCTCTCTCCCTCTCCTTCTGCTACTCTGCAGAGTAAAACTCCAGAGAGCTCTCTACAGCAAAGCTTTGGTGTGGCAAGGGTTTCCCCAAAGTGGGTTGCAGGGGCAGGTTCTAGGTAACCCTTGTTACCCACTTTGGGAGTACTTATTGTACAAGATGAGTATCAAGTATGCAACAGGAGCAGGATTTTATTTCCTTCATCACACAAACTCTACCACATGTAAAGGACTCATTAACTCCCATAAATAAATGCAGCAAACAGAAGAAACTCAAATTGCCCATTGGGCTCCCACTGGAAAGGAAAGACCTTGTGACCATATGTTGAATGGATGTTTTATCTTCACCTCAGACCCGCACTGTGCAAGTAACTCATGACCATCATCATGGAGGGTTTGCAAGGTCTAGATTTCCCAGGCTTATTTTGCTTTATTGATTGCATGACTTTCATTCTCCATCTCCAGGGTAATCCTCTACCTTCTCATTTTCTTTGAGAGCTGAGCTGCTAAGGAAATCGGCAGCCTTAACTCTAGAACTCAGAAACTCTCAAATTTAAGATGATGTGTGAGGTGGCCCCAGGGGAGTGGGGGTGGGAAACTTCCATTTCCCAAGAATACTCGTGACTGACCTGTGTTCAGAAATGGAAACAGAAAGGCAGAAGAAGGCTGTCCAAACCTCCAGGGCTCACTGCTATGAATTTCTGTTATAGGTTGCCAGTGCTGGAGTAGTGGGGAGGCAAGGACCCCTCTACCCCCTTTGGTGGAAATTCAAGAGAGAGAGGGAGCCTGCAAAAAAAAACCAAAGGTATTTATGTAGATGCCTCTTTCGAGGTCACCCAGGAACAAAGTTCCTCCAACAAGATTCCATCTCCTTCCTCCCAACCTGGACTCAAAAACCAGTCATGTTAGTCACATCTGTAGCCACTGAGGACCATGCAGGGATCTCCTGTGTCATCCCATCCAAGGACTAATGCACATGTCCATGTGTCTGGGGGAGGTGCCCACCTTAGTGTGGACAACAACTCTGTAATGAGGGCTTATCAGATGCAACGTGGCTTCTAGTGAGCTGCTGTCCCCTTGCTGCAACACTGAAGGCCGTGGGCCTTGCAATGCTCCAATGAGAGAATGTCTACAAAGTGACATCATCATAGTGTCCTGCTCAGTAGCGGTAACAGCTTGTTGCTCAGTCATTTCAGCCAAGTCCAATTCTTGGTGACCCTGTTTGGGGGTTTTCTTGGCAAAGATACTGGAGTGATTTGCTATGTCCTTCTCAAGCTCATTTGACAGATGAGGAATTGAGGCAACCAGGCAACCAGGTGAAGTGACTGACCCAGGTTCACACAGCTAGTAAGTGTGTGGCTGGATCTGAACTTAGGAAAGTGAGTATTCATGACTCCAGGTGCTCTGTGCACTATGGCACCACCCAGTTGTCCCAGTAGCAGCATACATAATTAATAGTGGTCACACCTCAGATAACCAGTAACATAAAAATGACATTTTAAAATTCACACATTCAGCTCAAAGCCCAGTGCTCCAACAGCAACTTTGAAATCTTTTCTAACCCAACCTCCCCTTGCAGTAATCCCTCCAAGGATACCAAGTTTATTGGGTAGAACATTGAGCGGGATCATGGAAGTCATGACACAGGTGTGTGACAATTGCCAGTTTCTATAACTCAATGACTGTGGTTTTCCAGGTGATAATAGCCAAAAGACAAGCAGTGGCAGAGAAACAGATAGTTTGAATTATGCGCGGTCTCTGGATGAAACAGCAAAGGATTGATTACTTTAGAAATCAAGACTAATCTTTCATGCTAATAGCCTTTGGGACCACACCCACAACCCTCTTGTGAAAGACAGAAATGCATCCAAGCATTCCTGAAGTCATCCTCTCTTGTCTTGGCCTCCTTCTCTGATGCAGGTCCTCACCCCTAGTTTTGTTTGGAAGCATTTTCATGAATTAGTGTGACCCAGAGAGTCATCTGCTGGTGGCTAGTATTTTGATCATGAGGCTCTGTGTCCTGGTTAAGTTGGTTCTTGGCTACCAGCCACAAGCTCACCTCAGGGCCTGGCCTCCAAGGGTCCCCAGTCTGGTAGGAACTGCTGAGGTCTGTGGCTCCCTGGCATGACCACCAAGGTTCCTAGGCTAGCTCCATGCCATCATGAAAAAATGGCTTTGTGGGCTAGTGGAAAGAGCCCTGGACTTGATGTCAGAGGACCTAGGTTTGAATCCCAGCTCTGACATAGCTTTGATCAAATCCCTTGCCCCCTCTGGGTTGTTCCCTCATCTATAAATTAAGTGGTTTGGTCTAGATGTCCTTGAAAGTCCCTTCCATTTCTAAATTCATGAGTCTGTGAGCTCATGGGATAACTGTGGTTATCCATATTATCATCATCAGTGGTGATGATAATGAATGACAAGTAGCCAAAGACCTTTGATTGTAGGTTCACCATTAGCTTGCCATGTCATTGGGGGGTGCGGGGAGGAGGTGATAGAAATGGAGTGGAGTCACTGAAAATGATCATCACTGGAGGCCAGAAGAGAGAGGGTGATCTGATTTCCCACTTCTTTGCCATGGGACATTGGGAAATTGTGTTGATCTTTGGGGGAAGGTTTGTTCATTCCAATGAGATTGCTCAATTGGATTGAAGTGTGAGTTCCATTCCAAGCCAAAAATTCCATGATTTTGTTCTGTTTGTGGAGTGCTACTTTGAGGCTTTGGGGAGGTGGGAAGTGATAGATGGGAGCTCAGCCTTTCTCTATGAGGTGATTCTCTCCCCAGCCCAGGCTGGCATTTTCCTTGGGAACAGGAGCCAACAACAAGCATAGCTGAAAGGGAGTGAGATGAGCTGGACCAGACTGGCCAGGCTCTTCCAGCTGTGGCTCCCTGCCACCCACCTCTGCCTATCCTGGGAGATGGAATCCAGGGGAAAAGTCTAGCCTCTCACACATCCTCCTGGGGCCTCCAGACATCTCAGGACAAACCAGGGCATGGCTCACCCCTCCCAGGGGCCCTTTGGCCATGCCCTGATGCTCAACACTAAGACTGGCTTCTCTGCTTGCCACTTTTCCCCACAGAGAAATCTGCCTATTTCATTGAGACCCTAAATGTTTCTTTCCCCCAACTGCCTAGGATTTTACACTGCTTTTATATTGTGTATATGATTAATGTGTGCTTGTCACAATAGAAGTAGGCTCCTTGAAGGCGGGGGCTGTCTTGTTTTTGTCTTTGTAACCTCAGTGCCTAGCCTAAAAATGCCCGATCGATTGACTGGTGATGGAAAGCCGTCTTCGTGGTTCCAAGTTTAGGGTTCAGGCTACTGAGGCCAGGTTTGGGTGTAATTTGTTGAGTTCAGTCACTAATTGGGCACAGTCAAGCTTAATGCCTGGTGATGGGGGGGCGTCTGTTCCATCCTCTGCCATCATTGAAATCATCATCAGCTGGATGTCTTTTTGGCTGCCATCCCCATCCATAGGAAACCTCCAGAAAGCAGATACCCTTTCACCATTATCAGCTAGAGCTCACTCGTGACATACCTTCCTCACCCATTCTTGTCAAGATCCATGGAATGAATGAGTCAGGGCCGGTGGGAATAATAACATGGAGGTTCTACTGCATATTTCAGGGATGACTCATTCTTTCTTGATGCTGTGTGCTTTAAATGTTTCTGATGGAGTGAAAACATTACGTCCGGTTAGAGAGAAAACTGAGGCAGAAGGAAGATGTCATTTGCCAGTCCTACTATATCACAAGATCCATAAGGGTAGTTAGGGAGGGGGAGGGGAGGAGAGACCTGGGTTCAAATCCTACCTCTAACACTAATTAGCTCTGGGATTGGGGCAAGTCCTTACCCTTCTCTAAGTCTCTGTTGGCCTATTTGTAAAGTGAGGGGGTTGGACTGGATGGCAGCTAAGGTCCCTTCCAGCTCTTGGCCTAGGACCATGACATACCTGGGGTAGGACAGATTCAGTAATGAACCCCATTAAATAATTATAGTGTATAATTCTTCTAGGGCAGCCCAGCCCCCTGTACTTAGGATACCAGCTGAGTTCTTTCACTTGTGCTCTACTTGTGCTGTCACCCTTTCTCACCAAAATCTTGTCTTAGTGTTGCCTCCTGGAGCTCAGTCCCTAGACAACCAATACAGTCTGACAAAGCTGGGGGGAAATCATCCATCTTCACCATGATCTGCTTCCCCAGCTCTTGGTTCTTTGTCAGAGATTCTCCACCTCCTCACCCTCAGATCAGCCCATTTTTACTGGACTTCAGGCCTTTTGTGTTGACTTAGGGGTGCCTATCTTGCCCTACAAGCCAGCCTTTCACATCTGACTTACTTGATCACATCAGGTTTGGGTGGGGGGCTGTGGGCTGTGCTGTCCAAAACATTGCAAACCTCTCAGCCCATTCCACACATCCTGCTTCCTGCAGTGCCTACCCCCAAGATGGCCCCGCCCCCACCTGACTTTCCCTCTTTTTGAAAACCAGGCATCCTCTCAGGTTCTTTCCACCCCTTAGGTTTTCGTTTCTGGTCCTCCTGTGCCTCACTCGTTTCCTGATAGGGCTATAATAGCTGGCATTGCCAGGGACCTGTCAAAGCTGGATTTTCCTGGCTCCTCACCTTGAGCCATGTCCACCCTTTGGCCCTCTATAGAATGATAATCTTTGTGCCTTCGCCTTTGCCCACCTTCACACCTTCCCCAAAGAGAAGGCAGAGGTGGGTGACAGAAATCCTACAGAAAGACTTGGGAGACAAAGCATAGAGTGCAATTGACAAGTGAGACTTGATCAGTTTCCCATTGGGAATGGAGACGAATTTCATGCAGAGCTGGCGCCAGCTTGAGGTCCTGGCCACGTCTTGTCCCTGAGCACAGTTCTGACTCTCCACCCCCACTCCCCAGTCCTTTGACCTCAAGCCCCACCTTGAAAATGAATTTTGAGGTGGTTTCTGAGGCCCGGCTCTACTCCCTCCTCCTCTTCTCTGCTGAGACTGTCAACAAGAGTGCTAATTAGGAAGCGTTAATTGCAATGGTGGCTTCTACCGATGTAGAATTAAGCTGAATCAAACACCCCCCTTCATGTACTGTTTTAAGCTGTAGTTACCCCACTGATTTTCACTGCAGAGTGCTGAATTCACCATCCCACAGGGGGTACTTGGGAACCCCAGGGGGCAACTTAATGAGACACCCAATCTCAAGAAATTCAGAGTCAAGGCTCTCCTCTTCCACCCCAAATCTGCCCCTGACTGATTTTTTGGTATTTTGGTTGGAAACATAGCAGCATTTCCTGTTCTTCTTTTAATGAGATCTAGTGAAGTCTGAGCTAATGTTGGCACATTCAGCAGGGTTGAAATCTATGACCTAAGTCCCCAGACACTGCATTGCCAGCCCTTCACTGCTGAGGGCACCTAGCTGGAACATGATGAAGCCTGGCTCTCAGAAACTACACATCTGCTGGTAAATCCATTGGGATGGACAGGTCCAACATGACAGGGTCTTTAGGGAGCCAACAAGGACAAGAATGCTTGCAAAATGAGCAGTGGAAACTTTGGACTTGAAAGACTCCTGAGTATTAGTCTTGCAAGAAGGTTACCTACCCACGTGATTTGGGGCTGAGGATAGAAGGACCTATTCTTTGTCCTTGATGACTCTCCTCTTCCAGTAGCTAGGGACTCTTCCATAAGAAGTCGATTAAGGCAATGCATGAGGCCAGTTCACCAGGGATATCAGGCTGTCACAAAGGGGTGATATAAAGGAAAATATCACCTGTGACCCCAATAGCAATCAATGGATAGACATTTATTAAGTGCCTACTATATGCCTGACACCATGCTACTTGCTGATAGCATCCTACCAAATCAAATTGTTTTAAGTGCTAAGAACATTTTTAAAAGCTTCAAGAGTATCAGTTTGAGTAACAAAGCTGGGATTGTCATGGTGTTTGTATGTGTGAGTGGGTGTATTTGGGAGTAATTACAGGGTGGGGGGTGTAGGTATATGGACCTGATCGAGACTAAAGAGTGTAGGTGGGGAAGAGTATCCATCTGCCACATGCCTTCCTTCAGACTGTCAAGAACACCTGAGCTGCTTCTGCTGTGTTAGTGAGAGAAGGAAAGGCACATCTCAGTAAACTGAGGTTTCAGGCAAACAAGAGAGGCAAAGTTCTGTGGTCCTTGACAATGATCTCCTGTCCGCGAACCACGATCTACTGCTAAAGATGACGTCAGACAAGCTTCACGTCTGGACTTGGGGCTCTGGCTGTTTTGGCACTGATGGTAGGGTTTGGGAGCTGCTGCTGTTTTCTTTACCTCGTGATTACTCTCTGTTTATAAGATGTGGTGGATTTCTAATGATAGCGTTCTATTTTGAGGTGTGTCCTAGAGCAAGAAGCACTCGAGTATCATGTTTAAAGCAGCAGATGGAGAGTGAGAGAAATGGGATTCCAGAATGTCCCCCTGCCTACTGTGCCCTGCTTAAACTTGGGCATGGAATACCAGACCCCTTGCCAGCACCTGAGGAGTTTGTTGTAGGCATGAAGGAGCCTAGGAAATGCTCTGGGTTTCTTGGAGGAAAGATGCTATTCAGCAGTCAGAAAGCATCCATTATTCTCTGCTTTGTTGAATTAACTCTTGGCCTCCCTAATTAGAATGTAAGCTCCTTGAGAGCAGGGTTGGGCATCACCATTGGTTTAGCCTTTGAGGTTTACAAAGCATTTTCATTTGAGCCTCCAAACAACCTTGAGGGTTAGGGACCGTGGATATTATTATCCCTATTTTATAAATGAAGAAATGGAGGATCAGAGATATTAACCTTGGTCACTCAGTAAGAGTTGGAATTGAGATTTGAACCAAACTCCCACAATCTCACATAGTGCCTAGAAGAGTGCTGAGCCTATTTCAGGCTCCATAAATTTTTGATGAAAACATTTGATGGAGCCTCCATTGGTACACGGCCAATGATTATATTTTAAGGAGAGTAGATGACAAAAATACACATGACTGATGACCTCAAGTAGACCTCAGGTATACTCTCAACAGGTGATACATGGCACATATATATATTAAATCAACATCAATGTGCATGATGAAAATAAATAGAACCATGCACCCAGAGCACAATAGGTTGTACATGGTGTCAGCTCAAAGAATGTTTGTTGCATGGAATTGTGAGAAAGAGGTTGATTGAATAGGTTGATATGGCATAGTATTATTGGCATTAGTCAAGGAAAGGATGCTGTAAGATATGGGCCTTAAGAGTCAGCATGGAGGAGGAGAGGAATATGGTTGGAAAGACAGGAGGAGGGTTAGTCTCAGACATAGGAGCAAGTCAACAATAAGCATTTTTTTTAGTTTAAAAAAACATTTTTAGTTCCAAATTCTCTCTCTCTCCACTTCTCCCCACCCATTTAGAAGACAAAAAAAATATGATACTCATTATACACATGAAATCATGCAAAACATATTTCTGCATTAGCCATGTTGTGAAAAAAAGCAAGAAAATAAAGTGAAAAAAATGTGCTTCAATCTGCATGCAGGGATCTTCAGTTATCTCTCTGGAGATGGGGGACATTTTTCAACATGAGTTCTTGGGAATTGTCAGGGACCATTGTATTGATAGAGAAGCTAAGTCTTTCACAGTTGATTATTGTTACAGTATTGTTGTTACTGTGTATAGTGTTCTCTTGGTTTTGCTCATTTCACTTTGCATCAGCTCACATAAGGCTTCCCAGGTTTTTCTGAAACCATTGTCTTCATCATTTATTATAGCATAATAGTGGTCTATCACAATCATATACCATAACTTGTGTAGCCCTTGCCCAATTGATGGACATTTCCTCAGTCCTTACTTTTTTGCCACCACAGAAAGACCTACTATAGGTATTTTTTGTATATGGGGATCTTTTCCTTTTTCTTTGATCTCTTTGGAGTATAGATCTAGTAATGATATTGCTGTGTTAAATGGTATGCGCAGTTTTATAACTCTTTGGGCATAGTTCCAAATTGTTCTTCAGAGTGGTTGGACCAGTTTACAATTCCACAAACAGTGCATTAGTGTCCCTATTTTTCACTTCCCCTTCAGCATTTGTCATTTTCCTTTTCTGTCATATTAGCCATACTGATAGTTATGAGATTGTACCTCAGAGTTATTTTAATGTACATTTCTTTAATATATGATCATTGGTAGTTTTGATTTCATCTTCTGAAAACTTGGGGAATGGCTCATATTTTTATAGATTTGTCTCAATTCTCTATACATTTGAGAAAATTTTCTGTAACTCCCCAGTTTCCAGTTTTCCTTCTAATTTTGGCTGCATTGATTTTGTTTGTGCAAAAGCTTTTTAATTTAATGTAATCAAAATCATCCATTTTACCTCCCATGGTCCTTTCCATCTCTTTTTTGGTCATGAACTCTTCCCTTATTCACAGATCTAATATGTACTTTTTTTCATGCTCCTCTAATTTGCTTATGATATCACTCTTTGCGTCTAAATCAGGTACTCATTTTGAGCCTATCTTGATACGTAGTGTGAGATGAACAGCAAACATTTATTAAGTGCTTACTATGTGCCAGGCATTGTGCTAAGCACTTGGTATACAAGTATAAGAAAAAAGATGGTTCCTGACCTCAAGAAGTTTACGTAAAAGTGAGGGAAGACAGTACCTAAGAGTAACCTGAAAAGTATGTGGGAGTGAGGAACAGAGAAGTTCCCCATGTGGGAGCAGGGTGGAATAAGCCTGGAGGATTAGGAGTGAGCTCAGAGAAGAATGAAGACATTGCTGGCCTGGGCACTTTCCATAAACTCGAAGTTGTGGGGGGAACCAATCAGCAGAAGAGACTACAGGGACAGAGTGAACTTCCAGAATGAGAAGGCAGAAAAAGTGTGAAGGAATCAGGAGAGGAGTGAAAGGGCAGGAAGGTCAAGGTTTGTTTCAGAACATGTGGGTGATAGGACATGAGATGAGTGTAGACACATTAGATGGGCTTGGTTGTGGGGAAGCCCTCCAAGGCAGTATCTGTGTTCTCCTGACAAGAGAAGTCCAGCACTCTCCGTGGCAGTTATGCCAAGCTCCATCAAACAGAAGTGCCCAGGGCTCTTAATGGTGCTTAGGAGCAGACAGCCCGCTTTTCCCAGCCCTGCCTTTCTCTATGTGGCCAAGCAGTCTTGTCAGTCTGGGTCTGGTTAGTGTGACTTTACCTGGTTCGAATGAATGTCTAAGCCTGCAGCTGCTGCCATTTCCCTAAACTTTTTCTCTTTCAGCGAACCTTAGTCATATGACCGTGCATACCTGTATCACCACCCCTGCATGGAGAGCATGAATATGCTTAACCATATATAGTGCTTTCCTTTTTGCCCTGCATCAATAGAAGCAATAAAACCCTACAGTATGACATCTGCTTGCCTTTAGCTTCTCCTGGGCCTAGGAAACCCCCAGGCAGTATACAGGTGGCTGCTGTGAGTCTATGAGACCTAGGAAAGATACAGTTTTGCTTTCTTCAGTTACCCCAGGTTACTCCTACGATCTGGCAAAGGAGCATAGAAAATAGAACATAGCTTCCAACTGCTGTTTGACTCACATCGCAGCAAGGATAGTCTTTATATTGGGACTCAGGAACTCTGAATCTGGGTCTTGGCTCCTTTTTTTTTGGTGTAGGGCATGGACTCAGGGATCATTTGCATCCTGAGGCTCCTGTCATAGACAAGACTTTCCAACTTCTTCTTGCTATGGCTAGCTCACTCATTGCTTATCAAGTGAAGGAAGTGAGTTCAAGGGCATGACTCAATAAGGAGAAAACCACGGCTGCCACTCAACACGTCCAGCTCTCTCACCTTGACCTTGGCCATGGCATCTTCCCATTTGCAGCCTCTTCAATCAACAAGCATTTCTTAAGCACCTGTTACGTGCCAGACACTGTTTATACCCTCACTTCTGTCCCCTCCACCGGGCAGCTACAGCCCAAGTTGGGGAAGGGCTGAAGAGCAGGTGGGAGGCTGTAACAATGAAGCTCCTGACAATAATCGTGTCACATATGCGTGAATTCACATGGACCCTCCCACTGTTGGGAGAGCCCTCTTGTTACGCTCTGTAGGGGAGCATTCTTGACCGAAGGATGATACTGCTTGTTTGAAAACCTGACCAGTCACATTGGAAGAAACAAAATAAACAGCAGGGATTGTGGTTCTGTCTTCATATTATTCATTTGATAATTTAGATATAAGTAAAGGAAAGAGCCACGCAAAGAAAATACCCACAACATGAGGAAACATGAGGCAAACGTAAGTTTGTTTCGATGCCGCAGATAAGTTGGTGCCTATGGTCTTGCTCAGAGCTTCTGCCAGGAGAAAGTAATTCATTTCACTTAGATTTTCAAGTAGCATTTTATTGCTAACTTTTACTTATATGCCATCTACGGTTTCCTCCTAAGGAAAAATAAAAAGTTCAGTAAAAATAACCAGTGCATTGACAAAGTCTGCATTGTCCAGTGTTCCCATCTCATAGTGCCCTAACTGCACAAAGCGAGGGGAGGAACTTTAGCACGGCCCTTTGTGTGGGCCAAGCTTGCCAGCACCAGTTTTAATTCTGGCTCTTGGTGTCTTCCTTTCCACTGGCATCGTTGCGGTCTTTTGTCCATGTTGCTTTCTCTCTTCTTTCCGCTTCCCTTTGCACTATTTCATATTAGTCTTCACAGGCTTCTCTGCATGCACCGTGTGCATTGCTCCCTACAGCAGAACAATGGTCTGTTACATTCAGGGACCACAGCTACTTTAGCTTCTCCCCAGTTGATGGAAATCTGCTTTAAAGAACTAGAGCTCTTTGCTACTACAATAAGTGCTGCTATATAGATTCTTTATGTCACTGACCTCCTTGTGCTATGCACCTAGCAGTGGAACTCTCTGAGCAAAGTGCAGAGGCATTTTCTGAATTTTCTTTGCATAATTCTGGTTAACTTTCAGAATGGTTAAACTAATTTCCATCACTGCCAACAGGACTTCCATTAGAATGTGACGTTCTTGAGGGTAAGGACTGCTTTTTACCTCTTTTTGTATATTGTATTATAGTCTTTGTATTTTACTTTTACCTTGATTTATTTATGAGCACTTAATATAGAGCCTGGCTCAAAGTTGGCTGTTAAATGGAATTGCGGTTAATTAGGGATCTCTTCTTTTTGCCATCCCTCCAACACTGACTGCCCCATTTGTGGCCTCTTTGTTAACTTACGGAGGGTGAGGTGAATCCTTAGGGTTGTTTTGATTTACAGTTCTCTGACTGTTAAGATTTGAAGCAGGCTTCCACATGGTTGTTAATCATTTGCAATTCTTTTGAAACTTCATATTCTTTGACCACTTACATATTGTAGAATGGCTTTGGGGCTTACATATGTCTGTTAGTTAGCTGTTATCTCTCTATCTCAGACACAAAACTCTTTTCAGAGATATTTGATTTTTTAAAAAGTTGTTTTTTTTTAATAGTCAACCATTTCCTTCTTATTCTGGTTAAATGAATTTTGTTCATTCAAAAGCCTTTCAAATTGATGTAATTGAAATGATCTATTTTGTCTTTTGTAATGCACTTATCCCTCATTTGATTAAAAATTTCCCCCAGCTATAGCTGTGAAGGGTACCTAATGTGGTTCTCTTCTCATTTTTTATAGTGTTGACCTTTTACATGAAGGTTACATGTGCATTTTAAGTTGGTTGTGGTATATGGTATAAAATATTGATCTAAACCTAATTTCTGTCAGGCCTTGTTTTCCAATTTCCCAGCAATTCTTGTCAAATGGGGAGTGCCTTCTAAAGTAAGTTATATTTCAGGTTTATCAAATGGGTTGTTCCATTCAGTTATTTCTGAATCTTCTTTCTGTTCCACTGATCATTTCCCCTTAATTTTAAAACCTCTAAATGCTTTAAGGAAAGAGTAAATCTGGAGAGAAATGATGATTAAAATCTTTGTTTTACTAATAAAAAATGGACTTAATCAAAGATGTAAAATGGAGGAATGTTTGAGGGGGTCCTGGCTGAGAAGTTTTGTCCTAAGTCACTCAAAAAAATTAATTAGTGTCAGAGATGAGGTGAAAGGCAATGAATGCCAGGTCAAGCAAATATGAGGTTAAACTTTAGAATTCTATGACAATAAATGGAAAAATTAACAAAATTAATCTTACGAAAATGACTCAAGAGCCTTAGAAAATGACCAGTCAAGTGCCTTTACAGCATACTTCTTTAAATGCAAACGATTCTGTTCAGCTGACTTTTCAAGCAGGAGTTGGGGCGTGGTGGGGAGGGGTGTAAAAATACTAAGATATGGTGTCTGCTTTCTGAGGAACTTAGTGTGTCCAGGAAGCACATCCTTGTGCCAATAAGCATCCTCATCCTCATCATCATCAATGATTCAGGCCTAGTTTATTACCACCAGAAGGAGCTTGGATGCATCGATGAAGTTGGTGCTAACTTTGAAACAGTAGGAACTCTGTAAGGCATTCACACTGAACACCTTTGGCATCAGGAGCCAGCATGAGAGCTATCGCAGATAAAATTGCAGCCCACAATCACCTAAAAGTGCCAATCCATAAACAATTTAAGACCAAACTTTTTAATACATGACACTGTACCAAAGACTTGTTCTCTCCAAAGTAGATGGAGTGAAAAGCCTTCAGAATATAGAGACCCTGCATCGGGAATCAAAACCTTGGGGCCACCTTGTCTGCTGCTGGAGTCTGCTGTGTTGAATTGTCAAGCAGACAGACGATAAGTTTCCATCTCAGTACATTTACTCAAATACCAAAACCCCAACCTGTTAACCTATCAGCCATTCAGTAGTCTACAGAACAAGATTAGGAGGCTAGGGACTGTTTATTGCCCCTTTTTGTATCTCCAGCACAGTGCCTGGTACATAGTAGGTGCTTAATAAATGCTTGTTTGAAATGAAACAGAAGTAATAGATGGCACCTTTCCTCAAGCCGTTTCTGCCTGAATTCCATCCAAAAAGATGAAAAGAACTAAAAGCAAAATCGATATTTCTTAAGTACATGGAAGTCTCTAGATTCAGTCGTTTTTCAGTCATGTCCGATTCTTTGTGACCTCATTTGGACTTTTCTTGGCAAAAATAGTGGAGTGGTTTGCCATTTCCTTCTCCAGCTCATTTGACAGATGGGAAACTGAGGCAAACAAGGTGAAGTGACTTGCCCAATGTAACGCAGTTAATTAGTGTCTGAGGCCAGATTTGAACTCAGGAAAATGAATCTATCTTCCTGACTCCAAGCCCAGCACTCTGTGCACTGTGGTGCCCCCTAGCACCCCAAAGTTTATACACACACACACACACACACACACACAGACAGACACACACACACACACACACACACACATACACACACACACACACCCGACTTGCCCAGGGTCACACAGCCAGTGTGTGTCAGAAGTAGGCTTTGAATCTAACTCTTCCTGACTCTGGGGCTCGCCCTTTATCTGCCTCTCCTTGATATCAGACTCATTTTACTGAGGAGAGAATTGAGACTCAGAAAGGCTCTTAGCCTGTGATGATCCCATGCCGTGGGTACTTGCCCTCGTGTCATAGCTAGTAAGAGCTGGGATTTGAATCCAGGTCACTTAGGACTGCAAAGCCAGTGTTTGTTACCTCTTAAGAGTGCAGCGTGGTTTTGGGGCAAGGACCACTTGAGTGACATCAAAGGCCACAAGAGTGTTATTTGCCACAACATAAACAGCTCGGGTTTCTAGGCTAGAAGCAACACTAGTGGGTGGGAGCTGTCCACATCTGATGGTGTCCAAAGCTCAAAGGTTTTGAGAAAGTCAAAGTGAAAATGCATGTCTTCACGTAAGCTCAGACCTGTGTAGACACCCAGTTTCTTGAACCCTTGCCAGTATAAACAAACAACTACTAAGTACCTCCTATGTACCAAGTACTGTGCTAGGAGCTGATAATGCAAAGACTAGATAGAAATAGTCCCTGCCCTTGAGGAGTTCACATTTTACTGAGGTGGGGGAAGGGAAACTACAACATGGTAATAAATCAACGCAGACTATCCACAGAGTGGTTGGGGGTTGGCAAAGCAGGCTCTAAGAAACGGAAGTAGCAGGCCAGGTGTCACAAAGGGCGGTGCTTGTGCTGAGCCTTGGAGGGAGCCAGGGTGGTGGCCACATGGCTGGAGAGAAGGGCACAGGTATGAACGGCAGGAGGTAAAATGGACAAGACTTGACCCCTGACTGTCTCTGAGGGTGATGGAGCCTGAGGCGCTCAGATGACTCTGAGGAGGTGAACTCTGGGGACCGAAGAGGGAAGTTAGGAGGACAGAGGAGTCGAAGGAAAGGCCACGATTTCTGCTTGGGCCGATGAGCTCTCTTCCGTCCCATCTTCAGCCCTTGAATGCTTCCCCTCCCCACCAGCCTGACTGGGGACGTGGCTGCTCAGTCTTCTGGGTCCATCTGCTACCTCTAGCCTTCATTTGCCTCTTCCCTTGCTGAGCTGCTCTGAGGCCGGACCTCTTGGCCTAAAAGGAGCCAGCTCTTGCTTTTGGCCCCAGTAATTGAGAGGATCACCCGTTCCCTGCCCTGGTCCAGACCAGGCTGTCCTGTTGGAGTCACTCTCAGGCAGGGTCCTGACCAAGCCTACCCTCCACTTCATCCCACAGACAGGGAGAGAAGGGTCACAAGGGAAGGGAGAACAGCCATCCCTGGGAAAGACTCCTACAAAGCAGTTTCTTCTTCAGGCAATCACTGCAGTCAGAAGTCAACCAAAGGCTTCCCAAATCACACTAAGCAGGGTTGGCTCAGGTCAGAGAGTGGAGGGTGCTGGCCACCATTTCCTCTGCACACACAGCTCTTGCCTGTTTGTGACCCAGCCAGTTCTAGCCTAGGGCCCCATGGCCAGGTGGTGAAGCCGAGGACCCTCGACCCGGCTGCGTCTCGGTCCTTTCCCTTTCCTTCAAGGGCCTCCCGTGCTTCACTTCACATGGCCTGATCTTGGAGCCCTCCCCCACCCTTACTCTCAAGGCCTGATGTCACAGACTCTCAAAGCCTGAAGAGGCGGCCTTGGAAGCTGTGTCTAAGGGCTGTGGTTCAGTGGAAAGAGGCAGAGGACCTGAGTTTGAATCCTGGTTCTGCAGCTCTCCCTGTGTGACCTTAGGTGAGTCACTCTCTTGACCTTTGCTCCTCAACTCTAAAATGTGGCCCCCACTGGATAGTGTACATCCCTTCCAGCTCTAAATCAATAATCCATTTTTCTTTTGATCTTGTGATCTACCTAGGCCAATCTTACCAAACTGAGGATTCTTTCTGTTACATCCCTGACGTCTTGTGATGGGGATGGGGAGCTCACTACCTCCCTGGGCAAGATAGGCCACTTTGGGGCAGTTTTCACTATTGGGAGGTTTTCCCTTTCATGTAATCTCAATCTTCTTCCCCACAATTTTCGCTCCGCTCTTGGCCTTCTGTCCCCTGGGGTCAAGCAGAACCAGGCTAAAGGGTCTTGCCCATGCAGCCATTCAGACCCTCAAAGCCTGAAGCATCATTTCTGATCAAGTCACCGACGCCGCCGCGTGGATCGGTCTTACCTGAGTTTGAATGAGTTTGTCAAAGGTGTGTTGCGTCTCCTGCGGATGTAAATGCCATTTCGCTATTTACTGGGACTTCTCTCGCTTGTTTCTCACAATATGTGTCATTGGGAAACGTCCCTTTCCTTTATAGCCTTCACAATGTGCCCAGCTCTGGCTGGAGGCCCACCTAATTCAGGCACCGTTTGTGAGAACCAGCCCAAGGGAGTCATGGAGATGGGAAGCAAAGACTAGATGTCAGGAGCTGACACGGGGGAGGGCCCAGAAGGGGGTGGGGCTCCAAGGGCTCCCTGGGGGTGTGGGGGAGGAATAGGAAATCACCTTAGAGCGACGCTGGTCCTGCGGTGATGGAAAGAGAGGGTGAAGGGAAGCAGGGGAGAAGGGGAGTTAGTATTGTGCACGTTGCAGGGAATAGCAGCAAAGGGCTACGAACAGGGAGAGGCAATAAGCGGGGGTCTGTCTTCTTTAGCAGACATGGTTTGGGGGTCACTGAGCCCCTCCTGGTTTCTGTCTGGGAGATCGTGCACTGGGGGAGGGGTCAGTATAAGGCAACGGGGCACAGTGTCTTCGGACACAGGAGTCTGGGAATGGGGGACATTTTCACAAAAACAAGATTGAGGTTTGTTAACAGGTTCTGTTCACACACTAAACTCTTCAGTAGCTCCCCATTACCTACTGAAAGGATGCTGAGCTGTAGTCTGGCATTCAGGGCTTTCCACAAGATGGCACCACCCTCCCTTTCTAACCTCATCTCACACTATGGCCTGCCCCACCCTTTATCCCCAGCTGTTAGACAACTTGACATCCTTTTATAGCTCTTTCAGTTTTTAACGGTGTGCATCTTGGAGAAGTCACTTCGTCTCTTAGGATTTAGTTTTCTGTTCCGTGAAATTAGGGATTGGACATGTAAGGGCCCTTCCAGCTAAGACTCAGTCCTGCCCTTTCCCACCTCTGTGCCTTTGCTTATGCTATTCCCTCCGCCTGAGATACTCTCCCTTTGCACCCTCACCTGTTGAAATCCTTGCTCAAGACCCAGCTCAGACGCTCCCTCCTCCAGGCCCCAACTGAAAATGCTCCTTCCTTCCTTAGACTTCTCCTAGCACACCATTGAAGTCCCTTTCCTTACTGTTAACCATATTCTGCTTTTGTATTGTGGCATACCTTTTATCCTCATGGAGTGGAGAGAACCCTGGGTTCTCCAAGCAGTGGGGGCTCTGGCAGGTGCTTCTAATCTGGGCATTAGCCTAGAAAGAGAATCAGTACATTTCCCAAAGACCATCCTGGCTGAGTTCAGAGACATATGGGATCTGAAGTTGGGCCACCAGGTGATGACTTATTTCATCTACAGGAACTCCTGCAACTCTGTGCCAAAGCGTGGGGGGAGGGGCTGTCATCCATGCAGGAGGCAAAGGCACTCCTGCCTCCATGAGTAATACTGGGAATAAGTGAGAGTGCTTAAGTGAGAATGGGCATGTGCATGTGTGCGTGCATGCATGTGGTGAGTGGGTGTGTGTGCATGTGTGTGTGCTCATGCGTGAGTGTGTGTGTGTGTGTGTGTGTGTGTGTGTGTAACAGCCCCTCCTACTAGACTGGAAGGTCCAGGAGGGCAGAAGCTTTCTTTGAGCCTTTGGTGGCATCCATCACAGTGGTTTGCGCCCTTAGGTGCTTGTTAAGGTTGAACCGGATCCAAGCTCCATGGCTGGTCCGAGGAGCTAGGGAAGGGGCAGTACCCCTAATGGAAAGGGTAAAGGCAAAGGACTGAGAAGGAGGCAAATGGGGCGCATGTTCACAGGAGCAAGGTCAAGAATGCGGATGCAGGAAATGAGAGGCAGCTTAGGAAAAGGATGCAGGGAGCAGAGCAAAGAGCTTTCATGTATCATCTATCGTCATCATTGTCAGCATCGCCACTGATGTTAACCCATCTCCAGCTGCCTCTTCTGCCACAGAGCACAGAGCTCAGTCGAAGCTCTGAGAGACAGAGGTCTGATTGCCCTCCCTTCCCCTCCCTTCCCCCCCCCTCGGAAAAGGGGCTGCCGGCTGAGGCCAGAGGCCATGACACGGTGCCATCATCCAGCCTTGACCTGGGCTTGCTGGGCACCTGCTATGGGCAGGGCAGCATGGGAAGGGCATGCTGGCCCAGCCCAACATGCGTCCAGTCTAATACCAAGAATGACGATAATAATGGTTGACATTCAAATGCATGGTCTCATTGAAACCCCACAACAACCCTGGGAGGTGGGTGCTGTGATTATCTCCATCTTACAGATGGGGAAACTGAGACTCAGACTGAATGACTTTCCCAAGGTCACACAGGTAGCATCATAAGCAGGATTCGGACTAAAGTCTAGCTCCATGTCCAGTTAATGCTTTATTCCAATCAGGAAGCCTTTACTAACCTGTCCCCATGTGCTGGGCACTGGGGTAATGGCTAAGGATAGAACAAAAGGCAAAAAGCCATGGCCCCTGGCTTAAAGGAGTCTCCCTTCTGACCGGGGAGTCAGCATGCACACAGCTATGTACATAGGTGATAGATTATGGAAATGGGAGGTCACTTCAGAGAGAAGGCAATAGGGAGCAATGGGGAGGGTGGGGAAAGAACAGCTTCCTGCAGAAAGTGAGCTGAGTATTGTAGGGAGCTCGGGAAGCCAGGAGGTGGAGGTGAGGAAGGAGAACCCACTAGGCAGGCGGCACAGCCAGGGCAAAGGCATGGAACTGGGAGATACAATGCTGTGTGAGAACAGCCAGGAGGCAAGTGCAGCTGGATGGAAGAATGTGAGGAGGGGAGTGGGGTGTGAGAAGACTGGAGAGGGAAGAGAGGGGCAGGTGATGAAGGACTTTGAACAGCTGATAGAGCATTTCGTATTTGATCCAGGAGGAGATAGGGGCCACTGGACTTTGTTGAGGAGGGAGTGACATGGCGCTTTAGGAAAATCACTTTGGTGGCTGAATGGAGGATGGGCTGGAGCAGGGAGAAACTGAGGCAGGCAGACACCGCCCCCCCGTAGCCCTTGCCACAGTCCAGGTGTGAGGAGATGAGGGTCTGCACCAGGGTCGGGGCAGGAGCAGAGGGGAAAAGGAGGTGAACTGGGGAGATGCTCAGGGGTGAAACTGGCAAGTCTTGATAGCACTGGATGAGGGAGTGAGAGAGAAGGCTGAGAGAACCCAGACAGGGGAAGTGCGACTCAGGAGACACGGTCCCAGGCTCTGAGGGGCAAACTCGGACCTTCAAGAGCATCCAGCTTGTCTCTAAAGAAGAGGAAACTGAGGCCCACAGAGGGGAAGGGACTTACACAAGATGACACATCTCACCAGTGAAGGTGCCAGCAGACGCTCTGCACTTCCTTTCCGTGACTTAGACACCCACACACATGCCCAGGCTGCACTTGGGGGTCTACACCATGTTGGGGACTTCAAGCTCAGTCTGGATCGGGGGCTTTCTGCCTCTCAGAAGGTGCCAGAGCACACAGAGGGCTGAGCCTGGAGTCAGGAAGACCCGAGTTCGAATCCAGCACCAGACACTCACTAGCTGTGTGACTCTGGGCAAGTTACTCTGTTTGCCTCAGTTCCCTCGTCTGTAAAATGTGGATATAATAGAACTTCTGTCCCAGGGTTGTGAGGATCAAAGTGTGCCTGGCACAGTGTAGGTGCTACAGAAATGCTGGCTGTTATTATTTATATCTCATCATCATCCTCATTCTCTGCAGTGCCTCCCACCTGGCACCACCCTGAGCCTGGGATGGGCCTGACTGCTGAGCTCCCCAGCCCAGCTGTGGAAGGAGGCGGGGACACATGGCAAGGGAGGCTCAGGGAGGCCTCTCTCTCTCCTTTTGGGTATTGGGCCCCAAGTCGCTCCTGGGCAGAGACGCTTTAGCTGCCACTGAATGATCAGTAAAAATCTTTTCCCTTCTTTAATTCCTGGGAATTACAGGGTTGGGTGACTTATCCAGAGTCACACATCTAGTAATGTCGAGGGCAGATTTGAACTCATGTTCCCCTGACTTCAGGGCCTATGCTTTATCTGCTGCATCATTTGGGGTGTTCAGGGAGGACTAGCCTCTCTGGTATGAGAGCTGCTCATCCACCTTTGGAGTCCACCTTCACCCAGCTCTCCCTTGTAGCATAAGCATCAGCCAGACCCTGGTAAAACCATTTCAGTAGCCAGGCTAATCCAGGTCAAGGGTAACCAACAGACCACAAACCTATCAGTTTGTTGGGGGGGGGGGGGCGTCTATCCCAAGCATGTGAAGACTCACCCAGCAGAATGGGGGGATGAGGACAATTTGTTCCCACAGCCATGAAGGCGGCTGAAGCAGGTTCTGTGGAGGCTGAGCTTGGTCAGACATCGAAGACGCCAAGACTGCCCGCTGCATCCCAGGCACCGCCGTCACCCTGCCTGTTGTCCTGCCACTGGACTCTGAAGACTGGAAGAGACAGTGAGGCCAACGTGCAGCTCGGCCTCGCTTTGATCCGATTCACCCCAGTAATGTCACTGCTCCTGTTCAAAACCGAAGACGAGCACACCAGCTGGCGTGGACGGTGGCCCCAGGCCCATGCTTGCTAGGGGCAGCCCCGGCTGATCCTTGCCAATGTGCCCAGCTGTCCTCAGCCTCATTCAGGATCTGTCCCATATGAATGGGCAGGACTTTAAGTATATTCTCCAGGGAAAATAGGAGAAGACAAAAGTAAGGTGAAATAATGTACATGTGAATATTTTAGTATTATATTTGACTATGAGCAAGAGACAAAGTGGTAAAAGTAATGTCTTTAGTCAAGAAGTCCTGGATTCGAGTCCCTCCTCTGACCACTCAGTGACCCAGGCAAGTGTGTAAGACTCTAATTTGTGGAAAAGGTGCAGACCTGCCTCTGGGGTGGGGTGGGGGGACTCCCCAGACCAACAGAATCACAGGTCCAATCCCTTTCTCTACATGATGTAGCTATAATAATTATTTACTAAACCTAAATGTACCATTTTAGCTGCTAACTTTGTCCCTTTCGGTGCAGGCTCCAGTGTATACATGTTTCGGTCGCACCATCTGGTGGGGCCAGGGACACTCTGGGGGATTTCTCCCCTCACTATCCTATTACCCCCTCCCAGATAGTCTAAGATACCACTACTATGGCACCCTTGTATTTGTCCCTAAGCACACAGTTCAGAGAACTCAAAGAATGCAAGTCACATTTATGAGTAGAGAAGACCCAACCCACCTCCTTGAGCTCTCTGCAGTATTCCACAGAAAACAGACCCTCCCTAATGGGCATCCCAGTGGCCCCAGTCCTTGGCTGTCACATGGAGGTTCATTGGGTGGCTCTTCCCATGGTTTTCTCTAGGTCCAGTGGCTGATGGTCCTCTCTGCTGAGGTTCCTCTGGCCAATCTGTGCAGTGGACAGCCTTAGACCAGAGAAAATGCATCAGCGTCATGGGTCACTTTCCAGCATTGCTGAGGGGATGCTCCAGAGCCCTCCTCTGAGGAGACAGTGCAGTCCTCTCCTTTGGGTATTTTTCCTTTGCTCTGTGGGTACCATTGTTACCAACCTCCCAGAGGTTTCCTCGGGGATCAGAAGCACTGAGAAACCAGTCTCCAGAGGGGCTCGGCTATTAGCTCCCACCCATGGGCTTTGAAACTTTACAAGTCACCCAGATTTCTCCCCACCTGTCTCTCAGGTCAGCGTGAGTCTTACTGGGGGCAGTTGGGTGGAATTATTCCAATTAAGCTGCTTCTCACCCCCATAGCTGGGAGTAGGGGGCAGGGCAGCCAGGACAATGGTCATTGTCCTGGGCAATACTGCAGGGGTAGATGCTGATGGCCCCTCACTAGAACTAGCTTGGTTTCACCATGGCAGGTAGACTTGGCTAAATGGCTTCCCAGGCCTTTCACCTGCTGAGACTATTTCATGGAGTAATGTTTCAGCAGATGAGATTACCCAATGATGCAGAGAGTTCTTGACTCAACATCCTTTGACTTATGAACAACTCATCCATGCAAAGAGTTGCTGCCACTCTCCATCCCACTCCCTCATCCTCCTCAGTCACTGCCCCATGAGATGTAGCCATCAGTGTCTAAGCCAGATGCCCAACCCAGTGACCAACCCCCCTGGGGCTCTGGGTCATGGCCGTCCTGCCACACTGGCAAAAGGGCAATGACAATGCAGAAGGGTAGCTCAGTCCTATGTGAAGAGCATCAGGAGTGCAAGCACTTAGGAAGAACTAAGCTGCAGAGGACAGCTCCGAGCAGGTCCAGAGGTGCCTTGAGAATTGGCCGTGCTGGGGGGAGGAGAGAGGCAACAGAGCCCCTCCAAGCTGACCTGCTTCTGCCTTCTCTGCCAAAGAGAAGGATCTTTGGACTGGAAAGAACAGAACAACAACTCTAACACTAATAAGGAGGTGGTCCCCAAGATAAGTAGACAGTAACAGAACTCTCAACTCCCCTTGATGAGTTCAGGTCATCTGTGCAAGTGAGTTATGTCCTTCGATATTGAAAAAATTGGCAGATGTGATAGCTGAGCCATGGTTACTGATGTCCGAAGGATTGTGGAGAATGGGAGAGATAGCACAGGGCTGCAGAAGGGCAGGTGTCCTGTTTGTATACAGTAGTCACCTAATAAATGCTTACTGAATTGAATTGAGGACTATCCTGGGAACCTAAGTCATAATTTTAACTGGGAGAATGAAGTCTAGGCTCCATACAATAGACTCATAAAGAAAAATTGGGAGCATAACCCTTTCCCATGGAAGCTGGAGACTGCCTTGGTGATAGAAAATCCAGATGTGATGAAAGAGAACAGAAAAAGAGCTGCTTCTGACTAAGGAACTGTTTGGCCTCTCACATCTCATGACTTTCAAATACTTTCTTCTAAAGGTGGAACCAGAAGTGACCAGATTTATACATCCAGAAAGCGGTGAGTGGGGGCATCTCAAGTCTCATGCACATTTTTAGGTTTTGTGGGGTTTTTATTTGAGTTTTTCTCATATATTTTCCAGAAGCATATGTGGTTGTAATTTTCTCTGAAAAATCTGAGATTTATACAAGCTTAAACTGACAAAGGTAGCTTGGTGAAGCAGTTTGACTTGCTGGGCATACTTAGCAAAGACTTAAATAATAAACCTGAGAGATTTGCTTATCAATTGTTTGTTGGTTTCTTTGTTTGTGTTTGGAGGAGGCTGATCCCTAACCACTTATTGTTTGGCGTTTTCCAGAACCGAAAATGAAAAATGTGGCAGGTCACTCCTGATCTCTTCCTTTATGGAGCTCGATATGACCAGACTTAGGGAAGTTAGACTCTAGAACTTGACCAGGCTCCTTTCAGGGAGAGGCGCCTTCTTTGTGCCTAGAAGTCAGAATGTGAACTTAACCATGATGTAATAATTGGGACATCATCCTTGATGACTCCAATGACCCCACAGGCCATAGGGTCAGATGTCCAGACCAAGGCTGACTGGGGGAGGGGCCATCCAGAGAGCAGAAATCCACTGGGCACTCAGCTGCTTGTGGGATGCTGGTTTCATGGAGCAGCATTTTGGCATCAGCTTTTGATTGGTGATTTGCTTGTGGCTAAGAAAGTGAACTCATGGTCATGGACCAGGTTTGAAAAGTTCATTCCCACCATGGCATTGACTAGCCCAACAGTTTATGGGAAAAGGAAGGTCACAACATGACTGAGCTGTGAGGTGACCAGCTGTGGATTCTATCCATACAGGTGTCTGTGTGTTGGAGCTGCTTACCAACTTCCCACATGGGAAGGACAATAGATAAAGATAATACTGCAAAGGCCATCTTTGGGGGGGGTAGCAAATATGTATATTTTTCCTTCCATAAAGTCATTAAATTCCTGTGAATAAATCATATATTCGAATCATTACTAGTATTTTTGTATTATAACTACGAGGTGTTATGTGTGTGGGTGCTCTTTTTTTTAATGTGTGTGTGTGTGGGTGTGTGTGTCCAGATTTACATACAGTGAGAGGCAGGACGGCTAGATGTCTGTGTGCACAGAAAGCCTGGAAGCCAAGACTGACCCCTGACACATGTTGGTTGTGTGAGCATGGGTGCAAGCCCTGGCCAGCCACCAGTGCTGCTGTGGTGGAGGGGGCTTCCTAACTGCAGATCTCCCTGTAGCATAAACGATTATGCGAAGGCCCAATGCACATGTGTATACATGTCTTTATGTGCTTATTTCCAGCTCTATATCTGTGTCCATGTCTCCATCTCGGTGCCTCTATCTGGCGCCCTCCTCTGGCCGTCTCCATCACGCCCCCTTTTCTCACTAGCTTGTGAGCTCCTGAAGGGTAGGCTCACACTCAGCACAGCGTGTGGTGCCAAATAGGCACTCGATAAGTGTTTATTGACTGATTGACATATAGATGTGTGTGCATGCATGTTTATATGCACACATATATGCATGTTTCATTAGGTGTATATATACATGGGCGTGTGTATATGTGTATATATACATATGTGTATTGTGATATAGCACCACACATGTATATGTGTGAGTATGCTGTGCACATGTATACGCATGTGTAATGTGACATACAAATGTTCATTGCAATGCACACATCCACTTCTCACCTACATATAGGTACATGTGTGTACATACATGGGCATACATACGTGTGTGTGTGTGTGTGTGTGTGTGTGTGTCACACCCACATGGTCTAGTTCCCAGAAGATAGAAGATGCTTCTTTAGCTCATGGGTGGCACCAGGAGGGCACTGGCTTTTGGGAGAACCAGCTGAATAGAGATTAGTGAGGACAATTGGGAGACTTAAAGGAAAAGCTCTCCCTTCCACTCCTCCCCCACGCCATCACCCCTTCTTCCTGAATCCTAAAATCTCTGTGATCCTGAGGTCTCATCTGTGCTAAGAGGAGCATTGATTCCAGTGGCTGGGAGGTCATACAGTGCTTGGGAAGTAGCCAAGTGAGGCAGCCTGTGCTGGGCTTCAGAGCTACATGCTGCCCTCCCCACCCCTACTCGCTCCTGCTTTGGGGTGGCAGTGGCAGCTATTCCTGGCCTTGATCCTCTGTGGGGCCATGTGGGGGCCATGGCCAACATGGCGGCTCTGATTCACTCTGCTTTCGGATGGGCATTGTTCTCTGGCTCTGTTCCCCCGCCCCACACACACACCTGCTTGTGGGTGGCAGGGGCAGTCATGCCAGACTCCACAGTGACTCCTGGCCTGGATCCTCTGTGGGGCTGTGTGGGCGGGGCTGACATGGCAGCTCTGACTCACCCTCCTTTGGGATGGCTACCATTTTCTGGCTCCATTCCTCAAGCTGCTTCAGAACGCAGGCGTTATCTCAGGCTGAGAACCCCGGTCACTCTGGTGGCAGTGGGCAGGCATGGCTGTGGGCAGGGGAACCATTTCCCATTTTCTGATGGACACATGGAAGCAATGGCTTGCTTTGGAAAGGCCCAGGGCCTGCTCAGTGGCTCCTCAGGCCCATTCCTCTTGCCTGTGGGATGCTTGGCCTGTCTGTGCCAATGAGACAGAAGGCATCAGCAGAACCTCTTTCCCTCAGGATTCTGTGACATTGGTAACACTTGGTCTCATCTCCACAGAGCCTCTGGAATGTTTCATTTTTTCAGGAAGCAAAAGACAAGATGGCAGAGAGTCTGAGATCACAACCTGGATGACCTTGCCAAGCCCCTCCCCAACTCTGGGCTTTAGTTTCCCCTTTTGTAAAATGAAAGAGTTGGATGAGATGAGACCCTTCCTAGCCCTAATTCTAGGATGCTGTAATCCTACTTGGGGGACCAGAGGCCAGTTCTCAGACTCCCTGGGCCTCAGTTTCCTCATCTGTAAAATGAGGGGTTAGGACTACATGACCCCTGGGGTCCCTTCATTCTCTGTCTGTGATCCTAAAAGTCATGTTTTTACCACTTTTATTGAGACAATTGGGGCTAAGTGACTTGCCCAGGGTCCCACAGGTAGTAAGTGTCTGAGGCCAGATTTGAACTCAGATTTGAACGCTATCCACTGCACCACCTAGCTGCCTCTCTGCCACTTCTTACGAGTTATGTCACCACAGGGAGATCCTGCCTGCTCTGTCTCTCTGGGAAGTGTCAGGGGTAGGATTTGAACCCAGGACATTGACATGTTTCCATTTAGTGTTCAGTTGTGACAAAACTGAGTCCTTCCTCACTATAGCACCCGCCCACCCCCCACTAGACTGCTAAGGCCCAAATGAGATGATATTTGTGAAGTGCTCAGCACAGTGCCTGGCACATAGTAGGCACTTAACAAAAGCTTGTTTCCTTCCTTCAGTCACTTATCAGGGACTGGAAGGGCAAGGCCCATTATGGGATGTTGGCTAGGACCAAGAACAGAGCTTAAATAAGGCAAGGATTCAGAACCCACCCAACACTTTCTGTTGGAAGACATGATTCACAGAGGCTGAAAAATGTGCCTGGGCTGCTGATTTTCTCATAGGTAGAGCAGATTCTCAAAGGAGAGTATAGAGGGATACAGATGAGAATTATACAGGATGAGATGGTGTAGAGGGGTGATGGGAAACAGGCGTCCACACCAGTGACACCCAAGGTATACAGGTCCAGGGTGAGGCCAAGAAAAGGGGGTGTTGGGCAAGCACAACACAAGGTATTTGGGGTCAACTCTACCCAAATGGGCCACCTCTGCTCTCTGGCTCCTGCCCTCATACAGCTGAGTCATTCTCCTGGAAGGTGGGGGCTTCCTAGCTCTGTTGTGACCTCCAGCAAGTCACCTAGCTTGGCTGGGTTCTGTTTCCTCAACTGCAAATGGGGCTGTTAGGCTAAGTGACTTCTAGGGTCTTTTCAGTCTCTGGGTCTAGGAGTCTAAGATCACTGTCCATCTCCCACTGCACAAATGTGTCTGCTCCCTCGGGCGCTGTCCAAGGTCTCTTCTCTTCTTCCTCCCTCCTTTCCTTGGTGATCCATCCACTCCCACACATTCAGGTGTTCACCTCTGTGCCAATGACTCCCAAGTCTATATAACCAACTCTCATCTCTCTCCTGAATGCCAGTTCCCCAGTGCCTGGCACAGAGCAGGGGTGTGAGGAATGCTTGTGGAATTGAATTGGCCAGGTTGCTTAGGAGGCCACTGAGCAGCTCTGTCCCAGCCTCAGTCTTATATCAGACTCCCGTGAAAGCCTTTGGAGTGGAAGCTATACCCACAGCTAGATTGATAAGGCAAGAACGCAACAATATGAAAGACCGATGATGACAGATGTGCTTTACAGACCTTGTCTCCTTGGGGCCTCAGGAATTGCAGGTATGATGACCCTCTCCCTTTTACAGATGAGGAAACTGAGGTTCACGTGGGGGGAGTGACTCCCTCATGGACACAGAGCTATCAAGTGCAAGTCAAAATATGACCCGTGGACTTCCAAACCCCAATGCCAGTACTCCATCCATTCTGCCCAAAGGAAGGGTGATGCAGTCTATGGCACACTATACCAGCAGCCAGGAGGCCAGGGCTTGAGTCCTGGGAGTCCCACAAGTTAACTCTGTCCCCCAGGTGACACTCTGCCTCTGGAAAATTGGGCAGTTGGGTGAGTTCCTAGATCCAACTGGGCCATATCTGACAGTCTGAGTGTCTGGGGTGTGGAACCTGGGTAGGGGGGGCCACATGTGGCCCTTGAGGTCCTCAGGTTTGGCCTTTGAATCCAAACTTCACAGAATAAATCCCCTTAACAAAAGGATTTGTTCTGTAAAACTTGGACTCAGTCAAAAGGCCACACCCAAGGACCTAGAAGGTCACACATGGCCTTGAGGCAGCAGGTTCCCCGCCCCTGGTCTAGGACATGCCACAAGTCCTTTGTTTCATCAGTTGCTGAAGAGGTCACACATCTGGGTAGCTCTGTCTAACACCATGCTGCTCACCCCAAGTTAGGCAGGGACTAAATAGGAGGTTCTGATCCCTGGGGAATTACTCTAAGTCTATCAGTGGTTCCTTCAGAAAGAACCAGCTTCTTGAGCCTCAATTTCCTCATCAAAAAATGGTTGGACTCAGTGGCCTTTAAGATCCCTTCCATCTCTAAATCTATGATTCTATGATTGTCAATCCCACAATCAATTGGGAGGACAAACTTAACCACAATTAGACTTTACAGTGAAATCTAATAAAAACCACACACATGCATGCACATATGCACATACACCTATACACATGTGCGTGCACATGCAACACACACACACACAATGATGACCAACTTGTGCCTTCTTAGTGTCATTCTTTTCTCTTTTTTAGCTCTATGCAATCCCTGAGAATGGAAAAAGACAAGAGAGCAGGGATAAGTATCCTCTGGACATTGGCAGCACCCATGAGCATTCCTCACCCATGATCCAGAGCTCTGTTCACTCTCCCTAGCCTCCTAGGCTCCTCACCCTCCCTGAGCTTCACTCCTACATCTGTTCTCTGCTCTGGCTTCACCTTATTCCCTTCAAGATCTGATACTTGAGTCAGCCAGTTCGTTCTTTCCTGACCTTGACCCTTGAGCTCCCCTCCTTGTCCTTTCCAAACCCCAGCCCTGGGCTATTTGCATATCCCTACATTCTTTGAGACTGCTTAGGAGATGCTGATCAAAGTGGTAGAAAGGGCCCCAAAGCTACCTGGATATGCTCCTGGCATGTGTTACACAAATTCACCTGGAACCACTCCCACACTGATTCTTCAGCCCCCTCTTCCAAGCCTTCTCTTTGCTCCTCAAGTCTCCCACCCCTCCAGCTGCTCCCTCCCTCTTAGCAGATGACTGAAAACCCACCAAAGTCACCACAAGCTGCCTTTCTTCCCAAATAACCCAAGTCCACCCCCATTCAACTCTATCCTCATTCTCTTTTTTGCTCCAGCATCAGAGAATGAGGCAGCCCATCTCTGGGCCAACAGCAGCTGCCGTTCTTGAACCCTGACTCCCACACACTACTGTCTCCTCTAAGAGCCTATCCCTTTGATATCCCTGACCCCCACTAACTTCCAACATCTCCGGGAGTACAAGGCTGGGCCTGGGCCATCCTCAAAGTCCTTCCAGCCTGAGAGAAGCAGTCAGGTCTGATGCTCTGCCATCATAGCCTTCGAGAGCCTACTACTCCCACCAAGACATCGGAGAAGGACTTTGTGGAGGCCATCACTTATTATTCATCTTGTATATGCTTCCACATTCCTATTTGTAAACATGTCCTATCCCTCAGGTCAAGGTAACCTCTTGGAGAGCGTTCTCCCTTTTGTCTCTGGGTCCCCAGTACCTTGACTGTGGTAGAAACATAACAAATGCTCATTTATCAGTTGATTGATGTCTGTGATGCAAGCTTGAGGACCCCTGCAGAGCTCATACATGGGCGTGGGGAGAGGCATGGTTTGGTGGGAGAGCACTGCAATGTTTGTTGCCAGAAACTGTTCCCTAAGAAAGGGCTCTATATTAGACCACAACCAGGCACCCATGTTCCCTTCCCAGGTTCATTTGGAAGGTCAAGGTTGGGGCTATTTCTCTGTGTCTGTTCCATCACCTTCAAAGTCTCCAACTCACCCTTTGCCTCTTGCCATCCTTGTCCCATCCAAAACTCGTCTGGACCACCCCACCTCTGGGTGGGGGTCATATGTTGGGATGAGCTTAGACCGGCTGGGGGAGATCTAGCAAAGAGTAACAGGCTGGTGAGAAACGTCCCAAGAGCAAACCTCAGGAGTGTTAAGAGAAGCCTTGGATGATTTGTCTGAAGAAGAAGGCCTTGGGCCAGGGGAGGGATGGGGAAGGGAGTTTTCTCTTCTATTTAGAGCATAATTCTCATAGAAACCAGATTAGATTCAAGCTGCTCCATCTCAGAGGGCAGGGCTGGGAGCCATGTTGAGTGTTTGCTGCAAGGAAAAAGAAAACTTCGTAGTAATTAGAATTACCCTCAGCCTTCCTTGGGAGGTGGTGAGTGTCCTGTCCTTGAAGGTCTTCAAGAAGAGATTGGATAATTCATAAATGGTCAAAAGATATGAACAGGCAGTTCTCAGATGAAGAAATTAAAGCCATCTATAATCATATGAAAAAATGCTCTAAATCACTATTGATTAGAGAAATGCAAATCAAAACAAATCTGAGGTACCACATCACACCTATCAGATTAGCCAACATGATGAAACAGGAAAATTATAAATGTTGGAGAAGATGTGGGAAAATTGGAACACTAATGCATTGTTGGTGGAGTTGTGAAGTGATCCAACCATTTTGGAGAGCAATTTAGAACTTTGCCCAAAAGGCTATAAAATGTGTATACCCTTTGACACAGCAATAGCACTTCTAGTGCTATATTCCCAAAGAGATCACACAAATGGGAAAAGGACCTACATGTACAAAAATATTTATAGAAGCTCTTTGTGTGGTGGCAAAGAATTGGAAATTGAGGGGATGCCCATCAACTGGAGAATGGCTGAACAAGCTGTGGTATATGAATGTAATGGAATACTATTGTGCTATAAGAAATGATGAGCAGGCAGACTTCAGAAAAACCTGGAAAGACTTGTATGGTCTGATGCTGAGAGAAGTGAGCAGAACCAGGAGAACTTTGTACATAGTAACAGCCATGTTGTGAGATGACTAATATTGATAGACTTAACTCTTCTCAGTTATACAAGGATCTAAGACATGTCCAAAGGCCTCATGATGGAAAATGCTATCCACATCCAAAGGAAGAACTATGGAGTTTGAATACAGATCAAAGCATACTATTTGCTATTTTTTTCTTTTGTTGTGTTTTGTTTCCTCTTTCTGGTAGTTCCTCCTATTAGTTCTAATTCTTACTTACAACATCTCTTTCACAACTAATGTGAAAATATGTTTAATAGGAATGTATACGCATAGCCTATATCAGATTGCATGCCATTTTGGGGAGGAAGGTGGGGAGGGAAGGGGAGAAAAATTTAAAACTCAAAAGCTTATGGAAGTGATTGTTGATAAGGCAAAATAAATTAATAAAAAAGTGGGGAAAATAAAGTAAAATTGATTTGAATTTCAAAAAAAAGAAGAGTTTGGATAAACTGACCACCTCTTGGGGTGTTGCCAAGGAGAGTCTTATCCAGGATTAGGTTGGACCTAGGTTCCTTCCAGATGGAAAATTCTGTGATTTAGCTCAATATATGAAAAAACTCCCACAAACTTTCTAAACATTCTTACTACCCCAAAATGGAATAAGCACCTTTGTGAGGTAGTGAGCTTCCCTTTGCCAAGTATTCACACTAAGGCTAGATGACCAACTGTCAGGGATGTTAGGTAGTGTGGTACAGTGGATAGAGCACTGGGTACAGAGTTAAAGGAAATGGTGTCCTATCACAGATCTTCCTCTCCATATCTAGGTGATGGTGGGCAAGTCGCTGAACCCTTCTGGGGCTCCTTTTCCTCTCCTGTAAAATTGAGGGGGTTGGGCTAGGAATGTTTTAAGAAGCCCTCCAGCCCTTGATCTCTGATTCTGAATTGTATCAGGGAATCTTTGAGCTGTGGGTTGGAGCAGGTGACATTTAAGGTTCCTCCAGCTTTAATCTTTAGTGTAGAGATGATTATAGGAGTGAATGGGAGGTTGGACAAATAGCCTCGAAAGTCCCTTTCACTTCCAGTCTTTGATCCTAAGACCCTTAGCCTCAATTTCTTGTTCTGTAAAACAAGGGCTTGGAATAATTACCTCTCAGTTCCCTTCCAGCTCCATGTTTGATCTTATGTGCAAACAAGAAGGGGAGGGAGGGAGAGAGCCCCTTGGTTCTCCTCTGCTCTCCCTTCTTGAGTCTTTGCTTTTCTCCCAGTCTGTGCTCTCTTTCCTCCCTTCTCTATGAGTCTGTCTCTCCCCTGCCAGGCAGCAGCAAGGTTGGAATGTGGCTCTGGGGCCCCACTGTGGGCTCAGGGAGATGGGTCAGAATGCAGCCCAGTAGAAAGGGAGGGATGATCACTTTTCCTGGGTGTGACTCAGCTGCACTCTCTCCCACCTTCCTGAGTTCCCTGATCACAGTGGGCTGTGAAAATGGCTTTCTTCTCTTGGGAAAGGCTCAGCCTGAGGGATTGAGGGCAATTCTGGTGGAAGATGACAGCCCAGAGCTGGAACTCAGAGGAATGGAGCTGGTTCTAGACACAGATAGAAATTTCGAGCTGGAAGAGGCCATGTAATCCAACTCTCTCATTCTATAGAGGAAGAGGCCCAGAAAGGTCATGTAACTTTGCCCAAGTGGAGGAGGGGGGTCAGGAAAGATGCTAGCACAGGTCCTCTGACTTCCAATCCAGACCCTCTGAATAGACTACAAGATCAGAAACAAGAGAAGTACATGCCTTTCTTTTAAAATGCACCATGGAGACCTCCAAGGTGTCATACATTTCACACTCTTCCTCGGAATGGGCTATGCTATCTGCATCTGCCTGGCATCCAGTAGTGGATGGGTACATGGAACGTGATGAATTCTCTGGCCCCAAGAGAAAGTCCAGAGTCAGGAGACAGCCTCCCACCTCAGCTTCTAGGAGATTCTGCTGGTGTTTATTTGGCTGGCTGAGCTTCACTTCCTCTGTGCTAACCTCACAGATTTGTAGCTATGCAGCCCATCGAGATGCCATCTACCTCTGAACACATCAAGTCCTCTTGGGGCTGGTAGCCAGCCCTTTAGCACTAACTTGTGGACAAAATCTGATTGTTTGCTTACTGTTTTATGTAGACCGGTCAGCTCTTTGGAGATGTGGTGTTCCCATTGCTAGCCCCCAAACGGGAAGCATCTTGGGCTGTGACCCAGGGGTTCATTGGGTCTTTAGAGGGTAAGCTCGGCAATTAGTCCCACGGCTGCCCTCTCTCTTCTATGATTAAGGAAAGGGATTTGATAGGACTCACCTGTCTCAAGGGTCCCACTCAAGCCTTCAGTGGCGATGAGGCTGTCTCAGCACCCCACAAATCTGTCTACACCTTCTTTTGGTACATGAACCTCAGCCTGAGCCAGATCCAGCTGGGCCTCAGCTGCCTGAGGTATAGCTTTGTGGATGTTGTAATCATTCCCACTCATTAATTTGGCTCTGGGTAAGTGGAGAGCCAAGTGAGAGGTTTCTGGTGGGAGGCAGCATGCTCTGGTGAAGCCAAGCGCTAGACTGAGACTCAACAAACATGTTCTATTTTTGTCTCCATTGCTGAATCACCGTGTGACCTTGTGTGAATGGCTTCCCCTCTCTGTGTGGCCATTTTCCATCTGTAAAAATGGATTCATCCCACCTGTCCCTCCACAGCCAGGTGAGGTCTTGGGAGGATTGATGGAACAACTTTGCTAAAGTATCTGGAGCTCCTTAAAGCCAAAAGAAGGAAAGATTTAATGGCTATATGGAGGAGAAAAAGACTGTCCTATAAGTGTCCTTCAGCAGTAGTCATGTTCAGGACCTCCCGGAGCTGTATCCTCACTAACCTTGAGAGAAGGCAATTCTCTCCGATGTCATCTTTTGGCAAAGGCTAGAAAAGATTGTCTTTTTCTCATCCATCAATCTCCTCTCTATGACTTTAGATATTGTTGACTGCCCCCACCAATGGCACTTTAAAAATTCCCTGGTAGTTCCTCCTCTAGTTCCCTACTTGTAGGTGTTCACCAAGAGCTCCTTTTTTAAAAGCCTTTTGCTCTCTCTCTCTTCACAGATAGAGCCCCTTCCTTGAACATCTGGTCCACCCTTGTGGCTTTCTATTCCCCCTGTAATGGAGATTCTTACATCTCAGCTTCAATGTGCCCCCCAAAGTAGCTCACATCCTCCATTACTCATTCTGTCATTATTTCCCTCTTTCTGTCAGATTCCTAAGCTACAAACCTTAGCATCATCTGTGATTCTTTCCTATTTTGAACCTTCTGCCCCAACTCCTCAAAATGTCAGGCTTTAATTGTGGAAGTAACTTCCAAAGTGGTCTCCTTGACTTTAGTCCCCCCACCTCCAGCTCACTCTGCTGTCCACAATCAAACATCTTTCCAGTTCTCTGCTTTCATTGAGTTACTTCCCTGCTCAGAAACTATCAAAGGCTCCTACTTCCTGGACCATGAAACTGGAACTCCTCTGCTTGGCTTTTATAGCCCTTCAAAATCTCCCTGCAACCCACAAAGCCAACTTTGCTTCCCATCAGAAAGCCTCTGTCCCAGTCTAATTCATAGCATCATGGATGCAGGACTGAAGAGCTCCTCAGAGGTCATCCTCACATCATGCTCCTTCACATGGTTGTGCCTTTTTTTTCCGGAATTGCCCTGGTAGGAATACTTCCTTTTCACCTTTTAGATCCATCTCAGTCCCACCCATCCCAAACAACTCAATCCAATTCCATTTTCTTCCTGAAGTCTCCTGACTCTTCTGATCCTTAGGAATTTCCCACAACTGAAGCTCAGACTATCTGAGCTAGAAGACATTGATTTATTCATCACTTTTCCCAAACCATCCCTGACCAAGGATCTGCTCTTCAACTTACCCAACAAGCAGCATGATTGAAAAGCTCTACTAGGGCAGAGCCAGCCACCTCCCAAGGCTTTTTGTGCTACTTTGGGACAATTCAGATTGCTCAAAATGTTTTCATCCATCAATATGCCTCTTTGCAAACTTCACCCACTACTCCTTACTTTTGTCTCCCTCTTCTACATGAGGCCCTTTCACATATTTCGTGACAGTGGTGAAGTCTACCCCAAGTCTTCTCTTCTCCAGGCTAAACAGCTTCAGTTCCTTTCAATGCTCCTTAAAGATCACAGTTCCAGTAGCATTGCCATCTTGAATTGGCCACATAGCCTTTGGTAAATAATTAATTGTTTTCCTGGATAGTCCAAGATTCAAGGTTTCCCTTCAGGTATCAGAGGGTTATCTGGAAATTTTAAAAGGTTACATCCCAGGCCATATTTCCTTTTGCATTCCTGCCTCTGCCAGTGGGTTTGGGTCACTTGGGTGGTCTCAGAAGTTATGGTCATTGCTTGAACTTTCATGACTAAATGCCTAAGCTAGAAACCAGCATTCACCTCAACTATGGAAAGTTTGAAGAAGGTTGAGGGAGATGCTACCGAGGAGGTCCTCCATTTTATTGGCTCCCTTACTGGGAAAGATAGCAGAGTGGGGAGAAGGAAGGACTGGGAAGCCCCTATCAGCACCAGAATGTGGTGAATGGGAGAGATGGGGCCCAAAGTGGTAAGAGCCGTGATGACTCACCTACACAGCACTTTGAGACATGAATGTCTAGTCAACAGTAGGAGATCATTGAGCAATGTTATCTTCATCTTATAGATAAGGAAACTGAGGCTCATAAAGGTGAAATGACTAGACCAGAAACAAGCAGCAAATGTCAAATTCAAGTGTCTGAACTCATACTTCTGTTCTCTAGCTGGTCACAATGGCATTGGGGGCCTGGTGCCAGGTAAGCCTTCAGGGCCCCTGATATACATTCTGGGGAACTGGAGGAACAAGGTAGCTGGGAAACCAGGTAGCACAGAGTCCCTGTCAATGAATGTGTGCACACAGAAAAGCACACCAAGATTATGAGCCAGGCAGGCATATGCTTTGAGGACTTAGCTACTAGAGAGCAAGTCAAGCTTCACAGGGATGGGCAAGGGGAGGATGACAGGGCCTGAGTAGGTAGTATGGGTCACAGAGTGTAGCATCATGATGCAGAGGCAAGATTCTGTTCTACTCTGGCCAGGACATGTCTTCTCCACCTGCTCCCCTCCCTGTCTCCTGGAGCAGGGTCAATCCAGATGGAATAGACAGCACCAAAGAAGAAGTAAGCACAGCCATTTTAATGGCACTCCTCCATTTTCTTACCCTGGGATCAAGAGGGAAGACTATTGTATTATTCTACCCCTCCCATCCCACCTCACCATACATACATGCCTTAACCTCGACATGTCCCAAAATGAAATCATCATCTTTCTCCAAAAATCAGCTTCCCCAACAATCTTCCATATCTTTGAAAATCTTATCCCATCATTCAACCACTTGCCTAGGCTGATTTTTAAAAATCATTTAAAGAGGGCAAATAAATATAAAAAAGCTGCACAAAGAAACTTAAACTAAAAGCAAACCAGCCTAAAACCATTATTTTTGTAACAAGTTGGTTTATTATTTTAAGAATGGGCCTGGGGCAGCTAAGTGGTGCAGTGGATAGAGCACCAGCTCTGGAGTCAGGAGGAACTGAGTTCAAATCCAGCCTCAGACCAAACACTTGACATTTACTAACTGTGTGACCCTGTGCAAATCACTTAACCCTGACTGCCTTAAAAAAAAAAGAATGGGCCTATCTTCAGCATTCCTGTGCAGTAGTAATGCTCTTGCTACATCTCTAACTACTGCTTCCTGGTCCTCTTGTCTGCACTGGCCCTACAGCCCTGGCCTATTCATCTCATTTCTATCTGCTCCTGTAGAACTCAATCTCACGCCCAATGCAATGATAACGTGTTCCAGACCCTTCTGACGTATTCAAGCTCCCAGTCTTGGTTGCTATAAGCCACCCCCTTCACTAGTGCTGCCCACTGCCTAGTGTTTTATTCAAATGGCTCTAGTAATTTTTCAGAGGCTTAAAATAAAAAACCCCTGAAAAGCATGCGAGTTCTAAGAAATGTATTTGCAATTCTAGGATGACACGTATTGGCACAGCCCAGCACTTGCTGCCAGCATCATCTTTCTCACATTCTGTTTCTACGATGTCACTCATCTACTCAAAAGCCACAAATGACTCCCTCTGCCTACCACCTGTAGCCACGGCAATTCAACACACATGTATTACGTGCTCGCTTGACAAGGAATGCTTGAGTGCACCAAAATCCAAAAAGCTTTTTTTACCATTTTTCCTTAGCCCTCACCCTCCAATCTAGTGAAGATTATTTTCAGTCCCTTCCTCCTTCCCTCCCTCCCTTCCTTCCTTTCCTTCCCTCCCTCCTTCTTACCTTCCTTCCTCCCTTCTTTCCACATAGGCTTCAGATCTTCAGGCTTTTGTGGTCATGGTTGTTCAGAAGGCAATAGAGATTCCCAGAAGACACTGAAATCCCACAGAATGCTGTGGCCTCTTAGTGGGAGAGCAACTTCTTTTAGTTTTTTGACACCTGGGAAAGGGCATCGCTTTCTAAGAGGGGTCTCACACCGAGGGGAAGGATTCTGTCTTCACACAGAAAGCCTTTTGGGAGGGAGAGGGAACTCGGGAGAGAGGACAAAAGTCCTGTCTACTTTGGTGTAAATGTCTAATGGGGTCCCACCTATCTCACCCATGAGTAGACAAGCCCAGACAACGTTAGCAACTGCTCTCTTTTTCAGAATATCTTAAAAGAGAGTGAGTGTTTGTCCTGATTCCTCGTGAGGAGTCACTGGTCAGTAGGAATGTGAGCAGTCTTGGCAAATAAAGTTTGGTCCTGGAAGAGCTTCTGGTGAAGGATTACACAAACAGCGCTTGCTATGAAGTCAATGACTGTTAGAATGGGAACGGGTGCTCAGAGTGTTGGCACTCAGTTTGTTCTCTTGGGCATTTAAAAATGCACCCTGAGGTGTCTTTGCTTAACGTGATGGGTGGGGGGGGGGCCTGTTGGGGTGAGGAAGAAACAGGGGGTCCTTTTTCTGTTGAGCTGGGCTGCCCCAGGACTCAAGGCCAGGAACAGAATGCCAGACTAACGGATCCCCAGAGTGAGTGTCCAGTTACCTACCAGACTGGGATGGCGCCACCCAAGTCAAGGTCTAGTAAGAGGTGGATTCAGGAAAGCAGAAGAGAATTCAGTGGCACAGAAGAGTTAGAAGGATCAGTGCTAAGTTAAGCTGAGAGGCAGGAGGGGCAAGGGATGCTTCAGGGTTCAGGCTAATGGAGAGAAGTGACTCTCAGAGGAGAAAGTGTTAGACGAGCTGGATCTGAGGCTGGCACTTGTCCCCCTGGTTCTGGGGGGACAAGTTCTGGTTCTGACCTTTGCATGGAAGTTAACCCCTCAACATCTGTCCAGCCTCCTCCTTGCTTCCCAAGGGCTTGGCATCCCGTTGAATCCCTCATTTTACACATGAGGAAGCTGGTCCCCCTTCCCCCATCACCATCTGAGTGTAAGTTTGTGGAGGGCAGGCGCCATCTTTCAGCTCTTTTTGTATCCTGAGCACTCAGCACAGTGCCTGCCACATAGTAGGCCCTTAATGAAAGATTATGGATTGGTTGACACCCGGGGAGAATAGGTGATTTGCCCAGAGTCATGTGGACAATCAGTGTCCAAGAAGGGATTTTAAACCGGCACCTCAGATTCCCGGGCTACGGTTCTTCCAATTGGAGCAGGTTGCCTCTGCTCTAAAGCTAATGACTGCCATGGCCTATCAGAGCAATGATCTCATAGGTGAGGTGAGGTTTTTAGCTACTCTTTCTTTTTCCTCCAATCTCTTACAGGAAAGGAATGCCAGGAATGCAATTGTCTGCCCTTGGCATCTTGGAATGTGGCCTTTTGTGCTCTTGTCGTGAGCATAGCTAGCAACTCTTGCCTCCCATGTCCTGAGGGAGGACAGCCTTGGAAGGAGCATCAGGATAAAGTTCTTCCCATCTCTTATCTGTCCTCCCTGGGAGGACCGGATGAGCTTGGGTGGGTGACTAGGAAGGACACTAGAAGCAGCCCACCCCAGGAGGTTTTTATCCTTTTAGCTTAAGCAAAATCACGTGTAAAAATGAGCTTTCCAACGTCAGCTGGCAGCCTGCCAGAGGAAGAGATGGTGTCATCGTTTGTATACGTGCATGTGTCAAATGCTCATTACAGTCAGGGAGGCAGATGTTCACTAGCTTTACTCTTTGGGAGCAAGGATCTGTCCAGGACTGAGATGAGGCTACATCGTAGGGGAGGGGAAGTCTGGAAAGCATCAAATGGTGCTCCTAATGTCCAGGCAACCATTGAGCCACTGAGGCCAGAGGAGCATCCAGTGCTTAGGGAGGTAGAGAAAGAAGAGGAGAGAAGGGAGAGAGGGAGGGAGAAAGGAAGGAAGGAAGGAAAGAGGGAAGGTGGGAAGGAAGGAAGGAAGGAAGGAAGGAAGGAAGGAAGGAAGGAAGGAAGGAAGGA
>NW_020951925.1:1188545-1202199 GCF_900497805.2 Vombatus ursinus
GGAAGGAAGGAAGGAAGGAAGGAAGGAAGGAAGGAAGGAAGGAAGGAGGGAAGGAAGGAGGGGTTCAGGAATCAGGTGGCCAGAGAGTGGTAAGAGAAGGCCTGGAATGCGAGCAACTTAGAGGCAGGGGCTACACCAGCGAGGTTCAGGGGGTCTTTATTTCCCCTCTGCCAGGGGAGGTTCTCTCCTGTCTAGGAGAGGGCATCTAACCGACAGTAGCAAGCACCTGGTGACATTGTAGAGAAGCCTTGTGCAGGTTGGAGTTCATCCTCATGTCCTGGGAGGTCCCTTCCAATTCTGAGATTCCGGCTTGTTGGGTAATCTCCCCTCTCCCTCCGCCCCTCCAAGCTCTCCTGGGTTCTTTACTTTGCATAGTCAGTTAGTGTGCATTTCTGATCTGTTTGTGTCTGTGCTATCGCAGACTCCAGGGCTAGAGATGGCATCTTTACCTTTCTTGGGTCCCTGCCCCCTGCCCTTCCAGAGCCTAATAGGGTGCTCTGCCCACAAGAGGGCACAGGACCAAATTGTTAACAAAATCAAGACACGTCCTGGCCCCCAGGGCGATTTCTTGTGAACTGCTCACCTGTCTTTGTTACCTTCTGGGATGCAGGACAACATTTATTTCCATGTTTTATTTACTAAGAATACAATGTGACCACAACCAGGGCTCAGCCTGGGTTTGTGAGTGTGGGTTTTTTTCAACTATTTTGTTTATTTCAGTATAAACAATTCCTTTGTAAAAATCTAAGTATTTCATTTTAGACACTGAAGCCTATTATTTGGAGAAGGGATCTATAGGCTTCCCAGCCTGCCCAAGGGTTCAGGACACAAGAGAGGTTCAGAACTCTTGCTGAAGGACGTATTTGCAGAGGGTGACAAAGGCTCGTTCCGTAGCTTGCCACAGTGGGAAACAAGCCCGGAGATCTGCTTATCCAATGTCCTCACTTCACAGAAGAAGAACATGAAGCCCAGAGAATGGAAGTCACTTATCTAAGGTCACTCAGCCAGTTAGTAGCAGAGCCCATACCTCCTGGTCTCACACACTTTCCCATGGCCTGTGCCCGTGCTGGGCCTCAGGAGCTGGCAAAACCAACAAATAAATGTGCATTGGGTCAGACAAAAGACCACATTACTCGTAATGGCGAAATGCTGCATGTTATCTGTCCTCAGGAAAACAGAAGCTGAATTGATTGGAATTCCTCGTGTCAGCCTCATTAGGTTCACAGCCAAGGTTCTAGCCTCAGTTATCCCTTCTGCCATATCCTCTCTGCACTATTAAACTTGGTAAATTGTTTCAGACCAAGTAGGATAACCGTGTTATCCACATAACTATTTACTTGGATGTTAGGTTGTAAATGGGAAACCTTTTGGGGAGGGGTGTGTATGTGTGTGTGTGTGTGTGTGTGTGTGTGTGTGTGTCTGTGTGTGTGTGTGTGTGTGTGTGTGTGTGTGTGTAGGTATACCTGGAACTAAATTATGCCAAAACTTTGTGATACTGGAATTACTGAATACTCTTCTCCACTGATACAGGGTAGTTAGATTGGACTCTTTCCCCTTGAGAAGGGCAGGAGAACATATAAACAAAAATAGCTAGAAGGATTAATGAATCCATGAGAGCAACCCTTAGTAATAAAGGAATTCTAGCAAGCCCTTTGTTTATTCTTGTCTGACCTATTTAGAATTACTGAATGCAGTGGTACCTGAGGTCCACTTACCTTAGGTCACCTGATAGATGTATGAGACATTTCACCTACCCTCCTTTACCTCAGGGTAAAACCCCACAGCCTCTTACAGCCTTGGGTTACCTAGAATTGGTGTTTAGCCTTGATAGAGCTAATTACTCAGGTTGTGGTTATGGGGGTGACTTCATTTTTTAGCAAAAGAAAAGTCAAAACAAGGGCAGCTAGATGGTGAAATGGATAGAGTACTGGCCCTGGAGTCAGGAGGACCTGAGTTCAAATTCAGGCTCAGACACTTGACCCTTACTAGCTGTGTGACCGTGGGCAAGTCACTTAACCCCGATTGCCTCACCAAAAATTAAAAACAAAGAAACAAAAAAAAACAAAAAGAAAGAGAAGTCAAAATAAACAACAACAGAAGCTGAGAATAGGACCCCAGGATAACAGTGAGATAGAGACAGATGTCTCCACATATTCCTATGGTAAGTGTGTGTTCCACAAGTAGGTTGCATGTTATTAATTAAAAACAAAAATCTTTGAGTTACATTAGAGGTTAGTGTGAGTGTATTTCTGAACCCTGAGACCTAGATACAGCCTAATGTGGCCATAAAAGAGATTCATTCTAATTTCATCCCGGAAAGAAATGACTACAGTTGAGGCCACCAAGCTTAGGCAGGTTGGAATGAGCTACAGGTGTGGTTTATTTCAGGTTTCTCCTCCTCCTTCAGGAGCAGGAAGACACATAACCATTCAAATGACATTGATTTCCTCAGGTAGGGCAAGGGCATTCATCTTGACAAGTTATTGAGCAGGCATCCATGAGTCAGCTAATGCCTGATTAGTTGAAAAGGGAACAGCTGTTGGAATGGAGTGTGGGTGAGATCTGTCTAAAAATGTGTGGGAATGCTGGGGCTCTGTGAATAGCCTCAGAAAGGGAAGATTGTATTGTTTTGTATTGTGGAGTTCTTCAAAGGAAGTTCATTTAAATCAGATCTCCATGGCTAGGCAGAGATGAAACTGCTCATCCTCAGCCTTGATGTTGTATGATGGGGTACTGCTCTACTAAGGCTTTGTTGCCGTCTCTCAAGGTGTCCGTGAAGAGGTCAGAGAGTGAGGTAACAGGAACAATAGGTGAATGCTACCAATGTTTTTAAGGGTTTGATGATGGTCTTCATTCATTTTGGTCCTAAGGACACAAAAGGCCAGGAATTGCTCCATTGAATGACTACGTTAAGGATTAACTCCTGCTTCACTAAGATGTCCACCGCTGGACCTTCTCCAAGAGGCCATACTTAGGGGCACTTTGGGAAGACTGTAGCAAAGGGTAAACATTGCTTGTGTGTTCATATGCCAGCCTTTCAGATTGTTAATTGATGAGAGGAGGTAGGATGCTGTAGCAAAGCTCAGTAGAATGAACATTGTGCCAGGGATGAGAAAGTTTGATTTCAAATCTCAGCTTACCTTACTGGTAGTGTGATTTTGGATAAATCTTTTAATATCTCAGGGCTTCAGTTTCCTCATCTGTGAAATAGGGATAATGGTGCATGTCCAACCTACTTCTGAGCTTCAGTTTCCTAATGCATCGAAATGGAGCTCATGACACATATAGTGCCTACCCCTTAGAGATATTGGGAGGGTCAGCAGAGATAATCGATGTTCTTCATAAATTGCTAAAAGTGTCACATATTGGCTATTAGTATAATTATTTAGATTAGACTCCCTTACCTCATCCCCTTCTTCCTTTCTTTCTTCCTTGGAATTAAGGTGAAGTCTGTCAACAACAGCTACTAGGATTTTGATTGAGATTTTGATTGAGATTGAGATTTATTCATATCTACTATCCAAAGGAGAAGTCACTGATTTTCTAGTTGATTTTATTCCATTTACAATCATGCTTATGATTTTTACTTATTATTTGTCATATCCTCTTGTAATTTTTCCTATTGTTGCCCTCATTCTTCTTTATAAAGAGGAAAAAACAAGTAGAATGGGACCATCATTACTAATATATGATTGGAATGGCTTTGCCCCACTATTCTACCATCTTCTATTAATTCAGACCAGCCCCCAGTCACTGATTCTTATACTTTTTAATCCCTTTTTATAATCTAAACTTTGCAGGAGGTTTTTCGGCTTGTGTCTGTTTCCTCCCTAACTTCACCTCCTCTCTTAACATTTGTTAATGTTAACATTAAAATCCATTAAAATTTCCCTCTTGAATTTAATGTATTTCTACACCAAACTATTTGTATGCATGTGAGTATGTGTTCATTCAACCATCTATCTTCTGGTTCAGTTAAAATTGAGGTTCACGAGATTCTTACTCTTTTCATTTCCTCTTCCATGTTTGTATATTCCTCTTTGGACTCATCCCAAATTTCCTCCCCCTTCCTGCTCACTTGATCCCTAGTGTATTTCTTTATCTCTCCCTTTTCTTGTCTTTCAAAACCAACAAAAGAGAACAAAATCACACCTGGGCCCTAAGTATGAATTTAAGTACTCTTCCTGTGATCCTTGAAGACGGGGAACCCTGAAGGAACTCTTGTTTCTCCTGTTAGAGGAGGAACACTTGGCCATATAAGGAGGAGCACATGTAAGCAATTGGTCATCATTTAACCCGGGAATCCATAGATAGATTTGAGCGGGTCTGGAATCTTGGATGGGAAAAATGTTACATCTTTATTTCACTGCGATTGATTTCTTTTGTAATCCTCTGTGTTTTATTTTACTGATTTAAAAGCATTATTTTCAGAAGGGGTGCACCCATAGGCTTCCCTAGACTGCCAAGGGGGTCCATGATACAGAAAAGGTTAAGGATTCTGACTTAACTTCTTCCATTTTCTCAAATGTATTTTCCTTCCTAGGTTTCTCTTGTTTTCTGTGTTTGCTTTTCAAAACTTCTACCCAGCCCTGGTCTTCTCCTACTTTTCTATAGGAATAGTCCTCTATTCTATTAAAGGTCAGGTTATCTTCAGTTTTCCAGGGTACGTTATTCTTGGTTGTAAGCCTTTTTGTGCTGCCTTCTGGTATATCCTATGCCAAGATTTCCTTTCCTCTATAATAGATGCAACACAGTTATGTGTAATTCTGCTTGTTGTTTCTTGTAAATGAGATCTTTCTTTCTGGATGTTAACAGTGTGTGTGTGTGTGTGTGTGTGTGTGTGTGTGTGTGTGTACATATATATTTAATTTACCTGGAAGCTCTGGATTTTAGTCATGGAATTTCTGGTTGTTTTTTTTCTCAAACCTGGTTGATGGATTCTTTCTATTTTCACTTTGCAATCTGGGAAATAGGTAGATCTGGGAAGTTTTCTTTTATTATTTCTTGAAAGATGGTATTCAAGTTTTTCTATTTGGTCATGGCTTTCAGGAAGTCTAATGATCCTCTCCTTGAACTGTTTTTAGGTCTTTTTTTTTGAGAATGGATACCTCAGATGTTCTTTTAATTTTTCAGTCTTTTAATTTCTAATGTTTCTTGTTGTTTCTTAAATTGTTAAGTTCTGCTTGAGCTATTCCATTTTTCAGGGATCCTATTTGAACAACACTTTCTAAACTCTATTCTAAGCTATTTATTCACCTTTGAAAGGAATCAGAAAGGGAATGAAAGGGAATAAGCATTTATATTGTGCTTACTAATTGCAAGGTCCTGTGCTAAATGTTTTGCAAATATTATCTCCTTTGATCCTCACAATACTCCTGAGCAGAAGGAGTTGAGGAAATGAGGCAAACAGAGGTGAAGTGACTTGCCCAGAACCACATGGTTGATGTCTGAGGTCAAATTTGAACTCAGTGCTTCCTGACTCCAGGCCCAGCTCTATCCCCTGTACCATGTGGGCCGATAATCTCTGGGTTACCCTTGATTCCTCATTTTCCCTCCCTCCCCACACCCAATTAGTTGCCAGATCTTGCCAGCCCCTTCTCTCCTCAAACAACCACCCTTTAGTTTACACCCTCATCATTTTTCACCTTATTATTGCCTCAGCCTCTTCATTGGCCTCCTTGCCTCCAGGGTTTCCTCACTCCAACATTTTTTGTTCAGCTGCCTTAAGCCCAGATTTGACCTCGTGACTCCTCTCCTCACTCAATTCTAATAACTCTCTTTTGCCCTTGGGCTCAGCAGAAATTCATCCCTTAGTTTTTAAATCCCCTCACAACCCAGCCCCAACCTAACTTTCTGGCTTCATCGGACATTACTCCCTCTGACACTCTGGGAGCCAGCCACACTGATCTTTTCTCTTTTCCTCACCCATCCATCCCCCATTTCGCTGTCCCTCTGCTTGGAGTGTTCTCCCTCCTTGCCTCTAACCCAGAGAATCCCCCTCTCCTGCAAGATGCAACTCATTCACCCCCTTGTACATGAAGCCCTCCCTGATTCCCCAGCTGCTCATAGCTTCCTTCCTCCTCTCCCTGCCTCATATTTCATCACTTAGATTTTATCTCCTTTGTGTTTGTTCTCTATGTATGTATGTCCATGTTACCTTCTCCATGAGAAGGAAAGTTCTTTGCCAACAAAGATTGTTTCATTCCTTGTATTTGTATTCCCAGTTCCTAGCACAGCACTTAAAACTTAAAGAGTGAGTGAGTGCATTCCAGGAAGCTCTGCCTCTCTTAAAGCCTCATCAGCTTTGGGGGCTGCCATGTCACAATAGTGGCTGTCCACTAAAACTTTCATATCTTTTGCAGCACAACTGCTGTCTAACTATCATCTTCCCCATATCTTGTACTTGTGGAATTGATTTTTTGTACCCAAGTATCAGACTTTACATTTATCCCAATTGAATTTTATCCTATTAGATTCAGCTCAATGCTTTAGCCTGTCAAGAGCATTTTGATACTGACCCTTAGACAGTGTATTACAGCTCTCTCTCCCAGTTTTATATCATCTACATATTAGAGAAGCATGCCATCTATGACTATAAGTCACTGATCAAAATGATAAACAGTACAGGTCTCTGAAGGGTCTCTATCCACATAGATTTGGGCAAAGGAACCCTAGATTGTCAACTTCAGGCCTGGTTCTGTTACTAACTCACTGTCTCATTTAGGGTAAATCTCTTTTTCTGGCCTCTCTCTTTTCTTGGCTGGATCAGAGAGCAGGAAAAAAAAATAACATAATGCTACTAGAAATATTAGCAGGAGCCAGGGTGTGAAGGGCTTTAAATGCCAAGCGGAAGAGTTGGTATTTGGTTCTAGAGCCAATGTTGTTGCTGAGTCATTTCAGTCATGCCTGGCTCTTTATGATCCCATTGGGGTTTTCTTGGCAAAGATACTCTCCAGCTCATTTTACAGATGAGGAAACTGAGGCAAACAGGGTTAAGTGACTTGCCCAGTGTCACATAGCTGGTAAGTGTCTGAGGCTGGATTTGAACTCAGAAGTCTTCCTGATTTCAGGCCTAGCACTCTATCCACTGCGCCACCTTGTAGCCCCTTCTAGAGTCAATAGGGAGCCATTGTAATTTATTAGCAGGAGAATCATATTCCATCTCATCTATTAAATGAGAAGGGTGGGTTGGGCACTATGACCTCTGAGCCTTTTTAAGCTTCAACACTGTTTCCGGCATTTTATTGACACTGGTGAATTTTGGTTAGACTGCGCTACTTCTTGTGCCAGCCATTCTCAGAAGACTGGGCTTCAAAGAGTTGGTCCAGCCAGAGCGACAGGTTCATGTGTTCCCATGTCCAGTCTTTTTGTGAGTCTTTTTATGATGCATGGCATATGCCTTCAATATGGCGAGGAAATGGGATAGTATCTCCAACCATGGAACAGAGCAAGTGAAGTAGAGAGAGTGTTAGCTCCCCCATTTAGTCATGCTGGCCCCCTCAGAGGGCACAGAGTAACTCGGGCACCAGTACAGCTTAATTCTCCCCTTGTGTTGCAGCCTACGGGGGGAGGAGTCAGTGCAGGCTCCAAGCCTACCTCAGCTCTGCCAATCCTTGCCGTGGATTGGATAGCTTTGGAAGGGTTTTGAACCATGAATACTGCCCACTTGTCCTTTCCTCCATCTGTAAGGGGTCCTCCAGGGTGGAGACTGCTAGAAAAGACTAGCAATCTTTTCTCCTCTGGGCCCATTGGATTGACTTAACATTAGCATTCACTTTAGGACCGAGGCTGGGGAATTTCCCTTGTTGGGAGATCCTTGAAGTCTTATCCTCTCCTCCAGGGTCATCTTCTCCTAGCCTAGTCTGTTGCCTATAGGTGAACCTTCTCCTTTAGTGTGAGGTCAGACGCATTCCCTTACTCTGGATCCTTACAAATCCTCCCACACTTTGGCCTTCCCCCTCATCCCTCCCTCCACTGCCTGCAGACTGATGGTAGATGCCAGACCTTGCCTATGTTGCTTTGATTCTCAGGCTAGACTCAGACTCAGACTAGATGGAGAGCGTGCAATGGTCTTCAGTGGCCAGTGACAAGATACCCCCCTTCCATTGCTACAGATTCAGAGCCAGCTCGTTCCACTCACAAGCTCTGGAATGTCTATCGTGCATCTCTGTATACGCAGTCCCTCCAGGTTATCTTAGGCATTGGGGTTTCCGTGGGCGTGAATACATGCATGCATGTGTGCAGTATACTCACATGTGCATCTGTGTGTATGTGACTAATTCAGCCTTTTCGGCATGCCAATTTGATTTGAAACAAAACTTGCAAAAGCTTAGTGCCATTGTGGTCCAGCCCAGACATGTCTGCCCATCTCGCCAAGGGGAAAATGTGTCTGTCTGTCTGGAGACATCAGAGCCTCAGAGAGGACCTTTCTTGTTATCTCCCTAGCCGGCAGGGAAGCCTCGTCTTAACATCATGCAAAGGGCTGTGAAAACTGTTATTAGATACATGCACACGTCTAAAAGAAGCCCATGGGAAAAGACTCTAGCAGAGAGTTTGGCTGGTGTTTGGAGTACTTGGACATCATTTATTTGTTTAAAAAATTCAAAGCATTTTTCTATTAAATAGTATGTCCTGGTTAAAATGAAGGATGTTGTTATGTTCTGGAATCCATCATGAGCCAGGCAGGCAAATGAGGAGCCATCAGGCAGAGTGGAAGTCGCCACTGAGGCAGCCTCTTCTTTGTCTTCTAGAGCTCATTAGTCACCAAATCCTCGAATCTTTCTTCGAAGAATTTCCTGAATCCATTCCCATCCCCACTTCCCTCATCCCTTCTTACCTGGACTATTGTAGTGATCTCCTAATGATCTCCTGTCTCCAGTCCTCTTCTTCCTCATCAGTCCTTCTTCTATGCACTGGCAGATGAATTTCCTATAATACACAGCTCTAACCATATCATTCCTCTGCTCAAAATCCCTGCTGGCTCCCTACTACCTTGATTTAGCTTTCCAGAGCCTCAGCAGTCTTGCCCAAATGTATTTTCCCAGCCTTAGCTCCTTCTGCTCACCTTCTGGGAGCCTCTACTCCAGCCGTCCTGGTCGCTTGTTGTCTCTGAACAGGCCTTATGCTCCCCTAGGGTAAAGGCGGCTTTGCTGTTGTCTTTGAGCTTAGCACAGAACCTGGCACATCACACGTACCTAACGTTGACTGGATTTCCTTCTTTTCTGTCTACCCCAATCCTGTGCCTCCTTCCAAACCCAGCTCCCATCCTCCTTCCTCTTGGAAAGTCTTTACTGAGCCTCCCAGCCTGAGGTGCCACATGCGCTCCCCTCATTTGATCAGGGTTTCAGTCCTTCACAGCTGCTTATTCTGAAGGCTTAGAGATTTCTACAGTAGTCAGTCAATCAGTCAATCAACTAGCATTTATAAGTGCCTACTATGTGCTAGGCATTGTGCATCTCTGGTGACTGCTGAAAGTGCCAAGCCTTTATGCAGTACGCTTGAGTTCTCACTAGGGAAGGCTTGTGGCTTAAGTTGAGGTATCAGGGGCATGAGGGAGGAGAGGGGACGGGAAGATGGCTAGAGAGATGAGGTTCTGGCTGGCTCATTGGAGAGGAAAAGTCTACTATGGCCAGGACAAAAAGACCTGGGCTGAGATGACCTTAGAGCCATGGCAGGAGGACCCTTCACTCTCTGCACCCGCCTTTTCCCATCTTGGTTGGAACAGCCAGGTCACCTCAAACAACAGCAATTCTTGGGTCAGAGGCCAGTGGGTTACAGGGAGGAAGGAGCCCCTCGAGGGCAGAGGTGATCCCTGTTTCTTCTAGTGAAGGGTGTATAGGGCAAAATCAGGATTTGTTGTGCGGTAGATATCTGACAGCAGCCTTTGATAGAGATGGCATACCATGGTTGGGCTGCAACAAATGTGAATTCAGAGGAAACCTACAAGCTGGCTTCCACTCATGAATGACAGCAAGTCTTGGAGTCTAATTTCCACTTGGCAGGAAAAAGGACCATGGGATGTGCCTTGCAGTGATTCAGGACAAGAGCAGGGGCCTTTAAAGGCAGAGTTTCAATGCCCCAAGGGCTTCTAAGGGTCTTTCAGCACCTGGGCCTCCTGCAGCTAGAGCAGACCCTTTAGAGCCACCATTTGAAAACATTGGACACACTTAACAAGGGCTGTCAGTTAGCTCTGGGGACAGCTTGAGCTTCCTCGAAGGTCACAGTTGCCCAGGGCTTCCATTGGTGCCTCCAAGTTCTGTGGATTTCACCAGAACAAGGGGAAATTATCATCCATCGTAGCCCCTTTGTAACTTGGTGGTGATCTCTGAAAGTTGCTGCAGCTGAAAAGTTCCCCATCTGGGGCCATGTTAGTGATCAGCCTCTCCAGATTTAGACAAGGCTGGTGGTCGGACAACAGACATTCAGTCCCTGCTCAAGTCATGCTCAAAGCCCATCCAGCTAGACAAGAGCTGGCAGAGCCTGTGGTGGCCCAAACTTACCTCCCCACCACACATGATGGAGGTTTTGGAGAACTGGGCTCTTACATCGTTTGGGAGCTTTCCAGTCTCCAAAGATGCCTCATAGACATAATCTCCTTCGTCCTGCCTGGGAGGTGGGCAGGCCAGGGATTATCCTCACCATTGTACAGGTGAGGAAGCTTGCCAAGGTAGAAGATTGTCTAGAGTCATGAGGCTAACAGGTATGGGAGGCCACGGCTTCTTACTCTAGCCCAGTCATCTTTCTGCCACACTGTTAGATTAGTCATCATACTCTTAAACTCCATCTGTGAGGTGCCAGGCTCTGAGAAGTGAGCTTTTGTCTTACCTTGCTTAGAACCAAGTCTCCATAGACACCTGCACACCATGCCCACTGACCTAACCTATCCCCCCTTTCCAGCTCTTCTAAAAGCATTGCCTTTCCTGTTAGAATGTAAGTTTCTTGAGGACAAGACCTGCTTTCTTGCTTGTATCTGTATCCCCAGACCTTAGCACGATGCCTGACACATAGTAACCACTTACTACATTGTATGCTTTGTCTATTTATCCGTCCACATCCTCTCTGTCTCTAGCTGAGCTTTTTTAGGAGACCAGTTTTCTTTGCCACAAACTTGTGTTATGTTTTAAAGCTGTCCCTCCTTTGAGATTAACCCAAGAGGGTGGAAAGGAGAGTGGCCAAATTAAATCAGTTTCTCTGCCTCTTGTCCTTGTCCTGTCCAGCCTGGGGACCTTGCTAAGACTATTCTCTTTGGTATAAGAATATGCAACTTCAGGGTAAGACATGATTCCAAGGAGGTGGGTGGGAGAAGGTCCTTTTCAATTGCCTTTTCTTCCAGCCCTTTCATGGTAAGCGTTCATTCCATGACAGCACTGGCATGGCTGAGAGGAGATTGTGAAATTCCTCTCTCTGAGCTTCTTGGCACCAGCCCACTGTGTGTGGCAAGGCTGGAGTTGGGGCTGGGGGTGGTGTCTGTCTTAGAGAAGGCTTGATTATAAGAAGGCTCACATTTGAGCATCAATTACGCCTCCGGAGGATCTCATGCTCATTTTAGAACTCTTTGAGGTCTCTCCCCTCCTGCACAGGATGGAGTAAGTGGATTTGAATGCATTTGGGCAGCACCAACCCATGCTTTGGTGTAGGAGGTGAGATAAATGAAGTAGCCCAAGGCAGGCAGAGCTCCAAGAGCCCAGACCTGTAGGGCTGCTGAGGAAAAGGAGTCCCCGATATGCCTTCATGAGATTCTTTAGGCCACAATCCCAGACTCACAGAATCTCAAAGTTGTAAGGGGGCTGCAGAGACCGGTCAGGCCAGTCCATGCCTTGTGAAGACTCTCTTCTGTAGGATTCCTGTTAAGTCATCATTCAGCCTTTACTTGAAGACCTCCAGTGAAGGAGAACTCACCACCTCCTGAGGTAGCCCACTTATTTGGGGACTTTGCCATACAAGTTTAGATCTGCCACCTTTACTCAATTCTACCCTCTGGTGTCAGGCAGAATTAGACTAATCACTCTTCCAAATGATGGTCCTTCAACCACTAAAAATAGACTCTGTGTCATTGCCCACCTCCCCATGCCCCAGACTTCTTTTTTCCCAACTGAATATCCCCAGTTCTTTTTTAGCCAGTCCTCAGAGAGCACAGTTTTGTTAACCTTCTCTATCCTGGATGTCCTCCTCTGAACACTCTCCCTAGAAATGTGACCCCTCCCCCACTGAACCTCCCACTTCCAATATGGTCTGAGTAGGTGATGATTCTCTTCCCCGTCCAGGGCACCCTGGCTTTCTTAGGGTGTCCCCTTTTTTCATCCCCACATCAGAATGTTATGTTGGCTTCTGTGGAGGTTGCCATCCTCTAAAAGCCCCAGGTCCTTTGCAGAGGAGCACCCCTCCATCTTTTACTTAGGGGAGAAGATTTCTGAACCCAAATTTAAGACCTGACATTTATTACTGTTCAATACTTTCATTGGATTCAGCTCATTCGTTCTGCCCTATTACAATCAATTGTCCATCCAAACTGTTGATAAGCAAGCCATCTTTAACTTCTCTGAACCTCAGTTACCTCATCTGTAAAAATAAAGGTGGGTAAATTAATTGGTTTTTAGGGTCCCTCCCAGTTCTAAATCTGTGTTCTATGCCCATATTTGCATTATTGATGAAAATGTTAAATAAAATAAGGCCAGGTACAGATCCCTGAGACAGTCAACTCTCCCCAAGTTGACATGGACTCACTGTCAACCAGTCAATCAATTAACAAATATTTTATGAAATGTCTCCTATGTGCTATTCTAGGGATACATAGAGAAAAAAAAAACTGAGACAGTGCCCACCCTGCAGGAGTTTACATTTTATTGAAAGATGAAATATGTGCATTTGCAAAATAGGGTTGATTTTTTAGGGGGCAAGGAGAACACCAGCTCCAGGGAGGATCAGCAAAGGTTTTGTGTCAACAGTGGTGCTTGACCTGGGCCTGGAAGGGGACTAGACCTTAACAGAGGTGGAGCTGAGGAGGGAGTGCACTCCAAGCATGGGGAAGCAGCCTGTGTTAAGGCATAGGGACCACTAAAAGGGGGAAGTGTGTGAGGAGTAGGAAGGTCAGTTCTGCTGCCCTATAGAATGTATGGAAGGGGCATGTTGTGTCACTGGGTAGAAAGCAAAGGAGTGGCTGGAGAAGAGAAGACTTGGTGGGGCGTGCTGGCCATGTTCCCATGTTTGAAGGAATCTCACTTGGGCAAAAAGAATGCCCACTTGTGGGCAGAACCAGAGCAACCAGCGGCAGTTGTAATGAGGCAGATTCGGGCTAGAGGTCAGGAAAGCACGTTCTCCCCCATGTTGACCGACAGACTCTTAGCAAGAGCTGTTCCAGAGTGAAAGGGGTGGCCTCAGGAGGTTGTGGGCTCCCCCTCACTGGAAAGTCCCAAACAGCAGCTCCACACTCACTTTGGAGTGAGTCTTGTTCCACTAGGGTTTGGCCTCTATCCTCTCTGGGTTCACCTCCCGCTCCTCTGAGATTCAGGGATTCTGTGAAGTAGGAATTAAATCACAGACACATGAACAGACCCAGCCACAGAGATCAATCAGCAAAATCTGTAGTTAAAAATTACATAACCCCCCACTAACACACACACACACACACACACACACACACACACACACACACACA
>NW_020951925.1:1202209-1277092 GCF_900497805.2 Vombatus ursinus
ACACACACACACACACACACACACACACACACACACACACACACATCTTATACTTGAGTAGTACCAGACATTTACAAAGCTCTTTCATCATGTTGTTGAGAGACAGTGGAGCAGAGTGGATAGAGTGCTGGATGTGGAGTCAAGAAGAGCTGAGTTCAGATCTCACCTCTGACACTTACTATCTGTGTGGCCCTGGGAGAAAATCACTTCACTTTTCAGAACAGCAATTTTCTCATCTTTTAAAAAATTTTTATTGTGAACTTTAATCTTCAACAAATGTATTTTAGTATTCACAAAAATAAGAAAGCATATTCTATTTTCAAAACCATGATCTTCACTTAGGTGTCTATATACACAATATTATATATAACATACACTATATTTAAAACCCTTAAAAACAAATTATATATACATTTATGTGTGCAGACAGGCATTCCACAAAGTAGTAACTCCCTTGTCCTATGGGGAAGCATCACAGCCTCGCCTCCTAGGGCTGGTACCAAGCTCAGATGAGATGGTACCTGTAAAGCAGGTACTCTAGGGATGCCAGCCTTGATTAACCTCATCACCAAGCTTGATGTCTTCATTTTAGCCTCACAGCTGAAGCTGAGGCTGCTTTTCTGATCTGTTGAGCCTCCTCCCTACATTGAAAGGCTCATCCTGCCCCAGGGGTGGGGGTGGGGGTCTGAAGACAGCAGGAAGCATGTCTCTGTCACTAACTCTATCATTCCTCTGATTTAGGAACATAGAGCCACAGTCACTAAAATGCCCTCAATTACACCCTGCCTACTCTCATTTGAGTAGCGCTCTTTGGAGGAAGTATCCAATATGCATCCACATCCAGCTAAATGAGCCCATCAGTCAGCCCCCTTCCTGTCCTTTGCCCTTTCAGATCCAGAGATCAGGCTCAGAATGATCAGGGTCCAATTCTAGGGAGGACTTCACTAGTTGTGCTTTGGGGAACCCTACACTGTCCCCTATGACCTCTACAGTTCTTTGGGGATCTAGTCTTCTATTAGCATGGATCCTCCCTGGCTTGGGTACCAACCACCACCACTAGGTTGCTTCATAGACTGCTTTGAGAGAGCCTGTGCCTGAAAAATGTGCCCCATGGGTCCAAGCTGGACAGGATCCCCTGCATACTTATCTGGGCTGGACCTTGGGGAGGACACCTAGTTCATCACACCCTAACTCAAAGGCTTTCTGCCTCAGTGGGCCAAGCCAGAGTTTGTGCTTGTCTGGAATAGCCTTGATGAATTCAGCTCAAATCAACATTTAGTAAGCACTTACTCTATTCCAGGCTTGTGGGTGGTAGGTGCAGGCATACAAAGACAAAGATGAAACCATCCCTGTCCTGAAGGAGCTTATATACTATGGGGAGAACTATAATATGCCAAAAATCACACAAGGAACATTGCCAAGGAAGAGAGTGCTAACATCTGGGCAAAGCCAGGGCAGAATTCCCAGAGGACGTTAGGTGAGCCTTGGAGAAGGACAAAGATTCTGAGAGAGAGAGAAAGAGAGAGAGAGAGAGAGAGAGAGAGAGAGAGAGAGAGAGAGAGAGATGAGTTAAGACATGGAGAAGGGCTTGCAGGAATGTCCCAAGGTGGGAAATGGCATAGCCAATTTGGGGGATAACTAGCAGAATGATTACGCTCAAAAGTCAAGTTCTGGAGGGAGCCCACAGTCCCCTTCACTTCACAATGGGGCATCTGAGGAGGTCTGTGATGTCCGAGGTTTCTTCTCATGCTACTGGGAGCCAGGGTTGTTGGTACACTACCTCCTAAGCCCTGGGAGTAGCTAAGCCGTGAGAAGACTGCCATGGACCAGGGCTTCTCATTGGAATCTCCGTGTGGCTGCTGCCTGGCATGCATGGCAGAGGGGGGAAGGCCCCTGTATAATAAGTAGCTGTGGATGAGATCATTTGACTAGGGTAGAAGAAGCTTTTGGTAGGCATGCATCATTTCAAGTGTTCATGGTTCAATTCCTCAGGAAAACCTGTCAACTCTCTAGCTGGAGTTTTGGGAAATGGGTGTTGTGCTTACACTATAGAGAAGAAGGTGGATTTAGCATTCAGTATCCCTGTGAGCCAGGGTCAGGCTGGCACATTCATAGGCTCTCCCAGATGGGCACCAAAATTCTATGCCATTTCCTTTAAAATGCCAGTTAGAAGGCAAAGATGCTCACTATGCCATTCTAGTGTGACAGGAGTGACATTGGTCCCATCACCCTCTGCTTACCTGAATCATCCATTATATTTGGATCTAATCCATTATCTCAGTCACAGGGGCTATTATGCAATGTGACTGGAAGGCTGGAATGGGTACAGTGAGTTTACTCTGGTATTTGGGGGCAAATAGTAAATCTTGACTGGTCTAAGTAAAACACAACAAAATTCGAAGTTATAGACCAGCTTGGAAAATTATTTGGTTTCCATAGTAACTGTCAACTGGGTAAGTATATGGTAGATTCCTTGTGGTGGCATGGGGTAATTACAGCCATCAGGGTAATTGCAGGGTAAGTTTTCCACAAATACAAAGCATCCCCATGATAGGACCTGTCACCTCAAACAGTGTGGGATTAGCATTTCATTTGTGACCCCTTCACAGGATCTAACAGTCCCTCAGAAGTTGCATTATACTTCCTGGCCTATGACCAAGACATGTCTATACTGTCGTGTATGTGGAGCACAGTGTGAGGCTTTCGCCCAATCATTTAATTATGAATCCTGTTGGTGCTTGTCTCCCTGGCTCACTCCATGTCCCCAGGCACCCAGACATAGGTACACACAGAATCCTTTTCAAGTCCAGGCAGCAAGATAGCCCTTGTCAGGAACCTCCAACCCCCATGTTCTGGGAATGGCAGGGGGTAGGGTCTGGACCAGCAGTCTACTTACTGTCCATAGCTGGTAGCTGGAGTTCTCACAGATTTTCTCCTTCTCATCCTTAATGCCCCATATACTAACAGGCACATTGAAAACTATGTTTTATTGTTGCCTCTTATCAGAGTCATTTCTGTGAAAAGAATGCCCTCTCCTGCCTCCCTCCTGGGTTGAAGCTTCTGGGAAGCCAAAGAACAATTAAGCCCAAATATCCAATCCAGTGAACATACACGATTCTATCCCAGGATCCTCCCACCTCTTTTCCATGAAGAGGGAGGTATATTTTGCTATTTATTCTTCCTGACCAGCACTGGTCATTCAAAATGATGCACGTTTTTGAATATCATGTTGATATTATTTCTCATTTGGTTCTACACAAACCTTGGAGGGGAAAGGACTAAGATTTTCCTTCCTCCACCCACTACACTGCCTTTGGAAAAACAATGAGAGAAATGGATCAGAAAATAATAGCTCTGGAGCTGGAAAGATCTTCAGGGGCCATCTAGCCCAACCATTTCATCCTAGGGATGAGGAAACTGGGGTCCAGAGAAGTTTGTGGGATCTTAGCTCTAAAGATGGACGGGATTCATAAGGCCATATAGTCCCTCATTTGACCCATGAGGAAACTGAGGTCCAGAGAGATAAAAATAACTCACCAAGGCCAGTTATTCAACTAGCCTTTATTGATCAGTACCTACTATGTGTCAGACAGGATGCTAGATGTTGGGAATGGAATGAAAGTAAGACAAAATGAAACAAGTAAAAAAAGAAACCACCACTGTCTCTGCCCTCCAGGAGCTCGAATCTTAATGGGAGAGACAATATGTAAGTAACTATGTACAGATAACATGTCCAGTGTAAGTGGAAAGTAATCTCAGAGGGAGGGCTTGAGCGGTGGGGGGTCAGGGGCAGAAAGGGCTTTTCACATAAGGTGGGCTTTGAGTTGAATTTTGAAGGAAGAAAAGGAAAGACAGAGGCAGAAGGAAGGGGACAAAGGCTTCTGGGCATGGGGGGCCATCCAGTGGAAAGGCACAGAGGTGAGGGTTGGAGGGTGAGCAACATCCAAGAGGCTCATTTCACTGAATCACAGGGTGCATGGAGGTGAGCAAGGTGTAAGAAGACTGGAAAGGCAGGGAAGCACCTGGCTGGGAAGGGTTTAAAAAACCAAACAGCATTTTATCTTTGAATTTGGAATTCATAGCAGTTTATTGAGTGGAGTGAGGGGTGTCACAGTTGGACCTGGGCCTTAGGAAAATCACTCTGGAAGCTGAGTGAAGGATGGAGTGAGGAAAGCCTTGAGGGAGGGAGACCAAACATAAGACTCTTGCAGTAGTCAAGGGATAAGTGGTGGGGGCTATAAGAGTGGAGAGAAGGGAGCCTATGGAGGACATGTTGTGAAGGTAGAAACAACAAAGCTTGGCCTCCAATTGGATATGTGGGTGAGTGTTAGTGAGGAATGACTGGGAAGGTAATAGGGAATTTGGGAGGGACAGGTTTGGGGAAAGAGACATTGAATTCAGTTTTCAACATGGTGGGTTTGAGATGTCAACAGAACATCCAGTTCAAAATATCTATTAAACAGTTGGTAATAAAAGACTGGGGATCTTGGGTTAGGGGAGAAGTTAGGATGGATATTTAAGTTGAAGAATCATCTACATAGAGATTCTAATTGAACCCACAGGAGCTAATGAAATCAGATAGCATAAGACAGAAGAGGAGAGCCAGGACAGAGACTCTGAGGACAACCATAGTTAGTGAGAATTCCCTTGATAAAAATTCATCGAAGGAGACAGAGCAGGAGTGTTAGACATGTAGAAGGAAAACTGGGAGAGAACATTGGCATCAAAACCTAGAAAGAAGAGAGTATCTTGGAAGAGAGGGTCATCAACGGTGGGACAGGCTGCAGAGAGGTCAAGAAGGGTGAGGAATGAACAAAAGGCCATTAGATCTGGCATTTAAGAGATCATTGTCAACTTTGGAGAAAGCAGCTTCTGCTGAATGATGTGGCAGATGGCAGAAAGTTAGGAATCAAGCGAAAGGACAAGTGGAGGCATCTGGTCAGGATGGTTTTCTTGAGGAGTACAGTCACAGAGCAGAGGAGACCTAGAGGATGATAGCTACAGGGATGGCCAGCTCAAGTGAGGATGTGTTAAGAATTAGGGAGAGAGGAGCATGTTTGTAGACAGCATGGAAGGATCAGGTAAATAGGGAGAGATGGAAGATTGGCAACAGTGAGGATGATAATGGAGACAATCTGCTAGAAAAGATGAGGATGGGGGAATTAAGGGTGCATGTGAAGAAAATCTTTATGTAAGACAAAGGAGAGACAGTTGGGGAAGATATCTGAGTAATATGAGAAAAGAAAGAGGAGAAACTCGGGGTCTCTCAGAGAATGGCCTCAATTTTGTCAGTGCAGTATGAAGTCACATTCTCAACTGAAAGGGTAAGGGTTGGCAGAGCCCTGGGAGCTTTGAGGAGAGATGATCTCTGGAATGGCCTCTGTATGGCATTCAAAGCCCTTCATAACCTGCCCCCTTCCTATATCTTTTCACCTCACTCCCTTCTACACAACCTTCGATCTAGGGACCCTGGCCTCCTTATCCTTCCTCAGCTTCATGTTGTGGGCCTTTTCTCTGGCTGGCCCTCATGCCTGGAATGTTCTCCCTCCTCACATCTGCCTCCTGGCCTCTCTGGTTTTCATCCAGTCCACCCTATACAAGAAACCTTTGCTGATCCTCCTGATGCTAGTGCCTTCCCCCTCCCAATTCTCTCTCATTTATCTTGTATATAGCTTGTTTGTGCATGATTGTTTGAATGTTGTCTCTTCCATTAGACTATGGTCCCTTTGAGAGCAGGGACTGGTGGGTTTTTTTGCCTGTTTATTTTGGTTTTACCTTTCTTTGTGTCCCAAGCCCTTAGTACAATTCTAGGCACATAGAAGGTGCTTAATAAATGTTTGTTGACTGGTGAATAAAACAGTGATAAAGTGGATGAGCCAGGGTGTAAATTCAGGGTCTGTGACTCCAAATCTGCTACTCTTTCCATGATAGCCACACAAAGAAGGCCCAACTTACATATGGTTAGGAAGAGAGATTAAGTTACTATAAGAGAAATGTGTGGCTGTACAACTTGTCCTGTCCTTCATTCAATCTTTAAGAAAACAAGGGTTTAAATGTCACTGTCCCTCATTTCATTGTCACTTACCCAGTCTAACCTAAAATGGTCCAGACTCTTCTCTTGGTTGTCATGTCTTCACAACTAGCTGGGTGCTCTGCACATTCCACCTCTTTTACAGGGAGACAATTTTAGGCTTGAGGTAAGGACAGTGTTCCTGACAATGAGAGCTACCTCAAAGCTCCATTTTAGGGGGGAAATGGGCTCCATCCTTCTTCTGGCCATGGGCTTCTCTTTACTGGAAGTTTTCAGGCAAAGACTGGATGACACTTTGACAGAAGAGACCGCAGAGGAAACCTTTTGTCAGGTTCATACTGGAATTGAATGACAAAGGATTAAAAGGGAAAGGACTCATATACAAAAATATTTATAGCAGCTCTTTTTGTAATGGCAAAGAATTGGAAATTGAGGGGGTACCCATCAATTGGGGAATGGCTGAACAAGTTGTATTATTGTGATAGAATACCATTGCTCTATTAGAAATGATGAACAGGATGATTTGAGAAAAACCTAGAAAGATTCACATGAACTTGTGTAAAGTGAAGCGAACAGAACCAGGAGAACATTGTACGCAGTAACAGCAATATTATGTGATGATCAGTTGTGATTGATCCAAGGCAATTCCAAAGGACGTATGATGAAAAATGTTGGAATACAGATTGAAGCATACTTTTAAAACTTTCTTTATTTTTCTTGTTTTTTTTTTGTCTCTGTTTTCTTTCCCAATATGATTAATATGGACATATGTTTGGCATGACTACACATGTATAACCTATATCAAATTGTTTGCCTTTTCAATGAGGGGGGTGGGGAGGAAGGGAGAGAATTTGGAACTTATCATTTTAAAAGAGAATGTCAAAAACTGTTTTTACATGTAGTTGGAAAAAGTAAAAAAAAAATTTAAAAAGAAAATTACACTCAAAAAATAAAGCTAAAATGGTGCCAAGACTTGAACAAATTAATAGCAAAGAAATCCATGTTGGAGTCTGGATTTTCCACTATTCCAGTGGCATTCTAGGATCAACTTTCAAGATAACTCAGGGAGAGGAAGCCTAAAATAATGGAGACATAGGGATATTCTGCTCTTAACATGAAGTGACTAAGAAGATGTGATTAATAACTATTGATCCCTATACCTATTTCTTCATTGCTCTAAAGTTTAAATGAGAGTGGCCTATGTAATTTTGAGGGTATTCATGATGAAAATGCAAGACAAGGACATGAGACAGGGTTTCATGGATGGCTTTCTAGAGATGGTCACACCTTTATAGTAACACAGTCGTATGAAAGGGGAAGAAAATTTAATTTGCCTCCCTGTTTGTTCAGTATAAAGATGCCTAAGTTGACTTGATGGAGCAATGTGTAGCCAAAAGCCCCTGTTCTTCCCCAGGCTTTTGGCCATTTCTGTTTTCATAGCCTAGTCCTTGATAGAAGTAACAGCCAAAAATGCCTTTGAGCAGTGACCCTCTGCTTATGGCTAGGCAGTGGAGCACAAAAGGAGGGTCACTAAAATTACTCCCCAGGGTCATGGAAGGCATGCCGTGTTGAGTCCAAACGGGAAAAATTCCCTATAGATGGTGAAGTCCTCCAGAGGTTTCTGCTTGCCTAAATGAGATATGATACCAATTTTATCAAACCCCTCAACACTACAGGGCTTCCTCAATGAGATCTGTTACCACACCAAAGGAACACACATCATAATCCACTCAGAAACAACAAATGATGAAGAATGTCTGTGACTTAGATTATAACATATAGTTTCATGGACAGCCGACTGAGTTAGCCCATGAGTGAAAATACCCAAGATAGGTAGAATATATGGACAATGAACTACAGACAGAAATGAATGGACATGAAAAAGAGAAGGCTCAGTCATGTTTGGGAGGACACCATAGCTAAATCAAGGATCCCCAGATGTTACCTTCCACCAAAATCTATCATTTCAATTCTAACATTATCCCAGTGATGTCATTGGGCTACAAGTCATGGGGCTTCATAATCTCAGAAGAATCCAGATGTCAGGTGACCCACAGATCAATGGAAGGATTCATGATGGTCACAAGTAGACTGCAGGCAGGCCATAAAAGATATTCTCAACATGTGAGGAGCACTGCATTTAGAATGAGAGAACGTGGGCTCCTCCTATTTCTGCAGTTGACTACAAGTGTGGCTTTGGCAGCCTTTTAATGTCTCTGGGCCTCATTGACTTCATTTGTAAAAGGAGGCTGTTGGATAGGATGACTTCTCAGGTTTCTTCCCACTTTCAAGTTTGTTCCTATGATATTGGTCTGGAAAAGTCTGGTCATGCAGCAAGTGAGAGAGACATATCAGTTGGGTAGCCTGAGGACTGCACGGTTTCCATGAGTCAGGCCTCCAGGATGCTGGACAGTTCCTCTGAATGTATGAAAGATGAATGATGAGAGATATGGACAAGCATCGCACAGGATAAATGAGAGTGAGTAGGGAGGGGGCACAGATCTTCACAGGAAAGGTAGGGCCTACATCAGCATGAGCTTGGGTCAATCAACAGCTTTGGCATGGATGTTTCCAAACCTGCCTGACTGCCATTTAGCTGTGTTTGGTGCTATCCCTTTTCTACTCCGAGTTAGCCCTTCCTGTGATAGACCAGTTTTGTGGTTCTCATTCCATCCATGACTTTCATTTTTTCTGCTCTGGACTCTATCTGTCTTGGCTGTTGCCTCTTTGGAATGTGTTACAACCCACATGTGCTATTTGGATCCCATCTTTCTGCATCTGCTAACGACAGTGTTCACCTTTATTATACTTGTTACCTGCACAACAAGGTTAAATCGTAAAGTGTGGAAGGTGAAAAATCAGTCTGGAGGTTGGAAGCAGATCAGAATCAGGGCCTGACTTTGGTTCCTTTGCAAACACTCCAGATTTTTCACCAGAAGAGAAAATCCTAAGGTGTACTTTATGGAATGGCCATTCCTCCAAATCCCAAAGGATTTCAGACTCATTAGTTTGCTTAAAGTCTTGTCAAGTGCTGGAGTGGAAAGACTGAGTTCAAATTTTGCCTCTAACATTTACCACCTTTGTGACTGGGGGCAAGTCCCCTCCTCTCCCTGAACCTCAATTTCTTCATCTGTAAAAGCAAGATGGCTTCTGGGGTCCATTCAGCTCCAGAGCTATTGCTCTCATGAGCCCATCAACTACTACCAGTATGATCTTTGCCTTTTCCCAGGCTGTCACTTGGCCATATCCCATGCCAGGGATATCCTCTCTCAGCCTCCATGCCTTGGAACTCCTAAATCTATTCAAAACTTGCCTCCTACCAAAGGCTTTTCCCAGTGGTTGCTTCTCCCCTCACCTTTGTTCAGTCATATCAGACTTTTTGTGACCCTGTGGGCCACAGAAGGCCAGGCCCTTCTGTGCCCCACTATCCCTTAAAGTCTGTCCAAGTTCCTGACACTATCATGCTTCCATGACACTATCTGTCCATCTCATCCTCTGCCATCCCCTTTTCCTTCTGCCTTCAATCTTTTCCAACACCAGTATCTTTTCCAGTGAGTCCCATCTTCCAATTGTGTGGCCAAAGTATTTGTTTTGTATTTACTGTATGTGTGTTGTATTTGTTATTTGTGTTCATGTGCTATCCCCACAGGAGAATGATGGCTCCTTGAGGGTAGACCCCATTTCCTTCTGGTCTTTGTAGCTCCAGTACCTAGGACAGGGCTTGGTACTTAATAAATGCCTGTCCAACTGTTGATTTGAATAGGGTAACAATTACTGCCTTCTTTAAGACCTGACAAGGTATGAAAGCAATAAGCGGAGATGTGCTTCCTCAGCTGCATTTCCCTCCCCTCCCACTCTCCTCCCACCCCCATAACTAGCAATCAAGAGGCTGCCCTGATGGTAACAATCCCCCTATAATTAAAGTATCTGGCCAGCCCAAAGCAGGGTGAACAAGGGTGGTGCTAGGCTCTGCTCTGAGAGATAACCACACTCACCTGGGGAGCAGAATGCAATCCCATCATAACAAACCTGGCTTCTAGTGGGTGTGAGTCTTTTGACTGATGGACACTGGCTCAGTCATCCCTAGACTAACTTTTCTTACACTTTGGGCTTCTTAGCAGGCTCATCTCAGCCTTGCCTCCATGAAGCCCTCAACACAAGCCTGCTGATAAAAGAGACAATCCTGGGAGAAGCCATGTTCCAAAGACTCAGAGCATCCAAGCCAGGCCATTCCTGGGGTCTTGTTAGCCCATTATTAAAAAGGACTCTATTTTTTTCCACTTTGGACTACCCCTAGTTTTTACAGAATCACAGAATTGGAAGGAAGTGCAGTGGCCCACTAGTTCAGTCCACCCTGGCAAGGAATCACCTACTCTAACATACTTGATGGCAAACTTCCGCCACAGTGCCTGCAAGGGGTAGAGATCAGCTACATTTAACTTTGGATATCCTCATCTAATTTGGAGAAAATTAACAGAAAAATAGTGGTCTGAACAATTGTCCTAACCACAAGAAAGCTCACGCTAAGCCCTGGTGGAGACTGACAGTTTTTCAAGGCCCTCCTGGGCAGAAGCCACCATGTAGCACCCCCAGATGTATATAATCCCATACTGAAGAATACTCTATGCAATGCCAATGCATGACCTGGAAACAGCTGCCATTTTGGAGCTTGCTATCAACATGCTGAACCTGGGTTCAAAATAGCACTGGGGATGATATGACTGGAATCCTTCTTACCCTTAACAAATGGAATCCCTTAGCTTTCTATCTTCATGGCAGCTTGGTGCTGGACAGAATGCTGAGTGCTGGAAGTGATCAAAGCCAAGAAACCTTGCAAATGATTCCCACCTCAAGTATTTGTTAGCTATATGATCCTGGGCAAATCAGTGAACCTCTCCAGGCCTCAGTTTTTTTAATCTGCAAAATGGGGGTAATAATAGTCCTTCCCTCACAAGGTTGTGTCCAAAGGAGGGGCTCTTACCATCACAATGGAGGGAGGTTACAAGGTAGCTGGATAGGCTGGGGTCACTTAATGTCATTTGGGGAGTGATCATAAATTCCCAGGTGTGGATCTGAAAGGGCCCTCCAAGGCCCCTCTAGTCCAACCTCCTTAACTCAATAGGTGAGGACACTGAATGCCAAGTTCGCATTCTCCTGGTGGGAAACAAGTCACATTTACACAAATAATAAACACAAGGCTGGGAAAGAGGGAAGAACCAATAACTGGGGAAATCAGGAAAAACCTTTTGTACGAGGTGAGCCCCAATCAGAAGTCAGAGTTCTAGGAGTTAAATGTGAGGAAGAAGTGTGTTCCAGGTGTAAGGAATAGCCTGGATAAAGGCAAAGCAATGGGAAAGGGAACATTATGCATGGGAGGGGGGAACATTACATGGGCTGTTTGTCTGGAACAGAGAGTGTGGGAGGGAGAATGATGTTTAATCAGCCTGGAAAGAGAGGCTAGAGCCAGACTGTATCTTAGCCTAGAGGCAAGAGGGAGCCACTATTTTCAAATGAATGTTGAAATTCTTTTTAAGACTCACTGGAAGCACTCGGGAAAGTTTCATACATGACAGATGAAGAAGCCGTTGTTAGAAGACATGAGCTCTTTACCCCACACACCCCAAACCCACCCTAGAGATCCACAGTACCACACCCTAGCAGAGCCATTCCTGCTTGGGGTGGACCCAGGGAAGGGAGAAAGATTGGCCTTTGCTTTCCCTTTCCCATCATTCTATTTTTGAAAAAACAAAAAACCCAAGCCAAAGCAACTGGTACATGACAGCAGTATCCACATGGCTCCCCAAGGAAGCTTGATATGAAGCCTAGCCTGGGCTCCCTCCCTTCAGTAACGCTTCACAGTGAAGCCCAGAGGAGGGCTCTGGAAGCAGTTAGCTTCATTGCCCAGAAATAGGTTTATCACTTCAATCTTTCCAACCCTGATGCCCACAACTAGGCCCAGAGCTGTAATCAAGGCAAGGCAGTCAGACCTCTGTCCTATGGCACGAAAATTCAGAGGAGTAAACATGCAACATGGACACTCTTCATCAATACCTAACTCCTCCTCCTTCCCAACTGAATTCTTTATAATTGTTTCTTGTAATATTTTCATATCAGGAATCACAGATTTAAATTGAAAACAAGGTTTTTGTGACTTGACTGGACCACATTTATGCTGCTATCCCAGGTGTCAAAATTGCTAGTCCTGGCTCTAGTAATGCAATTTTACTTAAAATCACCTTGATAGGTTTTGTTTCAACTTTAAAGTTGTAGGAAAAATAGTCATTTCCTGGACTGTATTTCTGTCAACATAGAGACTCATGGGCAATAGAAGATAGTCCTTCCACTTCTGTGCTTGTATTATCAACACCCAGCTCCTTGCCTGACACATAACATCATATAGGTAGAGCTTGAAGGGACTTTGAAGCTATCAAATCTAATGCCTTCATTTCACAGATGTGTAAATTGAGGCACTTAACAGTCCCCAAGGTCACATAGTTAGTCCAGGGCACAATGGGGAAGGATCATAGATTAAAAGATTAGGAGTAATCTAGTCCAACACCATTTCACAGATGATGAAACTGAGGCACAGAGCAATTAAGTGACTTCCCCAAAGTCACACAGGTAGCAAAAGAAAGAAATCCAGATCCTCTGACCCCAAGTCCTATACTCCTTTCATTCTATATGCTGCCTCCCTGGAGTATCCACTTAATAAATGCTCACTGACTGATTAATTAGATGAGGGAATTGGAGAAGCAGGCAACCTGAAGGCCTGAGAGCTGGCCAAGGTTCTGAGTCTGGGCTCTTTCTCTGCTTTTCTCTTCCTCTGGCTGCGGTTGTTTTCTGGGCTGTGGTCTTCCACAAAAAGTGTCCAAAGTGTGCTTTGAATGAAATTCCAATCAACCCATCAGTTAGCCAACAAAGCTTTACAGAGTGCTTACTATGTGCCAGGCCCTGTGCTGAGTGCTGGGGCTACAAAGGAAAAGCACCAATGGTTCCTGCCTTCCAGAAGCTCCCAGTCTAATGGAGGAGTCCACTTGTACAAAAAAAAAAACCAGGAACATACCAAATACATAGAGAATGAATGTAAGGTAACTGTAGAGGGGAAGGCAGAGAAACCACACATGATCTGATAAGGCAGAGGTCACCAGCTTTCAAAGTTAGAATAGGAGGGACTTTGGGGATCTAGATGTCCAGTTTAGCAACTCTCCATGTACTGTGATGACTGAGGTGGCAATGGGAAACCAGATTCTCAATAGACCCCCATCCTTCTAGATGAGCTTTTTGGTCATGGGGAAGGAAGTTCAAGAGGAAAATGAACTTTTAAGCCACTTCCCTGATGAAGGGTTTCCCAGGTCACTTCAATGGCCAGGGACCACAATGAAGACCTGAATGGAAGAATTCTCTGATATGTTATCACAGGAGATAATCCTTTATGCTTATTACTTCCTAGTCCTTCCCTCCTCAATCATCTGTAGGAGAGTCTGGCTTTCCTCCTTCATAGCCCTGTCTTCTGCCATGGCTGGGATACTGAGCTGCCCTTTACCTGGACATTTGGCTCTGTCATAGATTGATGTAACCATGTAGGACACTCTTGCTGCCCTTTTGATGTTTTTTATAGTTAAATTATAAATCTCAGGACAGGCTTCACATCAGGTTTCCTCATGGAGCTGGAATTGGATGTTGCCGTCATCCACCATGTTGTGCTTTGGCAAATCCAGGGAATTTTTTTTAACTTTGCTGAGGAGAGGTTTAGACACGAGACACCCAGTGGTATTAACTATAATGCTAAATCCCTTTGGATGGGACTGAAATATAACTCTCTGCCTTGCCATGGGTATTTTAGTCCTATTTTCTAACTCTTGAATGTCTGTCTGGCTTTGTGGAAAGAAAGTGCCATCTAACTTGCTGAAGGAACAGCCCATATGGTTTCTATTTTCTTTCTATATGTGATGAAGTGGGAGGGAGAAGATGTCTGCTTTGCTTTCCCTTCCAATCAATACTCTGCTTGATGACCTTGGGAGAGTCCTTTCTTGCCTGTGTACCTTTGACTTACCAGTCTATGTATGAAATAGAGTCAGGAATACTTGCAACTCACTTACCCCAAAGGACAAGTGCTGGGATAATCATAAAGGTTAAGATTACCTTTCCTGTGAGCTTCCACTGGCCATGCTTTACTCCAGGTGAAGATATATCTTTAGATTGAGCTTACTGGATTTTTCATAAATTTAGAGCAGGAAGAGGCCCTTGTGTTTTATATTTGAAGAAACCGTAGCGAGTTAAGAGTAGACTAGCATAAGTTGAAACACTTAGATGGTATGGTAAATATCCCTTCCTTCTATCACTCTGCTTGGTACTCTGCCAGCTTAGTGACCTCCTGGGAATGGGTCCTATATCATAGGTTCAGTTCATGGCCCTTCTATGTCTTCTTACCCTATGTCATTGTTACCTACACCTTTTGATGAATCATCCAAGGAAGAGTCATGAAATGCTCTGCAGGCTTTCCTCTAGAATTCTTCAAGATTCTGTGGATCTTGGCTCCTCCCTGGGGCTGCCCATCTTGTCCTTCACATACTACATGGTTGCTCACCTCAAACAGTCATGGATGTCTCTAACAATGTCACATGCTCCCAGTTCTCACATGGAAGTCATTGTTAGTAATTGCCCATCCACTGCTCAGAGTCAAAGTCTTTTAGACCCTCTCTGTGAGTTTTAGGTCACCCGTGAATTCTCTTCCTTTGAGTCATTGTGATCCACAATTTGCAGTGCGGTATCATTGGAACCATGAAGCAGTTACCAAATCCTATCTAGCTCATTCTCACCATCCTATTCAATCTTGGGTGCAGTTTGTCTTCCAACATCAGGACCTGTCCAAGATGTATGTACTCAAGGACTCATGGAATGGGCTGGCCACCCAGCTGCTGGACAAATCTAGACATTGTCCAATTCTTGATCTTTTCAGGTTGAATGGCAAGGCCAATTAAAATAGCCATGGCAAGGCCAGGAGCTATATTTGCATTGACTACAGTTTTCAGAGTATGTGGGGGTCAGTTCCATGGATCCAATGTCATCTTCAAATGGGAGCATTTGGAAAACCCCCTCATGGTTAGGGACCTTCTCTTCCATTTGGATTTTAAGGAAGAAATCCTCCTTGGCTATGGTGAATATCTTATGTGAGCATATGTCACTCTGTTCTGTGTTTCACTGGCTGTTAAAACTCAAGTCCACAAGCATTTATTAAGTACTGGTATTATGTACCAAGTACTCTGCAAAGTGCTGGGATTACAAATATAAGCAAAAAGAGAGTGCCAACCATCAAAGAGCTTATATTCTAATGGGGAAAAATAACACTGAGAAGGAGCTGAAAAGAAGGGAGGAAGGGGAAAGGGGGAAGGAAAGGGTATGCTAGAACATGTATTAAAATATGGAAAGTCTAAATTAGAAAGAATGAGGAGAGGAGTGGATCAAGCTTAGCTGGCTTGGCCATTTCCTCAAAATGGAGGTTTCAGGAGGAGTTCACCAATCAGAGGAAGGGGCTTAAGGGGTAGAAGGATCTTTCAGGATGAAAAAGCTGCTGGGGAATGGGAGAGAAGGACAGAGAGTCAGGAGCAAAGCCAGGAAAGAAGGATTATTAAACAAAGTTCTTTTTCTGGTTGCATCTGTTATAGAACTGTGCATCATTTTAACACATAAAGAGTAGACACCTTGATTAAACAAAGCCTTGAAATTTGCTTCTCATTCTTTTGAGATCTTTTGTAATCCACAAATAGGAGGAGCATGAGCTTATATTTTCTACACGTTGAGTTGTGTAAGTGTAAAAATGTATTCAGGTGTAAAAAGTCACTTGTGAAATCCTTCCCATTTCCTTCATAAGTTTCCATGAAAGATAGTACTGACCTGCATCATACAGACTTTAAGGAAGAGTATATAGGTCAGGAGTTCCTGATGCCTTTTTTAGTTTTTAGGGTTTTTTTGGTAGTAACATCTCTGATCTTTTCCATTATTTTGTCATTTTTCCCCTTTTTAAGATACTTTGAAAATAGGTGCATAGGGGCTTTAAAAACGTAATGCTTCCAGTATGGATTTCTTCTGAATGGATTCCAGACCCTCTGGAAAGCCTTATCTTCTGAAGGAGCATTGCTACTTCCTGACATAGTAGAGTGAAGTCCTTCACTTTTGTCAATGATGAGACTAGATCAGACTACAAATTCTAGTAGATCCATTAAAAAAAAAAGAAAACCTGTTACTTGTTGTTCTCTTTCTAGTTTTCTCTAGAAATGATCTCAGGATGATCTGCTTTAGCCTAGTCTAATCCCAAAGTTTCTCTATGATTGCTTTATATTCTTTTTTGAGATCACTACTATGTGTTATCATCTGTTATTTTCATCCATGAAGGGTTTTTTTTTGGGTTTTTTTTTGGTTTTTTTTTTTTTTACAAATGAGCTTGGACTCTAAACCCTTGGATGTGTCATTTGGATGCTATATCTCTCTCCCTGGCACAAGTAGGTTTCTGGGCTTTTTTGTCCTCCATTTTGTGACAATGGTTTTGCATCTAAAAAATATCTCTAAGAAGTGGTGAGAGTTGCTGCCATTAATTTGGTCTGTGTCCATATTTCAGAGGTGATAGATTGGGATATAGCTGCTGTGGTAGCACATTGTATCTTATCTTTATATTTTCCTCTATTTGTTGCTGATTTTGTTCTACCTATCAGTAATCTGATGACACACAGAGAGGTATTTCTGAAGTGACTTCATTGGTAACCCAGGGTTTTCTGTTAATAATCAACATTATCTCATAGTTTTGTTTTTTGTTGAACTTATTTGGAACTCATCAAGGCCAGTCAGTGAACAAGCATATGTTAAGCATTTTACTATGTGTCACTGTGCTAAATGCCAAGGATATAAAGAAAGACACAAATGCAGTCCTTACCCTCAAGAAACTCACATTCCCATGGAAAAGACAACATGCACAAATCCAACACGTTCTATGTATAATGTAGATAGAAGGTGATGTAGTTCTGCATTAACCATCTGTAATTTGGACACCTCTAACTGGATAACCTGTAAACATCTCAAATTAAATGTGTTCAAGACAGGATTGTTATCTTTTCCTCCAACTCTCTACTCTTACAGAAGGTAGGACATGAGCTAAGGCTTAAAGGAAGCCAGGGAATCTAAAAGGCAAAAGGTAAAAGGGAAAGGCAGTGCAAAGATTCAGGGATGGCAGATGGAGCATTGCATGTGAGTAATAGTGGTCAGGTCAATGCTGCTAGGTCATAGAGTATTGAAAGGACAAGAAAGTGCAAGAAGGCTGGAAAGGCAGGAAGTGACTGGGTTGTGAAAGACTTTGAAAGCCAAACAGGATTTTATATTTCACCCTGGAGGTAATAGGAACCTCTGAAGTTTGAGGGGTCAGGAAGCAGAGGAAAATCACTTTGGTGTTTCTAAGAGGAGTTTGAATTTGAGTGAAGAAAGACTGAAACAGACAGACCAACCAAAAGTCTGTTAAAGTAGTCCAAGAGAGGTGATGAGAGCCTATCCACACCAAGGTGGTGGCTGTATAGGTGCTGAGAAGGAGGCTTACATGAAAGGTGCTGGGAACATAAGTGACAAAATATGACAATGGTTTGGATATGTGGGATGAGGACAAGTGGGGAGATGAGGATGATTTTGAGGCTGTGGGCTTGGATGAATGAGAGAATAGCAGTACCCTCAAGAATAATAACTGATTCTGTGTCATTCCAATTACACTACCAAAAAAACACATTTTATAGAGCTAGAAAAAATAACAAAATTAATCTGGAAGAACAAAAGGTCAAGAATATCAAAGGAATTAATGAAAACAAATGTGAAGGAAGGTGGCCTAGCTGATGTCAAGCTGTATTATAAAATGATAATGATCCAAACAATCTGGTATTGGTTAAGAGATAGAGTGGTGGATCAGTAGAATAGATTAGGTACACAATACATAGAAGTAAATGACTAAAATAATTTAGTGTTTTATAAACCCAAAGATTCAAGCTTAGGGTACAAGGACATATTATTTGACAAAAACTGCTAGGAAAACTGGAAAGTGGTTTGGCAGAAATTAGGTTTAGACCAGCATCTCACACCATACACCAAGATAAGGTTAAAATGGATACATAATTTAGATATAAAAGGTGATACCATGGGCAAATTTGGGGAACATGGAATAGTTTACCTTTCAGATCTATGGATAAGGGAAGAATTTATGACCAAACAAGAGATAAGGAGCACTGAGAAATGTGAAATGGATAACTTTTATTACATTAAATTAAAAAGATTTGCACAAACAAAACCAATGCAACAAAGATTAGAAGAAAAGTAGAATGCTGGGGAAAAATTTTGTAGCAAGTGTCTATGATTAAGGCCTCATTTCTCAAATATATAGAAGACTGAGTGAATCAAATTTATAAGAATATAAGTCATTTCCCAATTGATAAATGGTCAACGGAGATGCACAGGCAGTTTTCAGACAAGGAAATCAAAACTATCTATAGTCATATAAAATGTTCTAAATCACTATTGATTAGAGAAATGTAAATTAAAACAACTCTGAAGTACCACCTCACACTATCAGATTGACTAATATGACAGAAAAAGAAAATGACAAATGTTGGAATGGATATGGAAAAATTGAGACACTAATGCACTGTTGGTGAAGTTGTATACTGATTTAATTATTCTGTAGAGCAATTAGGAACTATGCCCAAAGGGCTAGACAATCATGCACATCCTTTGACCAAGTAATACCACTACTAAGTATGTATCTCAAAGAGATTTTTTAAAAAGGAAAAGGATATATTTGTAAATACATACATACATACATCTATATCTATCTGTCACTATATATCTATATCTACATACAGAGAGACAGAGAGAGAGAGAGAGAGAGGGAGAGAAACTCTTTGTGGTGGCAAAGAATTGGAAATTGAAGACTTGCTAATCAATTGGGGAATGGTTGAACAAGTTGTAGTGTATGATTGTAATGGAACACTGTTGTGCTATGAGAAGAGACAAGCAGGATGATTTCAGAAAACCTGAAAAGGTTTAAATGAACTAATGCAAAGTGAAGTGAATAGAACCAGGAGAACATTGTACACAGTAACAGCAATATCATATGATGATCAATTATGAATGACTTAGCTATTCTCAGAAATATAATGATCTAAGACAATTCCAAAGGACTCATGATGAAAAAATGCTCTCCACCTCCAGAGAAAGAACTGACGGAGTCTGAATGCAGATCAAAACATATTAATTTTCCACTTTATTTTGTTTGTGTTTTTTTTGTCTGTTTTCTTTCACTACGTGACTAATATGGAAATATTTTGCATGATTGCACATACTGCATATATATATTGCACATATATTGCACATATATAACCTATATCAAATTGCTTGCTATCTCAGGGAGGGGACAGGGGACAGAGAAAGGGAAAGAATTTGGAACTCAACATTTTCTTTAAAAATGAATGTTAAAAATTGTTTTTGCATCAAATTGGAGAAAATAAAATATTATTTAAAAATAATAATAGGTAGGAAGAAGCAAGAGTTGGGGGGAGGGGGGAGACAATGTTCAGTTTGGAACATTTTTAATTTGAAATGCTTCCAGACATCCAGTTCAAGGAGCCCAAAACACAAATTTAGTGGTTCACTAACTAGAAGTTGGGGCTTTATTTCTTGATATGCAAAATCTCTGCTTAGAGATGATCATTGAATCTGTGGGAAGCAATGAGCTCACTAACTGAGACAGTAATAAGAGAAAAGAGCAGAAAATCTAGGACAGAGGCTTGGAAGACACCCTTAGTTAGTGGGTGCACCCTGGATAAAGAGCCAATAAAGAAGACTGAGAAGGCATTCTGGGCTCCAGGCATTAAGTTTCTGAGGAGGCTACACTTGTCTTTTGATATCACATTTGTTAATACACGGTGATATTTACAATTTTTACCATCCAACTTGTGTTTTTCCCCTTCTTTGGAGCTTCTCCTGAAGGCCTTTACTGAATTTCTCCATTTTTAAATCTTCTACAACAAATACTGCCCCCCCAAAATGCTGGCATCTTCATGATGATCTGTTTGCTTCTATTCATCATAAGCCTTGTGAAGCAAGGTGAAGTGTTTATTTTACGGTAATTGCTCCCTCAGGAGAACAGACCTATGGATCATGGTTACACTTAGTTAGAAAGAGAAAGCATGTATTGAGACCTTACCATGTTCCCAACATTATACCCAATGTGTAGATATCAATACAAGCAGATCAGCTTCTGCCTAAGGATTGCATTCTGATGGGGGAAGACCATGCCAAAAGGGAACTGGAAATGGAGCAGAGTGCATGGTATAGGAATAGCCAGGCAGTGAAGCAGAGAGCCCTGGGTCCAGTAAAGGGAAGCTGCAAACTTGTCTTTTGGAGCTTAAAGGAGTTTCTGGGGCAAAGTCCAAGGCTCCAGTGGGAAAGAGACCAGGATGATGGCCAAAGTGGAGGCAGCATGATATAGAAATGGCCAGAGCATTCTCCTTTTTTTGACTCCTAGTTTCCTTTATAGTGATACAGGTATCAAATGTGAATGTATTTGCATAGTGCCTGATACATAGTAGTAATATAAGAAGTATTTGTTCTATTCCCTTTCCCCTGAATATAATCATAGAACACACATTGGATATACTGCTAGGGTGTATCCATATGGGTGGACTGGTCACTGGAGACAGACCACTTTCAGAAGGCCAACAGTAACACTCATGTTTATAGTAGTGAGTAAATAAATATTTATTGATCATCTATTATGTGTCAGTCACTGTGCTAAGTACTAGGGATACAAAGAAAGACAAAAGATGAGACAGTTCCTGCCCTTGAGGAGCTTACAATCTAATAGGGGAGACAAGCAAGAAAATATGGATAAACAAGCTATATACAGGAGAAATAGGAAGTAACAGAGGAAATGTGCTATAATTAAGAAGAGTTGGGAAAGGTTTCCTGTTTTATACCATCCAAATGAATGATGAGGTCAGAAGCTAGATTGCAGGGAGTTTAGAAGAGAAGGGAGTTTAGAAGAGCTCCCTGCCCTCCTTTCTGACATTCCTTTGCTTTCATCATGGAAGCCACAGAAAACTTGGGCATGTGTTGTATATTTGTCTGTACTGAGGTTTGCTGTGGACAAAAAAACCCCATCACCTTGGTGATGAAAGGCTGGGGTAATGCCAAAGAAGGAATCTAGGTTTCTTTTACTAGAGAGGTAAAACCATGTTACACCAATACTTGTTAATATTATTGGTTACGGTACATTGCATGAAAAATTCAAGGCTCTCGATCTCCAGATCTATTCTTTCTATATCTTTCATTGGCTCACAAGCTTCCTGGTGGGTATCCTCGCAGGCAGTGGGGAGAACCAGCCTGGGGGGTGGGAATAAGCCACGATGGTGAAGGTATCTATTACCTCGTAGCTGGCAGTGAACCCCCAGGAAAGGGGCAGACCTGTGAACGAAGTCTAGCATCTTTACAACTCCAGAATGGGGAGGAGTCAGCAAATTTCAACAAGTCACACACCTAATACCATTGGGTATTTCAGCAGGAGGCATGTCACATTTGTGGTTGCCAAATGTCCTAGGTGATCACAGGTGATGTTCTGAAAAGCCCTGCATGACCTTCTACTTTCCTGTAGGGGGTGAGGGAGGGCACTGTCCATCCCAGGATGTACAGGCCTGAGAAGCCTGAGGGATATCATGGGAAACATCCTTCCTTTGGGTGCATACATAGATGAAGGCCAAGATCCAGGCATCTCCTAACTCTTGCAGATGGTTTAGATTTGGAAGATCTGAATGGGGTTCGCTGTTGTCATATAAGAATGAAGCTCAGTGTCAGAAGGTGGTGAATCCAATTGGACCCATGTAAGTAGGAGACCACACTGTGAAGTGATGGGGTTCCTACATCTGTAAGAGGCCTTCAGTAGTTTCTGGGATGCTACTAGCATTTCATGATCCAGGATTCCTGCTCTAACAACATCTCTAACCTGCTGTAGCACCTTAAGATTTTCTAGAAAACCTCAGAGGTAAACAGCACATTCAGTTAACTAGTGGAGGCCTATCAACAATGGGATTTCCCTCCCCCTAAAGCAGGATAATCTGCAGCGCTCATAGAGCCACACAGCCACTTCACTGGTCTATTGCATGTACCACATTTACCATCTTACCATTCCAATTTGGGAAATAGTTGGTGTGGTCTAGGTATAGGTAGATGAAATGAACCACTTCTGGATGCTGGGATGGATCCCTACAGTAGACAGAATAGAGCCAAGACAAGTTACCACCTACTGGTCCAGCAAGTGCTGGAATGTCAGAATCATGAACTTTTGAAAGATTGTGGGGGATAGGGTAGGTAAAACAGAAAAATCAGTTTGTAAGTCCCTAAGGATTCATAAACTTGAATTACATTGCACACTTCTTTACTCCAAACCCCAAATATCCAGGTTAGTGAATATCACCACCCCTACCAGATGGTCTGACAGGTTGGGTGGGCATCAGAGGCAAGGAGCAACTAGATCTAATGAGAAGGATTCTCTAAGGAAGTCACAAACAGCTCTGAGGATCAGAAGGGAGCAGAGGTTGGAAGAACCTCTCCCTCTGGTGATTTTTCAAAATCTCTGGCAGCACCAAGCTTTGGCCTGATCAATAAGTTGATCCTTCCAGCTTTCCTTAAGATAGGTTAATCACCCAATCATAATGCCTCATGGGTTGATAACTCTTCTTCCTCAATAGTGCTAAAAAATATCTCATTCATGTTGGGAAGGAGCTGTGACTTGGGACTTGGCCAGGGAGTTTGGCCAGATGCCACACAAATCTGCCCCAGGCAATGCTTTGGACAGTACATGGAAGGGAATGTGACCTTCCAGCATTCCAGGCAATGATTGGATTGTGTATGCCAGATATCAGATAACTGAGACTATTGGGAAGAGAGTAGGGCAGGTTTTATTCTGAATTAGTATTTTGTAATGTTTTCCACCCCAATATCACAAGGACTTGGTCTTCTGTGTCATATATTAAGACCAAAATGAGTACTTTTTGATTATTTCAGCTATTTCTGGGATGACACAAGACTTCAGGGGTAATCACTTTTATTAGACAAGAATCAGAAATCTAAAGTTCATTGTCAGTTTTCATTAAAGCTGGAACCCACAATTCTGTTAATACAGAACTTTGATGTCAAGGGCAGGGAATAGGTGGGCTCTGGCATAGACTGGTTGGATTAGTCATTCTGGGGATGATTGGAGATGAGAGAATATCCTCACCACTTTACCCATGGTGTTGAATTGGCTTGATTGTAGTTTATGGTCTGGGTCATAAAGATGGTTCCAACCTGCTACCTCATGACCTGCGTTGACTATTTCTGTTATATGTAGATAACAACTGGTCAGATTGGCAGAATTCTGCAGACTGGCTGCATCCTCAGGCAGGATTACATGTGGACGTGTTGCCAGAGGGGCACAAGAAAGTTCAAGCTGATGACTACACCCCCCTGGGTTAATTCATCTTGAAAGAACCTCTAAAAGTGATCTACAAGGGCAGAAATACTTTGTATTAAGACCTAACTCAAAGTCTTGGAGTTGGCATGTTTTGCTATGATCCTTTTCCTTTCTAAGAATTCTAATCCATGATTGGATGGGGGTGGGTAGATATCAAAAGTTTCATTGAGTGCCTACAGAATCCCCTCCCTCCCCTTTGTTGTACAATACAGTGCTGTTTTGTGAGATAGTAGTCACCCAGCAAGGTCTATCCCACCTAATGAGTTACAATAAAGGCATTTGTCACTACATTTCTCTCTACCATTGTCCCTTGCTGAATATTATGTGTCTGTTTCCACTGATTTCAGCTGTCTGGATATCTTCAGGGACAGCTAATACTCTGAACATCATTCACTGGGGATGCTGTGCTTAGTAAGCCTCTCCCCTGTAGATGACCTACAGCTCTCCTCAGTCCATGTCTTTTTTTCCCACTCAGTGGCTATGAACCTCTTCTCAGCCACAGTGCTCACCACCAAACAAACCACCAATATAAAATCATACCTGCTCCTTGGGCACATCTCTTATGTCTCCTCCTGTTCTTCATACTTCAACTTTTATCTGATCTGCGGTCAGAAACCCATTTTAGTTTTTAGTTTTTACTTCTCTACTCTGACTAGGGCAGGTTTCCCCAGGGCTTCATTTCCTTAAATGGAAAAGGAGTTGAGTGAAACTGGTAAGGAAACAGTGTTCAACTTTTCCCATCATGCTCTCCTGCAAATCACCACATGCTGCGCTTATTGGAGAAGAATCATAAAGCTGGTGAGCTTTGTTCCACTTTTCCACAGCAAAACAAATCAGTCTGATCTCCCTTTGGTCTCTTCACTACCTATAAATGCTGGACCCTTCTCTCCTCTCTCCAGGCATGACCTCCATCTAACCCTTTTGTGCCTGTGAATACACACAACAGCTAATGTCCTGGGCAGATAGAGTAACTCTTCTGAGCAATTTGAACAAGAACTTGAAAGACTGAAGAAGATGATAATAAATGCTAATATTAAGACTGGATTTTTTTTTAATCCCAGACTTCTATTTTCAGGAGGAAATTAATCTTAGTGAAAGAGGATATGCAGGATGTCAGGAAGTGGCTGTCAGCTCAGTGTAATGCTTTCAGAGAGAGTTAGCTAAGATGTGCTGAGTTGGGGGGTCAGATTTTGGTTCAGTGGGGAGACAATGAATTAAGTGCTAACGAAATGTGCTAGATTGACAAATGACTATTCTGTTTATCCACTGGAAGTGCTCAGAATGGAGCACTTCCCTCCCCATTCCCCATACATGTTCTCAGTCTTATATTTCTTTCTGTTTATCCTCCCTTTCCCCTTCCACACTGAGTTTTGATCTTTCATGGAAATAAGGAAATATCACTCCAGAAAAATAGGACAATAGCTTCGTATTAGACTCTTGTAACAATTTTCCTCTGAACACCCCAATACAAGAATTCCTGCTCTGACCCCATTCCTGTGCCATAATAGGACTGGATAGTACAACCTTTAAAATCTTCTTCCTAAAATAAGCCTGCAGACATGGGACATTGCCCACTCTTTCTGAAAGTTTGGGACAATGTTGGGCCAAGGACTTCCTTCCAGGCAGAGCTCATGCTCCTTTTCCCATGACTATGCTAATTAAATCAGTGGCATTTAATCTGGTCTCTGGACTCTGTGACCAACATTTTTTTGTGTTTGAGGTTATGCTGATTCATGCCACAGTACTGGGGACAAATAGGCTATAGAGTAACAGGCAATGAGCTAACTCAGCAGCAAGAGATCCATGGAAACATAGGAACTTCCATCTGAGAGGACCCCAGAGGTTGCTGGACACCCAGGTGATCTGGTCTGGTGATCATCTCAAGCTTAGGAGACACTCCTACTCCTGGCTATTGGTTGATCTTCTGGAAAAGTGGGGACTGGCAGGAAAGCCCTAGGCTTGTCTCTTCTGCATGAGCAGAGATGCTGCCATCAAACTCTTCTCATCTCATTGCCATGGAAGCACTTTCTTTGACCTACTCAATAACCCATAACAAAGTTGGCTCTGTCTTACAGTTTCAGCACAGAGAACAATGTCTGGCCCTTAGTACGTGCTCGATAAATGCCTGTTGATCCTTTGACTCTCTGTTCTCCAAGATCACTAGTGACAGTTTCATTGTCAAATCCTGTTGTTTTGTCCTTCATTTTTGAAGAGGACCAGTGACATCATAGAATGCTATCTTGACTTGTGCGTGAATTGGACTTCAGTGAGTCAGAGTTGCACAAAGTCCTTGGCCTCACTCTCTCTTCCAGAGTAATCAAAGTCCAGTTGCAGGACAAAAGTCAACACGATTGGAGATGGCACGGGATGAAGGGGAGTCTTTGGCATCTTTGATGTCTGGCCAAGCAATAAGCACCCCACAGTGTCTGCTTCAGCCACCTTCATGGACATTGGAATTCCCACATTGTTCTCATCTACCCGTTCCACCAGGGGAAATCCTAACACACTTAGAATAGATACCCGCTAACTCACCAACAGGTTTGAGGTCTGTTGATAACCCACAACCTGGTTTAGCCCATCTGCCAAGATGATTTACTGGGTTGGGCTGCTTCTCATGCTACAGCTTTTTGGAGCCACAGGTGAGAGCTGAGTGCCAGGTAGACACCAAAGATGCTTGAGCAGCCCTGAAAAGGGCTTGGCAAGCCCTCACTCCAGAAGTGCTAGTCCTCTTGGACACCCCATACACCCCTATCAAATCCAATGGCTTTACCTCAGTCCTGATCCTCCTTGGCATTTCTATCTCTTGAGATTTGGCGGGGGTGCTCTTTTTCTGCCCATGATTTCTGAGACCCTGGACTATTGTGCCACCTTTCTGATGGCTACTTCTCTGCCTCCTCTTGTTCCTTCTCCTCCTCTTACTTCTGAGGAGTGAGCCCCCAGGTTTGGTCCTTAATTCTTAACCTAGCAGCTAGGTGGCATGTAGATAGGTCACTGGTCTTAGTCAGTAAGAGTTGAGTTCCCTTCAGATACTTACTTGCTTGGTCAAGCCACTTGAACTCCCTCAACCTCAGTTTCCTCATCTGTAAAATAAGGACAATAACAACACTTATGTTAGAAGGCTATTGTGAAAATCAAAGAGATCACACGTAAAGCACTCTGAAAACCTTAAAGCATTTCAAAAATATTGGCTAGGATTATTATTGCTGTTGCTATTAATCCTAACTCTCAGGCTGTGCAGCATTCTTCTCACAGGATGGTGCATGCTCTGTCCTTTGGACAGCTCCTCTCTTCCTGTGAAATCAGCTGTCACCTCTAAGCAGATTCCTCCCTGATGTGCCAAGAACAGACTTCCTGGGGAGGGACAGCTGTGACTCCAGGAGAGGCTTCATGAGCCCTTATAGGCCCTCACTGGTCAGACTGATGGGGGCTCTCCTCTGTCGTTATCGGGTGGCCAAATGAAAGCTGGGACAAGTGGACTGGTGAGGGACTCCAGGCTGAGACGAGGGGTCAGCTCGACTACTGTTCATTGATTCTGATTCAGAGGATCTGCTTCCATCCCCTCTTGTTCTCCCTCTCTGAGGTGCCCTAGATAAGCAGGCAAATGTTAGGAACTGGCCCCTGCTCCAGTTTCAAGGGAAATATGCCTCCCTCCCCCACCCTTATAACCCTGCTTTTAAAAAGCGTATTCTCTGTTCAAGTGCATTTTAAAAATGTTGTTGTAAAGTCAGTGGGTCATAGTGTTAGTTATAGCATCACAGAGGAGCCTCATCACAGAGGCTAGACTGGGGTGATAATCCCTCCCCATCTCTGGGCCAGAGTTTCCTCATCTATAGAATGATGGGATTCAACTACATACTGTCTAAGATCCTTTCCATTTTTAGAACCAGGATCCTAAGTTAGGCAAAATAGAGGTAGCACAGGGCCTGGAATCTGGAAGACCTGAGTTCAAATCTGGCCTCAGACATGAACTAGCTGTGTGACCTTGAGAACTCTTAGATGCCTCATCTGTGAAATAGGAATAATAAGAACACTTACCTCCCAGAGGTTGTTGTGAGGATCAAAGGAGATAATATGTAGGGTGCTTTGAAAACCTTAAGGTGCTATATAAATGCCATCATCAACATCATCATTGTATTCTAAATTCTCTTTGTTGTTATTTAGTCATTTCAGTTTTGTCTGACTCTTCAAGTGATCCCACTTGGGGTTTTCTTGGCAGAAATACTGCAGTGGTTTGCCATTATTTTGTCCAGCTTATTTTACAGATGAGGAAACTGAGGCAGAGTTAAGTGACTTGCCCAGGGTCACACTGCTAGTAAGTGTCTGAGGCTGATTTAAACTCAGGTCTTCCTGACTCCAGGTCTGGTGCTCTATCCACTGCACCACCCAGCTACCCCCTACATTTTCTCAGTGGAAGAAAAACACTGACATTGGAGCCTGAGGGGCTGGGTTCAGATCTCAACTCTGTCACTACTTATGTGGCCTTGGACAAGTGCCTTCACTTCCTTGGGGCTCTGTTTCCCCATCTGTAAAATGATGGAATAAGCAGGCTCCCAAGCTCTTGGTAGCTCTAAAACAATTACCTCATGATCCCACACCTCTGATGGAGTAAGAAGCAAGTCAGAAACATTTCAAAAGAACTCCAGCTGTAAGTGTGAAGAGGCTGTGTTCAAGAAGCAGTCACCGGCTTTCCCCCAGAGGAAGGGCACCCACTGAGCTACCTGCTCCCACTATTCCCTTTTGTTTTGCCAAAAGACAAGAGGAAAAGCAGGTCTTGGGTAAGTCAGTACAATTCCACCTGTGCTGAATTAAGTGCCTCTTATGTGCCCAGCCCTGGGCTGGTCTCTGGGACCACAAACACAAAAAGAAAGCAGACTTTGCCCCCAGAGAGCTTGCATTCAGCTCACTTCCTCCCATTTCTGCACCATACTGGGGGCCAACAACAGGGCTCACAGTCATGGGGGGCATTGGGATGGGGAGGGTGCTAGGAGCATGGGAATTAGAAGGACCAAGTGGGAGTCCATTTGCTAATCAGTCGCCAACAGGTGACTCAGCTCTCTTGATCCAGCTGTCAAAGTCACAGGAGAGAAGATGCTGCCAAGGCCTTGAGAACCAAGTTTCCTAAGAATGTTGAAGCCGGAGCCACTGAGGTCCCCGAAGGGCCTTTGTCTAGGAGAATTCCAAGTGGCTGAAGGAAGCATTTGACTCAAGCCTGGAGGTGGGGAATGGTAGGACATCGAGTGCCTTCAGCTACAGATGCCCACTATAAAATACCATGCTTCTCACTGGGTTTGCCAGGCTCTCTGAATATGGAGTTCTACCGGTGTGCAGAATGAAGAGACTGCCATGTTTCAGGGAGAGCTGCTGTGGCCAGAATGATTCACCCTCCTAGAGCCAGCCTGGGAAGGAACCTCTTAGCACTTCGCTGGTTTAATCCATGGATGTCAGGCACCGAGCCCGTCACTCAGACCATACCTACAGCCCTCCCAGCTTTGTGGATCCTGCTTGAGCTTGTACTCCACCTGCGGGACCTTTGAGAGCCAGGATCCCCCCATGCCCTGTGAGCCAAAGGATTGGGGTTTCAGGGAAGAGAATCACCACGGAAGAAGCCATGATTCTCTTGGACTCTTTTTGCTTGTAATGATTAGGATGTCATATTCATGGCACCATTTTCCACCCTAATTGCAGGTTAAGTATCACACACAAAAGTCAGTCACCAAGCCTTCTTGTGTGCCAGGAACTGTGCTCAGACTGGTGATAAGAAGACTGGCATAAGGAGGAGGAGCAGTCAGGCTTCCAATTCTAACCTACAGATTTTTAGGGAAGGTTACATCATTTCTGAGTTAACCACCTTGCCACACCCCACCCCCAGCTCTGTGCCACAAAAAGTTTTTTTCCTCAAAAGTAATGTATACCTGCGATTCTGTGAACCCTGGAGACCTTCCTGGAATCTTTTCCCCATCTTTCTCATGGAGATTCACACATGTGTAGTCTACTCTGTTCAGCAGGAACATGCGAGGTACGTATCCCATTCGGAATGGAAAGCAGTCTGAGGAAGACAAGATGGATGCTGACTTTGCCCCAGCTTTCTCTTATCCCCCTGTATTACTTTGTTCATGTCTCACTGTGGACTTTGTTATTTGCTGACTGACACAAAAGCCTTGAATTATGAATAACAGAATGAACAACAACCCAGGAGTCTTGGGAGAGTGCACTACATAATCAGCACCCCTCCACATAGACAACCTTTGAAGAAATGGATTCTAGCGGACCCAGCTCAGCAACCTCCAGGGGAGGCGCTGGGGAACTTGTGCTCCCTCTCTCATTTTTGTAAATACTGTAAAATTCAGTTCAGTTGAATTCAACTACATGTAATAAATATTGAATGTAAGTGATGAAAACGATGACTGGCATTTGTCCTAAGCTTTTCCAACCTTTCTCGGATTTCTAGAACCTGTAAGATATGTCCAGAAGGCATATTATCCCTACTTTCTTGAGAAGGAAACTCAGATTGAGTGATTTGCTCAAGATGATAGATTTAGTAAGTGATAGCAATGGGTTTGAAGCATGTCTTCCCGACTCCAAGCCCATGCCTCTATCCACTGGTTCTACCATGTGCTAGTCACTGGAGATTTTTTTAAAAAGACAAAAGCCAAATGGCACCTGTCCTCAAGAAGCTTGCATTCTAATCCCCTGCTGACCCTTTCTCTGACTGATGAGGGTAGAATTAGATGAGATAAGCACAACAATGAGGTCCAATGGCAGGATTCTGAGAGAGCTGAAGAGAGTCCAGTGGGCAATATCTGGACAGGGCCTGGAGTTCGAACAGCTTGGGTGTTATGGACTTCTCCTAGCCAGAGTCCTTTCTTCTTCCTCAGGAAAAGCTCTTGCAGATATGGGGCTGCTGGTGGTGAAAGCAGTCATGTTGATCAGGGAGTGATGGCATCAGCCCTGGTTCAGCTCCCTCCACCACCAGCTAGCTGATCCCCAGGGCAGTCTTTGATCTGAGAGTGCTCACCTTCCCACAATCTCGAGATTACGTAACTTTGAAAACAACATTTCCCCACAAAATTGACATTTTACTTGCCATCAGGGAATGGCAGAGAAAGAGCTGTGCTGATCAGGCAGGCCCTCAAGGGATGGCTGCATTGTCACATATCTCTTAAGCTGCTTGAGAGAAGCCCAGCATTCAGACACAGGCTGCCAGTTTCTCACTGGGCCATCTCCAGAGTGTTCAGTGTTTGGTTCTGGGTCTCAAAGTTTAGGAAGGACATTGATCCCTGGAGAGAGTCATGGGAGGAGTCCAGCCAGGATAGGGAAAGGCCTCCAAATCATATCATAAGAGAACATGCTGAAGGAATGTTTCAGCTAATGATGAGAAGACTTGGACACTGGCAATGACAGCTACCAAGCCTCTAGTTTACAGGATCTTTCCTCCCTTTGAGGAAAATTGGACCATTTCTCCTTTATCTGTGGGATATTTCCTGAATTCCCTGTGATCTTTCAGGTGTCACCCAGAGGCTCGGCAATCTCACGTGGTGGTTTATTCCATGCTGGAGAAAGCAGCACCTCCATGGCAGCCACACTGAGCTCATGCAGCCAAGCTGGGGGCATTCTTGGAGTGATCTCCATGCTATCTGGGCTACAATAACTCTCTCAGCCTTGTCTGGTCTGCCCTTTCAGTGGAAGGTCATTTTCCTTGCAAGAGAAAACAAGCAAAGCAGCAGTTTGCCAGCTCCACCTTCTCTCTGCCTTTGGTGATCGCTGCCTGTCTGCTTCAAGCGCTGTCTGAATCCTTTCTCCAAGTCACCTCTTTTCTCCAATAGAACTTCCCCCAACCACCATTTCCTCCCCCATCGTGGCTTGTTGTGAGCCTTAGCACTGTGTCGTCCTTCCTGCCATACATTTCGTGTTTTTGTATTCACTCTCCACCCCCTCATCTCGTTCCCAGGATCAGTGTATGTTTGACAAATCAAAGTCCCTCATGAGCAGCCTGTGCATCCACATTGGTTTCTTTAGGAAGTTTCTTCTTTCCTTCCTCCTCAGAGTAGTTCCTTCCTTCCTTCCTTTTCTTTCTTTCCCCTTTTTCTTTCATTTTTCCTTTCCTTTCTTCCTTGTTTCCTTCCTTCATCTTTCTCTTTTCTCTCACTTCCTTATTTTTTTCCTTTATTCCTCTCTCCTTTCTCCTCCTTCTCCTTTTTCCATCCTCCCTGAGTTGATGTCCCTTATAGAATCTTAACTTAAGAAATTCTACTTATCTTTCCTTTGAACCCTTTGAAATCTCTTTCCAAATCTGTGGTGCATGTCAGACTATGCCCATTATTTCTCCCTTCTCTCATGCATTCTAAGTTGTAGTGTGTGCTCCAAGTTCTCATAAAGTCTAATCCCAGTGACCAGTTCTTTGTTATAGGAGAACAATGTGGACTAAACCTAGAACATTAGTCTTGAATCCTATTGTTAGGGGGTGCACATGGCAAACTGAAGAATGTATTTTATTAAAGAGAACTAGGGAGCCACTGAAGATCAGGAGTCTATTACAATGAATTAGATAAAGAATTATAACAATAATCATTACTCGTGTAACAATAAAGGTTTCCAAATTACTGATAGTGTGGATATGTTAGAAAGCAGAGATGGATGAAAGACATTTCAACAAAGGGAGAGGCCTGAGAAAAGGCACAGAGATGGGAAAAGTACAAGTTGCAGATGGAAACTTTGAGCTTTCTAGTTTATCAAGCAATACAAAATAAAGCTTGTATGTTAGAGGAAGAGAGGGAAATAAGACTGTAGGGCAGATTTGGACCAAATCTGGGACGTCTATTCAAGACTGAGTTTGGATTTTACTTAGGAAACAATAAGAAACTATAGTAGTGTATGGAAAGATGAATTCTAGTATTATAGTAATAGCATCCTGGTAAAAATCAGTCTGTCAATGGTATGCAAAATAGCTTAGAGGGAAGAGAGTTTGGAAGTGAGAAGACCTAGGAGGATATTGGAAAAGCCTCCACTAGTGATTACATATGTGGTGGTTGTAATAAGAAACAAAAAGAAGGTACAGAAATAGAAATGTTTAAAAGAAGAATCAACAAGGCTTGGAGAATGGATGTGAGGACTGAAGAATGAGAAGTCAAGGGTAACTCTGTATTTTGAAACTGAGTAACTAGGAGAATGTTGGTGCCATTATCTGAAATAGGGATGCTAGTAAGAGGAGCCAATTAGAGGGAGGCTAAGAGGGAATTAATTTTCTTATGCACATTCTGAGTCTGAGCTGCTGGTGAGACATAGGTGGTTAAAAATGAGAAACTATTTCACAGGAAAAGGGTAGAACTAGAGTTTGAGTTTGAAACACCATCTTCATGAAGATAGAAGTTGAAGCCATGAGAGTGAATAAGATCACCGAAGGAGAGACAGTGAAGATAGAACTTTGGGGATAATTCATACTTAGATGAAATTCATACTTAGAGAAAGAGGGTGGTCAGAAAGTACTGGGGTAAGAGGAGAACTGAGATTGGACAGTGTCACAGAAGCCAAAAGAATGGGAATTTTCAAGCAGATGGTGATCAACAATGTCCAATGACCAAAGCCACTGGACTTGGTGATTAAGATGTCATTGTGACAAAAGAATAATGTTGCTCTAGTGGTGTGAAACCAGATTTCAAGGGTATTTGGGAGACAGGGTGTATTCAGGAAGTAGAGGTCCTAAGACTACTTTTTTGAGACAAGTTGGGGGAAAGAAGTAGAAAAGATGGATGGCAGTAGGTTGTGAGAAGGAGTTTGGGGGACTTTGTTTTTAGAATGGAAAATCCTCTGGCTTTTTGAAGCAGGGGGAAATAAGCCAGCAGGGAATCAATGGATCAAAGAAGGGGTAACTGATAGAGCAAAGTTCCAAGGACGGCTTCATTGTCATGACTCATGACTCTGGGCTTACACAGACTGAGGCTAGTGTCAGGAGAAAGACTTGTGAGGGGTCGTCTTCTATCCAGCTCATTGCTTCCACCTGGAATCAGTCAAGGAAAATCTCTAAATCTACTCATGACGACTTATGCCAAGTTTCCCCCAAATGTGGGTAATAAGATCCTCACATCCTATAAAAGTATTCAAGGTAACAAATGTAAATTAGCTTTGGGACACTTTTTATTTTACCTCATAGAAAATTTTAAAAGATGCAAAGGACTCACAGGACTCAGAAGACATCAAGAAAGAAAGCACACATGTAGCACTCAAAGCTTTTGATTTGTCATCCAGCCACTTCCCAAAGTCTCCCAATGAGGAGAAACCCACTGGCTTCAAAGGTGGCAATTCCTCTTTAGGACAGGCCTAGTGTTAGGAAATGCCCTCTGAGCTCAAGCTTAGCTTGGCCTCTTTGCAACTTCTCCCTATCGATCTTGTTTGGGTCCAAACAGAACACTCCCACAAACGAACAATGCCCCTTCCCCATGCTAGGCCTTCGAAGCCATGCACAGGGCCTATCAGTTCACCATTCCTGAAAGTTCTTCCTCTCTTATTGTGACCTCTTGAAATGCATTTGAGATCATCCTAGGGGATCACTTTTAATCTCACCCTGAAGTTAATTAAACACGTTGGCCTCTTGATGATGGAGAAAAGGACTGTTTGGGGAGTTAGCTCCTTTATTCCATACCTTAAGACCCCAGGACTCAAGAGTATGGAGAATCTAAGCAGGTGTTTTACTACAAAGCCTCTCTCATACTCCAGTGACTTCTGAAATCCATTAGGCTCATTAAGGGGTAATGACAATGCCTTGCATTTACGAGCCCCTGGGCAGCCATGCACATTGCAGAACTTTGTGGTTTAAATATCTGCCTGTTTCGGAGGAAGGGCTGAGGTGGATGAGCTGAGTTGGGGCTCCCTTCTTCCTCACTCTCCTGGGACCTTTCAACTACAGTAAACAGATACACATGAATGGGGCTGGGGAGAGCCCTGAGATCCCAGACTTCTACCATGTATATCTCGTTTGGGAAGTTAGAGGTTGCCTCATCTTGGCATCTCTAACCTGCTCTCCTCAACCCATTTCTGCTTTCCCATTCATGGGTGCCCCTTGTAGTGACTGTGCATTGTTTTCTGCTTTTCCATTACACATCTATACCCCCAAATCTCAGCCAAGGTACAGCTCAAGCATGATTTCTCTGGGCTCACTCAATGAGTTGTCATCCTTCCCCACCCCCAGCCACATATAGCATTCTATCCCACATTTGTCATAAGGCTTTTCTGCTTCTTTTCCCTATAGGTGAGGGATTGGAAGAGAGAGAAAATAAATGCTGGTCAATTGAAAAAATAAAATTTAATTTTAAAATATTTCTTTCCCATATCCAGTTACAGCTGCTCAAGCCACAGTGGCTTAGTTAGTGGATAGAATGCTGGCCTTGGAGTCAGAAAGACATAGATTCAGATTCTGCTTTTGATACTTACTAACTGCATGAATCTAGGGAATTCATTCCTACTTTTTAACCCTCAGTTTCCTAAATGGTAAAATGAAGGGAATCCCCTCTGCCTGCCTCACAGAGCTGGTGTGTGGCTCCAGTGAGATTAGATCATAAAGTGCTGCAGAAGGGCCAGCCATTTGTCCCTCCACAGACCAGCCTCTCCATGCTCTCTCATCTGCCCCATCTTTGCTTGTGTTCTCCCATCAGTCCTCCTCAGAGGGTCTTTCCAAATCTCTGGAGCCTTCTTTGGGATCTCCAACCCTTGTTCAGCTCATCTCTTATAGCTCATTCTCAATATAAGGCTGCTACATACCAGCCATGTGACTGTGGGCAAGTCATTTCCTTTTTTTTTTGGTTGCAGCATCCTCCTTTACGTCAATCATTCAATCAATGATCATTTCCTAAGTGCCCAGTCCTTGCTAGGTGCTGGGGATGCAAATATAGAGACAGTTGCTACTCTAAAGGAGCTACAGGAGAGGATGAAGTGAAATGACCCTTTCCATCCCTCTGCTCCAAAGAGAGAATAATGACCCCATGTTCTCCCTCCTTCTCTTCCCGACATATGTAACTTTACATGCCTAATTTTGTTTTTATGAAAGTCCCTAATTAGGGAAGAAAAAGTCTTTTGGAATGCTGTGATTCTATTTCACATGTTGTCAGCTGCTTTGGAGTTTGGGGGTGATTGCCTCTAATGGCATAAGCTCATTGATGAGATAATAAGAATGCTAACAATGATAGATCACTTTACATAGCACTTGAAAGTTGGCAATGAACTTTACCAGTATGGTCAGTTGATCTTCATACCAATTTTGGGAGGTGGGTGCTATTATTAGGGCAGCTCGGTGGTGCAGTGGATAGAGCTTGGGAATGGGCTTAGAATCAAAAAGACTCATCTTCATGACTTCAAAACCAGCCTCAGAAACTTACTAGCTGTGTGATCCTGGTCAAGTCACATAACTCTGTTTGCCTTAGTTTCTTCATCTGTAAAATGAGCTGGAGAAAAAAATGGTGAACCACTTCAGTATCTTTGCCAAGCAAATCCCAAATGGGATCCCATAGAGTTGGACAAGACTGAAAAGCCTCAACAACAGCAGGTGCTGTTATTCCTATTTTACAGATGAAGAAACTGGGGTTGAAAGAGGTTAAGTGTTTCCAGAGACACATAGCTAGTGCCTGAGGCAGGATTTGAACTCAGGTCTTACTGACTCCAAATCCAGCAATTTGTCTATTATGACACAGTTACTTTCTCTTCTTGTTTAACAAACTCACGTGACTGTGAATACTTTATAAAAACATTGGCATCCACTTTGCTGGCTTCTACCATTCTTGAAAGATTAGAATACTAGAAAAGATATTTTCCTCCAAAGAACAGCATCTGGCATGAATTGAGGCCATCATCTGGAAATCTGGACCAAGCAGAGGTAGAGTTTCAGTCATTCTCTCCTGTCCTGAGGTCCATTTAACCAATGGTATTATTGCTTTACTCTCTTTTGATGGTGAAATCATTAAAGGCATTATTTGTGCACACACATCAAAGCAGAGAGTTCACAAAAAGCTCTTTGTGCTGTAGAGACAACAAAGACTGAAAAGTCTGCTGCCCTTTGCCCAATGCTCCAGCCCCAACCCTTCAGCAACACATCCCCATCTGGCCTCAATACTGCCCTGCTAGCAGTGTTCAGCAGGACTAGGCATACTGGAGCCAACATAGCTGCCCTTGTGCTGTTCCCTGGGACTTCAATTCCACACTAATGTGGCCCAAATATGGTTCAGCCTCCTCACAACCCACAGAGTTCTAGTTCTGGCACAGGGGGTAGAGAAATCTGGGGAAATGGCATGGTACAATGAAAAGAGCCCTGGCTCTGGAGTCCTAGTTAAAATCCCACCTCCAATGGTTACTTGCTATGTGACCTTGGCCAGATCACTTAATCTCTCCAGGATCCATTCCTCTTCTGTAAAATAAAGGGTCTAGCCTAGATGGCCCCTAAGGTCTCTTCCAGCTATACATCTTTGGTCTTGATTAGGCCGCTTGAGAACCGACCTCTACTATCTGAAAGCTCTGTCCATCTCCAATCTTCCAGAAGGAAGCATTGATGAAGCACCTACTATGTGGCCAGCATTATGCTGACGTAGTCATTTCTGCATGAAGTCCTATGAACCCAGGTGGAAGGGAGTTACACTTGGTCTAAGAAGAGGTCAGCATTAGAGTCTTCATGGTCTGTGCCATCCTGTGTTCCTGAAACTGCCACCATGTTGTTTCCTTCTCATTCACTTTTTGGCTGGCACACACCCTGCATTCCCCTGTTGAGCATCTCCAACATTTGTGTGCATCTTGCCCAGAAATGTCATTGTTTGGGTCTTGACTGGCTCAGAGTGAATGTAAATAACAATCGTTTCTGTTTTTGCTAGAAACCCTGAGGGTCTTCCCCTCCCAGACTGATTTTTTTTTTGACTAGGTAAAGAGACCATTTTCTCCTTCATTTCTTACCTAGCTTTATTCTCTGAGTGGGTGTTGCCTCAGTCAAACAGACCTGTTAAAAATCTTAGCTTGAAAAGGCCAAGGTCCTCCACTACATCCAGGGCCATCTCCAGTCATCCTTATCTGTATCTCGCCACTGGACCCCAAGGTGGCTCCCAAAGAGAAAGTGAGGCTGGTGACTCCCTCACTTAAATCCAATTCACTTGCATGCCATGGCATCACTTCCCTGATTCACGGTCCTGTTTGAGTGTAAAGGACAAACAACAACCAGGACACTTCTTCTGCTGCCCTCCCAGCAGCTCTTATGGCCTCTGGCTTCGTTCTCCTTGGTCTGGGAGAGTGGAGCAGTTCTGTCCATGTCTACATTTCTAATCAGATATCCCCCTGAGCTACTGCCTTTGAATTGAAGTGACAAAGGGAGGCTTCCTTTCTCATTCTCATAGCCCATACAAGAGCTGTTCTGCAGCCAGCAGACTTTGTCTTTGCTAAGAATCCACTGTTGGCTCTCTTATGTGGCCTCAAAGTTTCTCACTTTTCAAAGTGAATGGTATCAACCCACTGAACTGAGGGCTCAATGACTCTTCAGTGACACTTTACTCTCTGCCATCTTCTCTCTCAGCCCACCTTGCTAGCTGAATCAGAGACTACACCCCAGGTGACTTCACCCTCTCATCTCTAGAACTCTAGCTTCCTCCTCCATTTGGACTGGTAGATCCATCATGTAATCCACTATATCTGAATCAGCTCTAGCCATGCTTTGCTTTGTTCCCTGGACAGCTTCCTACCACCTGCCTTGGGCCCTCACTCATGTTTCTCACCCTTCCCACTCCTCTGCTTTCCCATTCTGGAACCACAATCAAATCAGTTCTGCTCCTGCTACTGGAAAGGATGGGTCTATCTACTCCTGCTGCTTTTCTTTCCTTTTTCTTTTTAAAAATATGATTTCAATCCCTGTATAAACAGCAAACAGGGTTTGCTGACTGCATGCAGCATCTTTTCTCAAGGTCTTTCCATCTCTTTTGTGCCCTTCATCATTTATTAGGACACATTCTAGTACATCAAGAAGCCACCCTTTATTGGGCTGTTCTCCAGTTGTTGGGCATCCTCCAGCTTCCTCTTCAGATAAGAGATTGTGTAGATTGTCTGTAGAGAGGAAGTTGGTCAGGTGCACACTCCACCACATGGCCAAGGAGGAGGCCCTTCCCATATAGAGTCTGTGATTCTCTGCTGGTTCACTTCAGTTCCTGTACCTCAGCCATTGCCACCACAGAGAGGCTTTGCAGGGTATGATGGCAAAACTATCTGACTTGTTGTCAGGCCTGGCTTCCAAAACCATCTCAGACACATACTATGTACATGACCAGAAGCAAACCACTTCGCCATGGTCACTCAGTAGTAAGAGGGCTGGCTTTGGAGTCAGAGACCTAGGTCTCTCATAGAATACCTATATCACCTTGGTTAAGTCACTTGACCTCAGCTTGCTCATTGTAAAATGACAGGGTTGGACTAGATGGGCAGCTTTATATCTATACTTAAAATATGGATTGGAAGCTACTTCCTCATCTATAAAATCGAAATGTTAATATCTCTGGTGCAGGAGTTCTTAACCTGAATTCTGAGGATTTTTCTTTTAAATTGTTTTCTATAGCTATATTTCAATGCAATACACTTATTTGGTAACCCTATGTGTTTTATTCTATGTATTTAAAAACACTATTCTGAGAAAGGCTCCAAAGGCTTCACCAGATTGCCTAGTGGATCCAGGGTGCACGCGCACACACACACACACACACACACACACACACACACACACACACAGAAAGACAGACAGACACACAGACAGATAGAAATTAAAAGACCCTGGTCAAGTACCTCCCTCACAGAGACTTAAATGACATAATGTCTATAAAGCAATTACAAACCTTAAAGTGAGATATAAATGTCAACTCTTGATATGTTGCCGCCTCCATATGCTCAGTCTGCATCTCCACATCAGACTTTCCCCATCATGTTTATTTTAAATGGCTCCTGTTTTGTGGACACCTGGGGCAGCCACTGAGAAATGACCTCATCAATTGGTCCCCTTCCAGGACTGTTATTCTATTTCATTTTACTGACTTTTTCAACCTCAAGAGACAAAGGGATTGCTGGGTCTTTCTTGTTTCTTCCAGAGGAGAACCAAGAGTGATTTGTTCAGTCATTTCAGTCACGTCCAAGAGTAAGGGGAGAGGCATAGTGGATAGTTTCAGCACTGTGCCGAGTTCTGGTAGGCTCCTGGCCTTTTCCTTAAACATAACCCCTCTAGAAGGGTGGGATTCCCATGATTCTGCTTCTGCTTGTCCGTCTGTTGCTGTTACTTATCCTTTGTCCCCAAAGAGGACCAGTGGCATCATGAGTCTGGGATTTGCTCTTCTAATGCTCTGGCTAATCATGCCTGCTCAGCTACCTTCTCCTCAGGCCACCATCTAGAACCCAAAGTAAATATGGCTCCTCATTGATTCTCTGCTCATCCTCCCATCCACACTGATGGTGAGCAGCTGGACCTTAATTTCACTTAGAGGAAATTAGCCTGAAAGGTAGCTCAATCTGCAGGGAAAGGAAGAAGATGCATCCATTAGGCTGAGGTGGCTCTTGGAACAGACTCACTTGGGACTGAGGGAATTGATCCAGCCTGGCAGGCAGCACAAGAGCAAATTGATGGAGAATATTAGTGCTTCTCTTACCCAACCTTCCTGTCTTGCTAGAGCTTCCAAGAAAGGTGGCATCCTACACTTCATAGAGACTTTATTTCTGTTCACAAGCCTTAAACAGCAACAGCAGACTCTGTTGGGCCTCCTCCACCACCCCTCTCTCCATTCACTCCCCATTCTCTTCTTCTGTTTCATGTGCACTAACAGGAGATGTCCATTCACAGGAGGATCGAGTGAATGCTAGTTGCTAGTGGGTGGTGAAATTTCAGAAATGAATTTGTCTTTTGTAGATCCTAGGATTCTTTGTGCTCAGGAAAAATACCACTATATGCCTTCACTGCCCTAGGGACAAGGTCAGCATGACCTGAATGGCTGCATTTGGGTGACTCACTCAAAATAGTCTCTATCTGCCTCCTTTGTTCATGCACATCTCCAGTGACCCTTTTCTGGGCAGCAGGAGTGTGCAGGCTGCGAAGGTATTGGGACATGGCTGTTCTCTAGCACCCTTTGCCATGCTATTCTATTCCTTACCTGCTAATCTTTCTGGGGAAACATTCAACTTGACATCCCCTCCCCCACCATTCCTCCTCCCCAACCCCCACCCCAGGAATTTTCAAAGGGCTGTCGTGGCCTGCTTAGACCACAGGAAAGACTGAAAACCTGTCATTTGATCAGGAAGGTGACCCTGAGGCAGAGCCAGTGTCAGAGGTTTGAGACAGGACAGCTGTCTCAGGAAGGGGAGTGAAGCTGGAGCCATTGAGAAAATCAATAGATCTTTTAGGAATCAAATAATCAGCACCATTTAGTGGTGACAATAGGACTAAGATGGCAAGGAAGAAGCTTGTGACAAGAATCCACGGAATTGGGAAATGGCAGAAGAGAAATTCTCATTTCTGATCTCAGTCCCACCAGCCACTGTTTTTTGTGGCTTTGGATGAGTTACTACCTCCTCTGGACCTCAGCTTTCTCTTCTGGGCAATGAGGATATGGAACCCCTCTAACCACCTACGCTTCCAGCATTCCATTTGTGGGTTTCTTACTCTAGCTTGTTAGAAAGGGAAAGGAGAGAACAAGTGTTTATTAAGTGCCTACTGTGTGTTAAGTGCTTTACAAATATTATCTCATTTGATAGAAACTGATCAGGTTGTTGTTCTAGTTCATTTGTTTTAGTCGGGTCCGACTCTTCCTGACCTCATTCGGGGTTTTCTTGGCAAAGATACTGGAGTGGTTTTGCCATTTCCTTCCCCAGTTCATTACACAAATGAGGAGATTGAGGTAACCAGGGTTAAGTGACTTGCCCAGGGTCACACAGTAAGTGTCTGAGGCTGGATTTAAATTCAGGAAGATGAGGCTTCTTGATTTTATGCCCAGTGCTCTGTCCATTGTGCCACCTAGCTGTCCCTTGACCAGGTTGGTTCTCAAATCCAACAACCAAGCACATGTGTAATTAGATGGGACTATTTCCCTTAATAGACTTCAGCATGTAAGATGCGTGCTTCAGGCCAGTCTGGGGAGAGGGAAGCAATCTCAGTTTCCAGGTTGATGTTATTTGTCTCTGAAAAGGCCCTAGGATTTCAGGGTCCTTCTACCACCTGCTTTAAAACAGTGTCTAATGGCCTAAAATCTAGCTGATGTTTGAAAGTTTAAGGGTGTCCCCAGGAACCATCACAATAATAAAATTATATAATCCGAGTTGGAAAGGACTTCAGAAGTATCCAGTTTGGTTCACTGTAGCACGTGACCCAAGATCCTTTCCTGGGAAGCAAGATTGAACAGGCTACTCTTATGCTGGGCCATGGGAGTCTTTCAAGCAAAGTACTCCATCTCACTCTGTTCTATTGCCTGCCCGTATTAAATGAAAAGACCTAACTCACACCTTGCCTGGCACATAGTGGGAGCTTTATAAATGCTAGCTGCCTGACATCACCTAACCATATGCAGCCCACATTAGTGTGGGCTTGAAGTCATGGCTACCATCAAGAACATGACCATTTGGTTTTGGTAATCTGGTTCTGACTAATACCTACATTGATCAGGACACAGAAGTAGGGGGGTTGGGCTGAAGGAGGAGTTCAGGAGAAATGATAAATCCTACTTTGGGAATATTTAATTTGATGGGTCTACAAGACTTCCAGGGAGAGAGGGTTAGCAGGAAGGTGGCAGTGAGGGAGTGATGTGCAGGAGAAAGACGGGAGCTTGATTGGAGACTTGGGAAGCATCTGGATTCCCACAAGAAGGCTTGCCACATCAGTTGATGCATTTTTCTTTTTGTAATTTGACTATAATTTCTCCTATATGTGAAAATGCATTTTAAATACAAATAATTACAAGAATATATTATAATTTTACTTTGAAATACAAATTTTCATCATAATCTGTTTTCTTTGCCTAATGGAATAAAAAATGTGCTACATCAATCGATGGAGCTTGGTCCTTTGAGCTATCCTCAAAGTCTAGTACTTCCTGGATAGGATTGGACAACCTGGTTTGAAATGAGCTGGATTCTTGCAAAGAAAGTCAATGGAATTCTAAGAATTTTGGTTATTTCTAGGGATCAGTAATGGTGTCTATTTACCAGATAGAACACAGGGCTTGGAGTCAGGAAGACCTGAGTTCAAATTCAGCCTCAGATGCTTACTAGGGATGTGACTCCAGACAAGTCATTTAACCTCTGTCTGCCTCAATTCCTCATCTGTAAAATGTGGGGATAATAACAGTACGTACTTCCCAGGGTTGCAGTGAAAAGCAAATGAGATAATATTTGTAAAGCGCTTAGTGCAGTAGCTGGCACATAGTGGATGCTTAAGAGATGCTTATTCCCCCCTTGCTCCTCTTCCCCAGATACAACTCAGGCTATTAGTCTAATCCTGCTGCTAGCAGGAAGTTTCCAGTAGGCTAATCAGCCTTGTCTTAGGCTCTGCTTACCACAGACTGCTGTACCTTAAATAGCCTTTACTGTATCTCTGCTGCCTAGCTTGTCTCCAATAAAGGATCCCCAGACAATAATCCAAAGTTGCTGAGCGCTACTTAGCACTCAGGCCCTTCCTGTAAAGGCTGTGACTGGGGGGGACATAAGGAAGAGGGGCTGCCAGGAATGATCATCTGAAAGAATGAAGCTCTGACTCACAGACTCTTGCAAGCTCTGTGCCCATTTCATCCCAAGCTCCAGGCTATTAGTGAGGGGGGAGGATGAGGAAAGGAGGAAGGGATAGAAGAAGAAAAAGAAAGGGGGTGGGAGAGGGAGAGAGAGAGACAGAGACAGGCAGAGACAGAGAGACAGAGACAGAGAGAGAGAGAGAGAGACAAAGACAGAGAGAGAGAGAGGAGAGGCTGTAGGTTATTCTTAGGTCTGGCTGCTCACCCCCTACAGAAGTCAAGTGGGAGGTAATAACCCTTGTGCACCTCTGTTCATATACGGGCTGGTTGTGACTGGGGAGGGGAGGGGGTGTGGAGAAGAAAATGATCCCAAATGGCTGTGATCTTCCACTAACCTTTCTTCCCTGCTTCCTGCCTCTTCCTTTGAACTCGAGGAGAAAAGAGGAAGAATCAATCAACAGACAAGCATTTATTAAGTGCCTCCCACATGTGCAGCACTGTGCCAGGTGCTGAGGGGTTAGAGACAAAAAATGAAATAATTCCCACTTTCAAGGAGTTTACATTCTAGTGGGGAGATAAGATTTATATCTCTAATATACACACAGTCTCTCTCCTCCCTCCTTCCTCTTCTTCTGTTCTTACCATTCCTGGTTTTCCTTTTCTCTCCCCTTCTTTCTTCCTATTACCTTTATTTTCCTTTATCCCTTTTTCCCTCTCTCCATCCCACAAATACACATATAACAAAAGCAAAATAGATATAAAGCTGTTTGGGAGGGAGGACTTAGCAGTTGGAATTGGAAAAGGCTTTGTGTAGCAGATGATGCTTGCAGGAAGTGACAGTTACTAGGAGAGAGTACATTCCAGATATGGTGGTGGGAGATGGAATCTCATGTGAGGAATTAAAAACAACGCCAGTTTGGCTAGAGGGTGGAGTGTAGGAAGGGGAGTGATATCCAATGAGACTGGAAAGGTAGGGTGGGGTCAGGTTGTGAAGGATTCTAAAAACCAGAGGATGGTATTTTTAAAAAATAGTTTCTCTTAGAGGCAATAGAAGGCCACTGGAGTTTGAGCAGGAGAATCACATGGTCAGATACATGCTTGAGGAAAACTCTCTTTGGCAACAAGAAGGAATAGAGATTGGCATGGGAAGAGATTTGAAGGAGGGAGGCCAATTAGGAGGCTAGGTCCCTGCCCACAAGGAACTTCAAGACTAGCTGGGGTGGAGGGGAAGTGTGGAGAGACACCTGCAAACAAAGAGCCATCGTGTTAAAGATGTGTTGTCTTTGCAATCAGAGAGGTTCAATCCAAGTGATTGCTAGAAGATGCCCGAGGAAGAAAAGATGGTTTCCAACCACTTGTGGGAGAGAGGTCAGGGAACAATTTGTGAAGGAGCTGCATCCTCAAGAAAGAGGAAGATTTCAGCAGATGGAATTTGGGGGGAAGTGGTACATTCCAGTCACAGGGCCTGGCTTGAGCAAAAACACAGAAAGAGGCAAGGGAAACATAAGCCACACAGTAAGGCAGAAGAGCCTGGTCACTGAAAGAGGAGTTCCGGGAGGGAGGTAATCCATCATTGAGAATAGCACTTAACAATATTTGACTCTTATTTGTCTAGAACATGTGCTGAGATTGGTTGCCTGCTTCACAGACACTTGTTGCATTGGGTTAGATGCACCAGAAGTAATTTGGGATCATGGTGTGGAGGGGTGAATCCACTCAGTATTCAATGGCTGTGATTGCCAACCTCCTCCAGTAGAGAAGAGGAAACCTCAGGAGGTGATGGATTCCCTTCCTTGGAGGTCTTCAAGTGGTCTGGAAGGCCATTTGTTGTATGTTATCATGCTGATTCCTTTCATGGATGGGCTAGATGGGGAGAAGACCAAGGTCTCACCTCTCAGATCCTTTGATCCTGTAAAGTCTCATTTTTAAGATTAAAAAAAAATCATTTTCAGCCTCTTCCCCCATGATAACGATTGGCCTGTTAGCATCTTTTGGCTCAGAAAATACATGACAACATTAAAAACAACTGCTGTGGATCTGGTGAGACTTTTAAGTGAATCTATGTTTTCATCAGTCCCAGTCTCACCACCTAGATCCATCTGGAAATCAGTGAAACAAATTTATATTGTGAGATGTCATTCATTCTATGTGGATTTAAAGATTCCTTGGAATAGCTCTTTGGCACTTTCCCTGGGGGGTAGGGGGGAGGGAGGCAGTGCTCCGTCCATCTAGATTGATAACAACTAGTGAGAGCATTCTTGTTTTCATCCAAAGCTGTCTTAGAGTTATTTTGTGTTTCTTGGGACTGCTTCAAACCTTCGTTTGTTGCCTCTCATGGTTACCTGACCATTTGTGACCATGCCATCAGAAGTCTCTACACTGGGGAAAGGGGGCTGCCTGACTCTAAACTCTGGAGAACTGAGTGAGGATTGGTTGAGCTAGTCTGCAAAGAGGAATTGTGATGGAAAAAAGTAAAAGAACAAGGGCTGCAGATTGATGAGGAGGTCAGAAAGTCTGCACAAATTTTCTGGGAAAAGAAATTGCTAACAGGAAGTGTTTCTGTTGATCTTCTTGGCTTCCTTTTAGGGCGAGAGGGAGAGGAGAGCCATGGCTTGAGAAGACCTGTCTAGTGAATTAGTGCCCTTGTCAAGTAGGAGAGTCTTTGTGAGGTCCTTAGGGGCTGTCTGAGAAAAGGACTGATATGGCCTTCAATAGCAACGTGTCTGTCCCAGGAGCCAAATAGATAGCACTGGGATATTCCAGACTCAACCAGTTCACTTCTACTCACCCTTCCTTTGCCATTAAAATGAAAGCCATCCATCCCATGGGAAGGGGGGAATGGGGGGTGGAGGGGGCAGTGTCATTAATGTGTGTAAGCAATCAGCTCATTATTCCATCCCTAATCATTTTATTATGTACAGAGAGGGTAAGAAATATGGAGTTCCTTTGGAAACTGATAGGGAAGCTGTCTCTTTCTTGACACTGGAAATATTGGTGTGCTTCTACAAGTAGGGAAGCTGAGAAATAACAGATCAATATTTGAACCCAAGTAGTGAAATCATTTGCAAGCCCACTAAGAAAGCCCATGGAGACCTGCCTTCTGACATGTGCATTATTGGGTTCAAAGTTGAAAGGGTTCAAAATAGGAAATCGATTGAGTGACTTGAATGCAGGCAAAGATGATGTGAACATAAAAATTTCAAATGAAATAAAAAGGGAAGAGCTCACCAACACATGGGATGACCTATTTTGGATTCAAAAAGATCTTGATAGCCTAAAAAATTAATGAGATGAAATTGAACATGGAGAAATGTCAACTCTTACACGTGGTTTCAAAAAAATCAACCTCAGAAATGCAAAATGGGGAACAGATAGTTAAATAATTTATCTGAAAAAAGATCTAGGGGTTTTAGTGGACTGTAAGCTAGGAACTAACTATCTGATCAATCAATCAATCCACATTCATTAACTATCAGCTGTGCTGTGCCAGGAGCTGTACTGGGTGCTGGGTATGCAAATGCAAAGAATGAAAGTATCCCTACTCTCCAAAAGCTCATATTTTAAGAGGCAACAAGACTGGTGCCATCCTAGGCTGTATTAGCAGAGGCCTTAGAATCCAGAAATATGGGAGTGATTGTCCTGTTGTACGTTGCCATGATCCAACATCAGGAGCTCTGTTCAGTTCTGACTGCCCCATTTAGAGAGGGCACTGCCAAGTCAGAGGGTATCTAGAGGAGGTCCACCAGGGTGGTGAAGACCCTTGAGTTCATATCATAGCAGGGCTGGTTGAAGGCATTAGCCTAGAGAAGAGAAGATTGATTTGGGGGGAGGGCTTTGGATATTGGAAGGCCTCTGATGGAAAAGAGGGATTAGCCTTGCTCTTCTTGGTTCTAAGGGGCAGTTCTAAGGGGCAGACCTAGGACAAGTGTTAGGAGTCAGCAACAGGCAGAGAGAAACTCAAAGGAAGGAAGAACTTCTCAAAAAGGAGAGCTGTCCCAGTTTGGAAGGAGCTGCCTTGGGACATAGTAGCTACCTCTTCCTTGGAGGCCATCAAGCAGATACTGGACAAGGTCTTAGTGGGATGTGTTGGTGAGTAATTTCTTGTTGAGGTGGGAGGTTGAACAAGCCAGCTTCCCAGGACCCTCCAGCATTCCGAGATCTGGAAATCCTGGGAATCTGCTTTTACTCCGTAGTGGGAGTGGTTCAGAAAGTCAAGGAATGAGAGGCAGCTAGATGGTGCAGTGGATAGAGCACAGGCCCTGGACTCAGGAGGACCTGAGTTCAAATCCAGCCTCACTCACAAAACACTCACTAGCTGTGTGATCCTGGGCAAGTCACTTAACCCCATTGCCTAGCCAAAAAAAGAAAAGAAAAGAAAAGAAAAAGAAAGAAAGTCAAGGAAGGGAGCAGGACAAGAGATTTTGAAAATGTTTAATTGGCTCTCTCAGGCTATAAATGAATCACAGGCAGGGCTAGAGAGGGAACAACATCTCTTTGCACAATTGAGAATTCTCACACTAGTGTTGATGGTGTAAACCTGAGAACTTTCAAACCTGTTAACATGCTCTAAAAAGCACAATGCCTTGTGGGCTTAACTCCTTGATAACTAGGATTCCCTGCGCTGACACATGACCAGGACCAGGAGAAAGAGCACTGACTAAGGGGCCTGGGTGAGGCTCAGAGGAGAGGCTCCCAGGGCACCCCTTGGGGAATTGGATGGGCACTGAGGCAGAGGTTCCACAGAAACTCTCAGAGAAACCTCCTCTGACATCGGCCACCTGTAACCCACCCCTGCACCCCTTAGGTGTCAGGGTTTCCTGGCTTCTGCTATCTCCTCCTGCTGATTATCCTAAGGACAAGCCACTCTGTCCCCCATTTGAAGGTGACACAGTCACACCTTTCCAGGAGTTCTCTGGATACTCTGCCTTTAGTCAAACACTAAAGGGGAAAGGGGACTTTTCAGGAGCCCACGTGCACGAGTCAACAGCGCAGGTTGACTCGGACTCTTCAAGAACAAATAAAATTGCTCATTTGCAGCGCTCAGGGTGGTATTCCCAGAATCGGGCAGTTGCTGAGTCTCAAACCTGGAAGGAGCTTCAGTGCTCATCTTGCCTGACCCAGACCTGACTGAGAGTGGTCCTCCAGCCTCTGCCTGAAGACCTCTTCTATGGAAACCATCAGATCCTTTAGTCTGGAAAGCAGAGCGCCTAAGTTCAAACGCTGGCTCTGCTGCCTGGGGGACGTTGAGCAAGTCCTTTCACTTGTCTGGATCTCCATTCCCTCATCTTTGAACTGAGGAAATTGGACTCGGCTTCTGAGACCCCATCAAGATGTCGATCATGATATGGATGGAGATCCGTGATCCCATTCGAAGGTCCCGTCCAGATACAGATCTGTGATCCTAATGAAAAGCCCACATTGTCAAGAGGGCCTTGTTGATATCAAGCCAGAACTGGCCTCTGCAGTTTCTAAGTGTTGTTCCTGGTTGATCTTTTCTGTAGACGTGATCTCATTTCATCCTTACTCGTAACCCTGGGAAATAGCTGATCTCACTCCCATTTTTTAGGTGAGCAAACAGAGGCTGAGACAAGTGAAGTGCATTGCCCATGGTCAAAAGAGGCAGAGCTGGGACAAAAACCTTTGCCTCTTCCTTCCTTCTCCCTGGCTCAGTCCCCACCTCTACACTTCCTCTCCCTTCCTGGGCTCTGAGGGAGTGTTACCACTCTCTTCTGGATATACATTTCTAGTCTCATGAAAAGCGCTTTATCCCTAGAGGTCCACTGGGGAAGGCACCATCTCCAGGGCCATCAATCTGCCCAGCAACCAGCACCTCTTGCTATGTGTTGGTTTTGAGAAGCTGGGGGGGGTGCCATGCCAATGTCAACAGCAGGAAAAACAGGAGAAGCTGGCAGAGAACCCATCTTGCTTGGTCCAAATGAGCCTGAGCCTTTGGACTCATGTCCAAAGGAGACATCGAGAAGGGAAGGCTTGTGGTAGTTTGGGCAGGTGTAGAGAGGGCTCAGAGCCCACAAAGTGAGAGGCAGGGTTAAGATGAAGCAATCTGCTTGGGGTGGATCAGGAATATAAGGGATCAGGGCAGACATCATAAGGGAAGGGAGAAGAACATTGAAGGGAAATGAGCAGCCTCTTTTTCCCTAAAGAGGAATTTGGGGGCCCTAGTGACTCAACCAAAGTCCTATAACTGGGTTCTGGAGGAGCCCAGTGTGAGTCTCTGTCTCTTGACTTCCAGACTAGTTCTCTTTCCACTAAAGAATCTGTAATATAGACAGATGATAGATAGATGGATGGACGGACAGATGGACAGAGAGAGATAATGCCTCAAGAGCCCTTTATTCTGCCCATTCCTCACCCCAACCTGACCTTGTCTCTGCTCTCCCTGATAGACTGTGGGTCTAGAGGGTGAGAGAACCAAAGGAAGATATTAGCTGTAGTAGAACAAATCCACATCCAGGAAGTGAGAAGCACAAGGAGGAACCTTGGAAGTTGGCAGAATCAGCCAAGGTGGGCTTTAGCTTCTCAGTGACCCATGACCTGAAATAGTGGGAAAACCACGGCTTTGAATGGAGTGAGGGAGCAAGCATTTGTTAAGTACCTACTATGTTCTAGGAACTATGCTGAGACCCTTTAGAGGCAGAAGACCTTGGTAGAGTCCCAGCTCTGACACTAGCTATAGGAGCTTGGCTATAAGGAAGAGTCGTGGTACAGTGGGAAGAACACTGGCTTTGGAGTCCCAGGCTCTGGGTTCAAAACTCATTTCTGATATTTACTATTTGTGTGATCCTGGGCAAGTCACTGGCTCTCTCTGGGCATCAATTTCCCCCTCTGTGACTTGAGAGGCTCAGTCTAGATGACTTCTAGGATCCAGGTTTAAAAGGCTGTCATGTGAGGTGGGTGTGACTCATCTTACACATGAGGAAACTGGATTCCAGAAAGATCCATCCACTTGCTTAGGAATCCTAGTGTAGGTCTGCTGACTCCAAAGTCACCTTGCTGTCAATCACTCATTAGCACCTTAGCATGAACTGGTCCAGTAGAGTGTCCTGTCTTTGCCTTTGTCCCTCCTGCTTAGCAGAGTGCCTGGTGTGCATAGTAGGGCCTTAAAAATGCTAGTTGAGTCGAGTGGAATCAGTTTGTCAGCTTTGATAGGAATCAGCTGGGTGCTGAGATAATGAGACTAATCAAATTAACACTAACAGCAACCATCTCACCTGCGTAATAGTCCACAGAACATTAAATATAAAACAATAGCAAGATAATGGCTTCTCCCTGGGCCATTTCCATCTAAACTCCTTCAGCAAAGAGAGCAGGAAGGTAACAGGACTTCTTCCGGTCAAGATTCCGGGACCACCTGGGAAGGATGTGGACAGCAGCATGTTTGGCCAGGTACAGAGTGGACTTGAAGGCCCTTTCTAACTCTGAGACTCTGTGAGTTGGCGTCATCTGGGCCCAACTTGAAGGAACATCTGCTGGGCCCTGGGAACTGAGGTGCAGCACCCACACCCCTCTCCACCAGGGGGCCTCTTGGTTCTGTCCACGGGCTGGGTTCAGTTAAGCCATGGAGATCCCGATCTCTAAGAGATGGAAACCTCTCTCCAAGGGTCTTTGGGAATTACTTGAGACCTAACAACAAATAGCCTTGCCAGCAACTTGGTTCTGAGCCTTCCATCTTTTGCCAGGCTCATCCTTGGGTGGCAGCCATTCAGCTCACCGCTGGGCCCTCCCCAAAGAGTTACCATCTTATTGTAGGGCTGACTGGAGCTTCTTCTCCACTGGCCCCACATTCAAGGGCTTAGCACCCCTGCCCCCACCAATAAGGCATTATATGGGGTGGGGGGGGCACTACTGGTAGAGGAATAGTCAGCATTTATGCTCTTAGGTTGTAGGGTTTTTGATGTGCTTTCTTTACAACTTGATGAGGTCATCTATGTAGCACTTTGTAGATGGGAAACTTGAGGCTCTGAAGAGTTTAGGGACTCATTCACAGTCACACATGACATAAGGCTTTGTCTGAACTAGAATCCAGCCCCAGGCAGTGTGGTACAGGGGAAAGCATACAGGGTCTGGAATTGCAAACTGGATTCAAATCCCACTTCCAATGCCTTCTGATACTGATGTGGCCTTGGGCAAGCTAATGAATAAGCCCTAAATAAATGTGTATTGACTGACTCAGACTCACTGACAACCTCCTTGAGGCTCCGTTTCTCATCTGTAAAGTGGGTGAGTTGGACCACATGTTTCTGAGGTCTCTTCCAGATGAAGATCTAGGTTCCTATGACAGGGGAGGACAGTATGGGATAAAGAATGGTCTGAGAGGAGTAGAGTTTGAGGGAAGGTGCCCCCTGGGGACAAAGGAGACCAGAGTGGGATGGGAGGGACGTGTGTATATGTAGGGAAACTGTCTGCTTCTTCATTTGCACAAGGGGAACCGGGTGACAGGAGACAGGTTTGGTAAGCGGGCTCTCCCTGGGAATGGACAGAGACATGAGGAGGACAGCTAAGTGCAAGGTTGTCACTTCCGGGAGAGATGTGGGATTCAAGAAAAATGCAGCCACATCAGGACCCAAAGGCTGCCTGGGGCGCTGGGCATTTGTCTGGTGTCCATCCGTGCTCTACAGCCGGAGGTCGGGAGGCCGAGACCAAGGCTGCAGTAATACATCTCCAAACTCCAGTTTGGATGTGGGAACTAACATAGTGGGAGGTGCGGTGTCTACATGATGGGAGATTGTCGGGGAAACCTCCAGCCTGGGGGACAGTTTCCAAGTGGGTTCAGTGCGCAAGGCCATTCTCCGGATGTCGCCTTCCCCAGGGCCTGGGCACCAGTGTGTGGTGCTCTATCGCCATCTAGTGTTCATGGCCTCGTTCAATAGCATCCTAGGATTTCATCTTGGAAACGGCTAGGAAGCACCCTGCAGGGATGGCTACAGAAGGCAAAGCCCCCAAACACAGGGGAAAGCTGGCAACAGTCTGGGGGGCTGGAGAAGCTGGGAAGTCCTAGACCTCTGTTCTTTCCCACACCGTTGGAAGAGAGAAGGGAAAACCATCAGGAATCACAGCATCCCACGTCCTCACACCCGAAGGGGGCCCGGAAGCATCTGACCTGATTTCTACCTGCACAAAAGCTCCCTCTGATATTCTTGATAGGTGGTCAGTCTTCTGGCCTCTGCTTGAAGACCACCTGTAGGGGGAGGGGAAACCCATTAATAATTAGAATAACTAACATTTAACATTAATGTCACTATGAGGCAGGCCCTGTGCTAAGCACTTTATAATTATGATCTCATTTGATCCTCACAACAACAACTGGGAGGCAGGTACTTTCATTATCCTCATTTTACAGATGGGGAAACTAAGGCAAACAGAGATTAAGTGACTTGCTCAGGGTCACACAGCTAGTAAAAATCTGATACTGGATTTGAACTCAGATCTTCATGTCTCCTGGCCCAGCACTCTATCCACTGTACTGCTTAGTTTCCTATTCCTCTGCCGCAGTCTCTCAAAGCAGCCCATTCCATGAGAAGAAGGTTTTGTTTTTTGTTTTGTTTTGTTTTTGAAACTTTCATCAAGTTTAAATTGCTCTGCTTGCACTTTGCACCCACTGTTCCTACTTCTGCCCTCTAGGGCCCAGCAGAGGAGGTCCTAGCAACCTTCCTGAGGACATTGACATCTGAGAAAATGGGTGAGCAAGTGGACACAAGGTCAAGTTAAAAGGGAATGGTGCACAGAGGATTGTGGCTAGGGTTCAGATCGGTGGAGAGAGACTTGGTTAAGTGTGGGTGGTAGAGCGGTTGGTATAGCCATCTTCCAAGCCATTGACCTAGGTTTGGCTCCTGGACAATCCAGATTAAGTTTTGTAAGAGGCAGCATTGTGTGGTGGTCAGGGTGCTGGTCCCTGTTCCCCTTTCCTCTGAACTATTTTGCTTGGGGATCTTGTTGGCTCCCATGGATTCAATGAGCATCTCTATGTGAATGATTCTCAAATCCATTTGTTCAGCTTGAACCTCTCTCCAGACCTCTGCTTACATCTTCTGCTGCCTATTGGACATCTCGGGTTAGAGATCTCAAAGATACTTCAAACTTGTCTCTAAACTGAACTCACCTTCCCCTCCCTGCCCAGAGCGCCATCATCGCCCAAGCTCGCGGGTTAGGAACAACCTTCCCCTCCTCCCTATCCCAACCCATGTCCCATCAGCCGCTAAAGTGGTTGTCCTAAAGTTCTGTTCTTCTCCATAACCCCTAGTCACTAAACTATCACCTCCAGCACCAAGCATCGAATCCTCTGGTTGGCTTTTAAAGCCCTCCATCACCTGCTCCCTTCCAACCTTTCCAGGCTTCTTACACCTTGCATCTCTCCACGTAGTCTGTGATCTGCTGGCCTCCTAGCTGTTTCTTGCACAAGACCCTCCACCTCCAGACGCCAGGCATTTTCTCTGTCTGTTTCCCCTGCCTGGAGCACTTTCCTTCCTCACTGCCTCCTCCTGGCCTTCTGCAGTTTTCCTTAATGCTTTATCTCCATTTTCTCTTATATGTCATTTGTTTGGCCGCAGTTTACGTGCTACTCCACCCCCCCCCATCAGATTACAAGTCAGCAATTTTTTAAATCTGTTTGGCTTTCTTCTACCCCAGTGCTTAGCACAGTGTCCGGCACGTATTAGGTGCCTAATAAAGGCTCATCCACTTGACGTAGAGTCAGCAAGAGAAGGTTACAGTCTCACCTTAGATGTGACCTACTAAGTGACTTCCCAAGTGACCTGGGGCTTTAGTTTCTACATATGTCTCACTGGCTAAGCCCTAAGTTTCCCATGATTCTCATTCCCATATAGCCTGGGCTCACTGGCCTCCAAGGTCCTTCTGCGGTCCACTCTGAAAGCCTGGGAGATTTGCTGAGAATGCAATAAAAGTGTCTCGAAGTGATCTTCTCCAACCACTCTCCTGCAACACCATGCTCCTCCCTGGTAGGTGTGAGATGATGGTATGTGGACTCATAAAAGCAGAAACTTTCCAGGGTGTTCTGACTTTGTCTCCTGGACCCAAATCCTTGGCGATGGAACCCAGCTCAAGCGGAGGCTTTTTGGAAAGAGGCTGGAGGGCTGGCCACAGGAGAGCTCTTTAACCCATCAGCGCTTTGGAAGATGCTGATCTCACCCCACTTTGAAGGCCAGCATCGTTCAGGCCTCAATGTTGTCTGGCATCTTTGCAGAGTTCAGAAGTTGGTCTCACTGACTCCTCCCTATTAAGAAGCCCTCCTCAGTCTATCTCTGACAGAACCCCTTATGTTACATCATTTAATTAAGCTGATTCCCCTCTTTAAAGTCCTCTTAAGAGAAAAGGAACAGTTGATCATATCACTGCTTCCTCCTGAAAAAAAGACATTGCTGTACACGAAGACTGTGATGAATGTGCCGTTTAGCATTTTCTTTGCCCACCCACATGACCCCCATCCTTTTAGTCTGCCCTGCCTTTTTAGTCTTTTTCCAGTTTTTCATTATATTACTAAAGTATGGTGACCAAAACTGGACCCACATTCCGTGCTCTACAAAAAGTTTGCTGTCAATCCCTCCTTGAGACGTCAATCCCAGAGTGGGACAACCGGCCCCAGGTGATGGAAAGCCTCCTGGCTGAACTGACTTGGGGTTTTTCTATAAACATCCGGCATCTGGCTGCCTTTTCTTGAGATGATGTGATGATGGTCATGGCAGAAAGAAGTCTTCTGTCCGTAAGCTGCCAAGAATTGAGAAGTGAAGGGGATCCCCCCTCCCCGGGGATCACGCAACCAGCTTGCCTCAGGGACAAGCCCAGAACCAGCTCTTCCTAGCTCTGAGGCTGCCTGCCTCTCCATAATACCATCAAAACCTTCCTTAGCTATGGCCAAGGGTGAAGTCTTAACTAGATAAGGAAAAGAGAGACTTTAAAAAGTTCAATAGATGCTTCCCTTACATGAAATTGAACGGCTCATTTGGATGAATAAAATAAATGCAAGTCAAATAAGAAGGGAACAACCTCTATATGAAATGGTCTGATAACCAAGTTGTGCATTTCTTTTTGAAGTGTAAAAGACTATTGATGCCTTTTGTCTTTGCATAGCCTCAATTTCCCTTTCCTTTCCTCTCCTCACAGAGCCATTCCATATAACTGAGGATTTTTATAAAAAGGAAAAAGAGAAATAATTCACAAAAATCAATCCATACACAATATATGCCTCCATATTCACCATCTCCATATGACCAAAAGCATTCCCCAGGAGCTAAGTGGCCAGAGAATATAAGAAAACCATTCTCCAAAGAATGGCACACTGTTTGCGATCATCTGAAACAATTCCCCAAATCACAAACAATAAGAGAAATGTCAACTCTGAGGTTTCACCTCACACCCAACAAACTGACAAAGATGGGATGTCAGTGCTGGAGGAAGGGAGTTGTAAGAAGTCAGGCACGCTAATGCATCCAGGAAACCAATTTGCAATTATGCAAATAAAGTGCCCTCTACTCCAGAGATCCCACTGCTAAATGCCCGAGGGAGAAAGGCCTCATATCCACCAAACAGTGATAGCAGACACGTTCCTGTGGGTGCTTTTGCTGTCTTTAATATCTTTGGGGCACGGGCCTAGTAATGGCATCACTGAGTCAAAGGGTTTGCACAGTTTAGTCACTTTGAGGGCATAGTTCCAGGGTGTTCTCCAGGATGGCTGGCGAAGTTCACTTTTTTTTAATGGTGGTAAAGAAAAGAAAGCAGGAGGAGAGGAAATAAATGTGTTTTAGTTGGAAAAAGAATTAGGAGGAGAAGAAAGCCATCATGCATAGACAATTTTCACAAATATTGAGAAGTAAGAAAGCAGGAACGTAGGTCAATGGTTGGGAATGTTTCCCTCAGTCGTCTTTAAAAAGGAAAGTCAAGAAAGCATCCTCCGGACCATTCTGTGAGGTAGGCTGGGTTTGGCTCCTTGAAGGCTTTTCAGGTGGTGATGCTCCTAGCCCCAAATTCTTTCTTCTAAATTGGGTCAGAGCCAGCCACCCATCCTGCTCCATCTTCCTCAATGTCATCCCCATTTGTCTCCCATTGTCACCAGGTTGGTAGAGTCCAAACCTGGTGCTCACCCTCGAGAGATTCCTCTTTAAAAACGTCTGTCTGTCTGTCGTCCTCCTCTCAATGAGCCGGCATCTATGACTTCCGTGCTAAGGCTCTGCAGTCTCACGCTCTCCTTGTCACTAATTGAGGAGTCATTCCTGCTCCTCCTCTTACCTCATCCTCTGACATCATCCTTTGCACTTGACCTTGGGCTCTCAGCCAGCGCTGCTCCTATGTTCAGTAGATACAGGCAGACATATGGTGTGTGCTGCCTGGGGCAGGTCAGGGGCCTTTTCCATCTCCTCAATATTGTTACTTTTCATGCGAACTAAACATCTTTAGGGAATAGTGATACTTGGAGTTGATGTCTTTACCTTTATATTATTTTTCCCACTTAGTAGTATTTTATTTTTCCAATTGCATGTAAAGATAGTTTTCAACATTCACATTTAAAATTTTTCTCAAATTTACTTTTATTTTTTAAATTAAATACTAAAACATATACATAATAAGAAAAGAAAAATATTATAAACTTAAAGATTGAAGCACATACAAAATAAGAAAAGAAAAAAAGCATTGCTATGTGCACAGCAGAATGTAAGAGAGGATTCAAAATACTCAGCAATAAATTTCCATTTCAAGAAAACCTATATAACAAATACTGAACATTGTGTCCGGAGCTGTCCATCTTTTCTTTGCTTCCTTGCAACTTTTCCTTTGTTCTCTGCTGTGCACGTCTTACTTTGTCTTTTTATTCTCCCTCCCCACTTCCCCCAAGAAGGCTACAATTAAGCTCGGATATATTTTTATACACACACACACACACACATGCATATATACATGCACACAAGCACCTGCATATAATGTACATACAAATCTACATATACAAACATGCGTGTATACATATACATACAAAAATGTGTACATATACATATACTTAGATCTCTATAATCATACTCTTATATAGACATATATATTTATATGCATTTTTGTAAGACCGTACTATACTTATTTGTCCTCTGTTTCTCTGAAGGTGGATAAAATCTTGCTTCGTAAGCCCAAGTCTTTCCATATGTTTCTAAGTCCACCAACATATCATTTCCTACACCACAGCAATATTCCCACCTTATACTGTCTAGTTATTTTGAATAGTCTAAAAAAGTACTGATTAGTACGGCTGACATATAGTGTAATTTTCCTAGTTTTCTCTTTTGATTAAATCAATTTTAGCTTTAACTTCATCTGAGCTCATCCTTACTACCCCTGCTTTCTTTTCCCTATTAAATTCTACTCCCAATCTTTATTTTTGTTTGTGCATATCTCTTATTTCTCATCCCTCCTGTCTCCTCTACTTTACTTCCACCCGCTACCTTGCCCTCCTACTACTTAACCTTCCCCCCTCCAAGGATGCCTCCCTTATCCTCCCATCCCCATTAATCTAAACACCCTTCTAGACTCCCTTATCCTATTCCCTCACCCTTCCCTCTGAAACTCCTTTCCTTGTCCTCTCCCTGCTCCCTGTCCCCTTAGCCTTTGATTTCTTCCTGAATTTAGAAGAGTTTTATACCCTTCTAGATAGATATGTATTGTTCTCTCAAGCCCATTCTCAATGAAAGTCAGGTTCTTAGGTTCCAAGACTAACAGCCCTTCTCCCCCATCTAATTCCTCTGTGTCAGTTCTGCCTCTGGCTCCTCATTGGTATAAGATAATGACTCTTTTTACTTATTGCTAAATGGTTTTTAAAATCATAATGTACTCAGGTCTACCCCAATCTTGCTTATGACTGCCCAATTACTAATAACAATCTTAGACATACGTTTTTGCCTTTCCTCAAATAAGAAGTAAACAGTCTGTCCTTACTGAATCTCTGGTAATTAGTCTTTGATTTGTACTTTATATTCTCTTGGATCTTATATGTCAAATCTTCTTTTAAGTTCACTTGTATAAGATTTTGAGTTCTAATTTTTTTCTCCCTCCTTCCTTTCCCTTTCCCCTCTCCAAGACGGCAAACAATCTGATATCGGCTATACGTGTACAATCATGTTAAACATACTTCCATATTCGTCATGTTGTGAAAGCAGAATCAGAACAAAAGGGAAAAACCAAGAGAGAAAAAAGTGACAATAGTCTGCTTCAATCTGCATTCAGGCTCCATAGTTCTTCCTCTGCATATGGATAGCATTTTCCATCATGAGTCTCTTTTTACCTTTATGTTCTGTGAAATAAATTTGATCATCAGAGAAAAGGAGTGAAGTTTTAAAATTTACATTTGCATCCTTTATAGTTCCAAAGCCACATTCTGGAAGCTGCTCCTTGGAGCGTCCCTGTGACATGGACCCTTTAAGAAGGCTGAGGCCAGTGTTGAAAGGGTCAACACTTGGTCAGGAGTTGGAGACAAAACCATGGTGACAGCTCCCTTCTGAATTCCCTTGTTAGGTTCTACTCTGTCAAAAGGTATTTTCCCCTTGGACAATAGCAGCACTAGTCAGCTTCCCATCAGCCATCTCCCATCCAGCTACCAGTGATACCTGACCTATTATCAGGGAACAATAGACGTTTGTCAGGCAAAGCAGGTGCATGATAATCATGATTTTCTAACGGTAACTTTTTAAAAATTTCCGTTGTCTCTAACGTGATGTTTACGGACCAGGCACGTTGCTTATGTGCCTTTCAAAGAAGCTGATGCTGTTCATTCAATGGAGGTGGTTTGTCCAACCTTTTTCTCTGTGAATTCCATTCCTTTCCCCTTTGCAATGCCAACAGAAATCTGGTAACTACGGAGAGAAGGAACAACTCCTTAGTCTTACTTGGCTTCTATATTTTTGTTTCTATCAAGAAGAATGGGCCTTCACTGGGACCAAATAGGATGACGAGTAAAGATCAAGGCCCCAAGATAAGTGAGAAAATGATCAGACACCAAAGTGCCCTGTAGCAGCCCAAGTCACCAGGCGCTTGCATTCTAGGGAGAATGAGAAGTTGGGCAGATGGGACCGTAAGCCGTGGTCGATGACTGAGAAAAATTGTGAAGAGCAGAAGCGCTTTGGACTAGAGTCAGGCCATGTGGTTCCTATGTTTGCACCAATGTCCCAGCAAAAGTCTAGAGGCCAAGCTGAAGAAGCGTAAGCACCCTTCCCCATGACGGGCCTGCAGAAACTTGCAGGCAAGCATCCACTTCTCAATACCCTTCCTTAAACGTGCTGCCCGGAATTGAGCGTTATGTCTAGCTATGATCTGCCTCGGACGTGACGCAGTAGTACTTCTGCCTCCTTACTCCTGGGCTCTCCATCTTTCTCTCTCAGATTACTTTCCACTTAGTCTGAATGGATCTTATATGTACACAGCTGTTTACGTGTTGTCACCCCCAAGCAAGTTTCTTGAGGTCAGGGATTGTGTTATTGCCTTTCTTTGTATCCCCAGCGCTTACCACAGTTCTGGCACATCGTGGGCATTTAATGCATGCTAGTTGACCGACCAATTCTGAATGCAACCTGAGTTTCCTGAACTTCCCCTCTCCCTTGAGAGAGTTTTGCCAAGGCACTCCTTGGCCAGATAGAGTTTGGACTTTGTGGCCTCTTAAATCCCTTTCAACTCAGAGACTCTGAGATTCTAATTCTATGATTCCATGAGCCCTGGATTTGGAACGAGAGAACCTGGGTTTGAGTGCTGGCTCTGTCCCTTCCTTACTGGGTGACCTTGTATAAGTCACTCTGCTTATTCCACCTCATCTGGAAACTGATAGATAAGCCTGTACCTGTCCATGGTTGTTCAGAGGGTCAGAGAGCTTCAGCATTTAGGCCCCTCCTTAAGAACAAGAAACAAGCTAGTCTAAGTCCTAATGCGGCTGCTATCATTGGACTGTTTTCCAAGGGACAGGCAAGAATACTGAGGCCCCGAGTCCACAAGCAGAGCCAGGGCTGTGTCTTTGGCCACTGTCTCCTCTTTGCTGCAGTCAGTGGCCCCCATGCATCCCCTGCCCCCACCGCCCTGAGAAGATCAATGCTGACTTGCTGGTCACAGGACTCCATTTCTGATTTAACTGTCCGTGATTCATGAGTTTTTTTTTTCCCATCCTTTCAGCCAAGTGCAGGCACATGAGGAGGTCAGTGCAGAGCGCAATGATTACTTCCTGGATGAATGAGGCATTTTGCAACTTTCTCCCCTCAGATTTCAGATAGGTGGCTGGCCTTTGGAAGCCCCCTGCTCATTTCACCTCCATAGGCTTCCTTTGATCCGTTGTTCCAAGGAAGCTCTGTTTTGGAGCCCCGAACTACTCTATCCTGCAGCAATGGAGCACTTAGAGGGAGACTCCCCATTGGGGTGGTCATGGCTAGAGGAGTGAGGACTGAAAAGGGCTGAGGTGCTCCAGGGAACGAAGGAGTAGAAGACTGAGTCTACTCACATGATCCATCAGTTGGTTGGGACAACCAAGGCCCGTGATAAATGGATCGGCCTTTGTTACCCATTAAAATAATTGACCTGATTTTGCACAAAGATACAGAGTAGAGTCTGGAAATCCCAACAGATTCCATTAATTATTGTTCTTGGCATTCCTGTCTGGAAAATTTAAAGGACTGCTGAGCTGGACAGTCAGATGACTTATGGAAAATTTTAAATATTTTTAAACACTAGGAGTCCCTGACACATCATCATTTTCGCTCTTTTATCTCTTCTCTTTATCAAAAAAGAAAAGCACAAACAAAACAAATAGCCCAACTCTAAACAGAGTGAAACTGGCCTCTCTGCTCTCTACCAAAACAGTTTGGTAGAATAATTAGGTGCTGCTTGGAAGAAGAAGGGAACGAGGGGGAGGGAAAGCTTTGCCTATGAATGAGCTCCAACAATACTCAAAGTTAATTATGATCAAAGAAGGTACTCCCAGTGACATTTTGTTCCAGACACTCCCTTAATGATTTTGATCAGATTTGTGCATTTACAAGTCAAACCCAATTTTCTCTGACAGTCCCCAGCACTGTGAGACCAGCCAGGGATCTGATAGTAAACCCATGCACATTTTTGACAAATAGCTTGGGCTGGATTATCATCCTTCCCTGTGCCTGGCTCTTCTCTTCAGAGAAAAGAATATGCCCTTCCCGTTAAGAATCAGGGGTTCAGTGCCACACGACTCCCAACTTAGTTGATGAGACCAGCTGAGAACAGAATCCGGCTTGTTCCTTGGCACTAATAAAAAAAAAATCCTGTTGCACCAGTGAGCCCTATAGGCCTTAGGGGCACAGATAGAGTTGTCTTCTTATTTTACATCTGCAAAAGATTTTTTGGGCATCACAATTATTTCTTTTTTTTTTTAATTTTTTTTTCACAATCATTTCTTACAGAAAGCCCTGAAGGCTGTACTATGGGGTCATCATTGCTTTTCCAGGAGCAATTCTGGTGGGTAAGAAGAAATTGTGCCCCCTCTGTAAACTGAGCCCCATTTACGGTGCTCTGCACATGGCTCAGCTTGGCTTCGGTCCCACCTCCTAGAGGAAGCCCTTTCTTAACTCCCCAGGTGTTAGGGTCCTCCCCTTCCTCAGGTTCCCTTGCATTTCAGTGTCTAGGGAAATGTATTTGGAGTTTAAACCCTTCTTACTCTGTCTTCCAGGGATCTCTCCAGCCTCCTTCTCCATTCCTCTCATCCTCACACTCCACGGTTCGGTCCGAGTAGATCACTTGCTGTTCCTCCTGCTTGCTGCTCTACCTCTGATCTCTGTGCCTTCGTATCAGCTGTTACCATTGCCTGAGGTGCACCCCTGGCTCACCTCTGTCTCATAGATGCTCTCTCTTCCTCCCGATCCCATACCAAGCATCACCTTCTGTGTGATGAGTTTGCTGACTCTCCCAACACACATGACTTCTGGTGCCCCTTCCCCCAGCTACCTCATATTATTTTTCATGCATATTCTATGTGCTTATATGTGTATAGGTTGGCTCCCCTATTCGAATGTAAGATCCTTGAGAGAGGGGCTGTTTTACCTCTGCCTTTTGTGTAGCTCGGTGCTGACTGGACTCATATTATCAAGGCAAGAAAACTGTCTGGTTAGAGGTTAGGGTACCAGTGAGCGAAAGGTTGTAGCTCATCCATAGTTATAAACCACATAGGGAGAAGCATCCATAGACTCAGAAAGAATAGCAGTTTCCATGGGACAAAATAGGCTTCTGACTGAATTCAAACTGTTTCTCACAGTTCAGGAAAACATAGTCACGTTGGGCGCCCCGCAGGGTGACCACTGACCCTGGGGACCAGCGGTTAGGTTTACAGAGGGAACAGAGAATTCCTACTCTTCTAGTCTGCCATTGACCTCAGGACCTGCGACCATGAAGGCTGTGGTTGTCCTTTTGCTGTCTTTTCATCAGGACTGGGGCAGAGGAAGATGGAGACTGAAGGATTAGAGGTGACAGTGACGTTGAAATGAAGACTTGTGCCAGAATGGCATAATCCACGAGGATAATATAGCAGAGGGGAAAGACAGGACTGCTCCTTGCTTTGCTACCATAGTTGGTGCTTAAAAAATCCTCGACCTTTACTGTAATGTAATAAATCCATAGACAAGTATTTAGTAAGCCCTTACTTTGTGCCGCGCACTGTGCTAAGTTCTGGGGATACAAATACAAAAAATAAACTATTTAATCAATCAATAAACATTTATTAAGTGCCTACTGTGTACCAGCCACTGTGCTAGGTGCTGGGGATACAAAAAGAGGCAAAAGAGAGTTCCTGCCCTCAGGGTGCTCACACTCTAATGGGGGAGCCAACATGCAAACCAATACATTCAAAGCAAGCTCTGGCCAGGATTACTAGGAGCTCATTAACAGGGAAATCACTAGAATTAAGGGGTTAGGGAAGGCTTCCTGCAGGAGATGGCATTTTTATTGGGACTTGAAGGAAGCCAGGGAAGTCAGTGGTCAGGGCAGAGGAGGGAGAGTGATCCGGGCTTGGGGGAGAGGCAGAGGAAGTGCCCAGAGGCCAGGGTCACTGGATCAAAGAGTAAATCCCTACTCCCAAGGTGCTTACAGTCTAATGAGGGAGACAAGGCTTGGACATAAAACATGTACAGGATAAATATGACACGAATAAATACAGTTATTTTTCACATTCATGTCCAACTATTTGTGACCCCATTTGGAATTTTCTTGGCAGAGATGCTAGAGTGGTTTGCCATTTCCTTCTCCAGCTCATTTTACAGATGAGGAAACTGAGGCAAGCAGGATTAAGTGACTTGGCCAGAGTCACACAGCTAGTAAATGTCTGAGACCAGATTTGAACTCAGGAAGATGAGTCTTCCTGACTGCAAGCCTTCACTGTATCCACTGTAAGCATAATTCCTGGCAAAGTGGGCAAATAATAAGGATGTTTTGGATTGGATTGTCAACTCATATCCACAAAGCTGTTGAAAGAAAACCCCTGGGATTCCAGTAATTAAGTGATCTTTTAGGGAGATTCCATTTCAACATGGATCTGGATAACACTGATCTCAACACTGATACGCACTTACTGAGGTGGAGAGAAAACTACCGACCACGTAGATGCTGACATCCTTCTCCCTCCCCATCTAAAACTCCTTTTGAAGTTAGTGGCTGTTTGACATAAGCCGAGGGAGAGGAAAGGGCCTTGAAAGGCTGTTCCTCGTTTCAGGTGACATGGTCTGTGTGGTGAAAGGAGCGGAGCCCTGGCTCTGGAGCGAGCGCAAAGCTTGGATCCCGCCTGGGTCTGATGATTTCTCTCCGTGGGAGGGGGGTGTGTTGATTCTGTTCTCGTGGCCGGTGTCCTTTTTTGTGAAGTGAGGGGATGAGCTTGAAGCCTTTGGAGGTAGCTCCTAGCCCTGCGTTGTCCATGTTTTGCTGCTGGGTCCTTCATGGTTGTAAATTGTCATTTACCCCATAGCTGGGGATGGGATGCCCATTTGAACATGCCTTGCCATCGGTGAAACATCACCATTTCTCAATGACCTGGAGGAGAAAGGCATTCTGTTCTTCTCCATCACACTCTATATGCCTTCACTTTTCACCTTTTTCTTTCAGTTTCCTTCCTTGGCTCATGAAATTTGGCCCCATTGATTGGGACAAAAAGCAATGCCAATTCAGGTAGAATGAGTAACCTTCCGGGTTTAGATTTTAAGTGTGTCTGTGCCTGTGTTTCTGTTATTTTTCCTGGGTCTATCTGAGTGCATTAGGCAGTGGTTTTTTTCCATTCTTTGCCACCAAGTTTTATCTGTTTATTTTTTCTATCCGTTATTTATTTTATCTTTTAATATAAACTTAACAAGCATCAAAAAAACATGATGAAAAAACAGAAGTCATTCCCAATAGCTAAGAGATCAAAGGTTATGAATAACTAACCCTCAAAGGAAGCTTTGCAAACTACTAACAAACATATGCAACATTGCTTCAGGGCACTAATAACCAGAAGATACAAATCAAAGAACATCTGAAAGTACCCCTCCCACCGTACTCCCAGCAAACCAAAGATGGGAGAAGTCCGCAATGGAGGGAAAGATGGGTACACCACTGAGGGGTTAGTAATCTGTGGATCGGTCCGACCAGTCTGGAAAGCAATTTGGAGTCATGCAAAGGTGGCTAGAATGTTTATACTTTGTCAGCCAGAGATCCCGCCCCTAGTTAGGCACCCCAAGAAAAGCAGTGACAAAATGAATGACACCATTGTGTCCCACAGGCCAGGCTTCAGTGGGCCAAGCTGCTGCCTTCTGATCCTTTTGCCCAGTGACTGTCCTTGGCTCTCTGTTCCCTGTGAGATGTCAGGAAAAGCATCCCTTTCTGGAGTATGGATGTCTCATGAGGCTCAATTATGCTGCTAGGCCATCCTGTCCACCATTGGCAAAGATGAGAGTGGGCAGTTCAGACAAAAAAAATCCATCCCATTCAAAAGGTATCTTAAGAGAAATGTAAGTAATGGGCTTGCTAGGAGGGCAGAGTGAATGGGCACTGCCCAGCTAAGAGAGAGGGCCTGATCTACCCCAGGTGAGGAGAGATGCCATGGTGTGGGCTAGGGGAAGAATCACCTTCAGCACAACTGGAAAGAAATGCCCTCCGAAGGGCTCAGCTTCCTTGAAAGGGTCCTTCACTTCAGAGCAGCGGGGTGATGCTAAGAAAGGTGCTGTGGGCACTGCCAGCTTCCCTTGTCCCTCACAAACATCCTGCTCCTCTCCTGTTTTTCTGGGCCCAAGATGTGAGAGGAAACAAACTTCTACCTAGGCTTTTTATCATTTCCAAGAACTACATTAAAATATTACTTGGAAAAAGTTTTTTTTTTTGTTTGGTTGGTTTGGGGTATGTGAGTGTGGTGGGCTTGGGGATAGAAAAAGAATTACGTTTCCATTGGCCCTTGGGCCCCCAAAGTATTTTATTTCCTTAATGAAATCCCCTGCGCAGTCTTTTGAGGTGAGCCGAAACAAGACAAGAGTTTCTGAAGTGGGTTACTGCTGTTGAGAATCTCCTTTCACCCCATGTAGCAGCATCTGGAAATAGACATATATGTGAAGAAAGAACTATCTCCATCATTGTCTTCCTCATTTAATTACTGTAGCACTACCTCTCTATTGTATGTGTATGTGTATATAGATATAGATATAGATATAGATATAGATAGATAGATAGGTAGATAGATAGATAGATAGATAGATAGATAGATGATAGATAGATAGATATAGATATATACGTAATCCCACCTGAGAGGTATAGTTAGCTCGTGATGGAACCACAGGCCTGATTACAGTTAGCTGGATATAATTTGTTTCTCGTGGATGTGGAATGCTGGTGTCTCACTTTCGTCTTCTCCTCCTTCCTCCCCTCCCAGCACCTTTCAGAATCTTTCTCTTCCCCAAGGCTTAATTCAGGCATCCCCTCTTCTGTGAAGTCCTCCCTGATGCCCTCAGCTAGAACACTTGTCTCTTTTTTCAAAATTTTGGAAGAAGCCATTTGTCTACTTCTCTCCTCACATCATGAAACTCCGTCTTTTCTTATACTATTTGTGGTGCGTATCACCCCCTGCCTTCCCTGTGGAATAGAATTTCAGTTTCTTCAGGTCAAGGACTGCCTTTTTGAACCTTTTTTGTGCCCAGCAAACAGTGTTTTACATGTAGTAAGAGTTACTACCTATTTACTGGATTCAGTTGGATTATACTGGACTGTTTGGGACTGAACTGGATTGGATTAGAGTGCAAAAAGTTGGAATGGATTCAATCAGATTGTTCCAGACTAAATTGAAATGGACTTGTCTGGACGGACCCAAAGTAGACCAGACTGGACAGGATTGGACTGAGTTAGACTGCTCTGGACCAGCTTGGACTGATCTGAGTCGAACTGAGTCTCATTGGACTGGACTGTGCCATATTGGACCATACTGAAGATTATTTTAAACCAAACTGGAATGGATAGGATTAGACCAAACGGAACCAGAGTGGACCAGATTAGACTGGACTAAATCAGACAGGACTAGACTGGACCAGATTGGACTTGATTGGATTAGGCTGACCCAGATTGGATTATACTGTAATAGTCTTCCTGTTCTTGGCACTCATTAAATTGTGATTGATGAATTATCCTTAATTTTGGCTGGGCTGTGTCAGTGCCCAGGTCCCCAAGGATGGCAGGCCCAGTCGTTTGAAGACAATGAAGAAAAAGAAGGAGAAGGAGAAATATATTTTTTCACAAGTTTGGGCATATTTATAAAAGACTTCAGTAACTTAAGAACAAAACTATAAATGTCCTGGCTCCAATGATAAAGAAGACAGGAAAATAAGATAGTTGTGATTAGCTCTAATTTTGAAGACTGGGAAAAATATAGCAGACTGAAGATGGTGGACAAGAGGCAGCAACTCAGCTGAACTCTTCCAATATCCCCTTTTAAACAACTTTAAAATTTTTGTTAAATAGTGAGTTCTTGTCCCAAAAGCTTGGGTCTTTGGATTTGTTAAATGACGATAGTCATTTTATTACATTAAATTAAAAAAGTTTGTACACAAACAAAATCAATTCAGCCAGAATTAGAAGGAAAGTAGGAAATTGGGGAGAATGTTTACAGCAATTTTCTCTGATAAAGGCCTCATTTCTCAAATATATGGGGAACTGAGTCAAATTTATAAAACTACAAATCATTCCCCAAATGATGAATGTTGGAGGAGATGGAGAAAACTTGGGACACTAATGCACTGAGTAGCATTAAAGTCTTCTACTATCATTGTGATACCATCTATATCATTTTGCAGCTTAGTTAAGTTTTCATTTATGAGTTTAGATGAAATGTTATTTGGAGAATATGAAGTTTTGCATTGTTTTTTTCTTTTGCTATAGTTGATTTAAGTGTAATGCAATTTCCTTCTTTATATCTGTTTATATTGTGAAGTTTTGTTTTTGCTTTTTCTGTAGCATGATTGCAACTCTTGCTTTTTTATTTACCTGATGCACATAGTAAATTTTGTTTTATTCTATGTATGGTGTTTTTTTTGTTGTTGGTGGTGGGTTGTTTTTTTTTTTTTTTTGCTTTTTAAATGTGTTTCCTGTAAGCAACAGATTGTGGGGCTTTGCATTTCATCCAACCTGTCACTCTTCTTATTGGACTGTTTCATCTAGTCTCGTGTCAAGTTACAAGAGCTGGTTTTCCTCCATCCATGCCTCTAATATTTGTTAGAATTTTTCCCTTTCCTCTTTCAAATCACTATTCTGTCCCTATAATTGGTTTTTCTTAATCTACTTTAATACAACCCTATTCCCATAGGGTCCCCTCGTCCCCTCAATCTTTTCTTCCTGTTTGTCAACTCTTTTCTTAGTTTTAGAATTTTACTTAATATTGATTTCTTTCCCTCCGCATCCCATTACTTAATTGGTTAGTTCAAAATCCCTTCTCTTCTCTTCCTCTCCAGATTCTCTTGTTGATTTTTTCCTGTGCTTTTATTGAAGAAGCCTTGTTCTTGTCATTACTTCTCTTTCCCTCTGCCTATTCTGCACTGTTATTGCTTAATTTATGATCTATATACTTCTTTATTCTTTCTTCCATCTCTTTCTGTCCCTCTTAGAATTAAGGTTTCTGAAGTACCTCTTGCCCCAAGGGCTCTTTTTCTGTTGTGTCTAACTCTTAGAACCACCAATTCATGAGGCAAGTGATGGTTGTCTATGCATCACCCTATGGCAGAACCCACGCTGTGTAACAAATTCTGGCCTACTTCAGTCAGGTGGTCTTAGCCTCCCTCGAGTCGTTCTCCTCACCATGTGCAATGCACTCTTCTCTTTAGTTCCATGACTCCCACCCTTATGGCTGCTGGCCACTCTAAGGACCTCCAGTTTTCCTTCTCCTGAGGCAAGATGCTGCCCATGGAAGCCTACCACCTTTTTGGAGCAAGTTGTTTCCTTGTCTCTACCAGACGAGATAATATTTCTAACATATATATATGTATAAATAGACATATATATATATATATATAGCCTAGCACATATAGCCTAGCTGCTCTGTGAACACTTCTCTCTCTCCCTTATCCTCCCAAATTAGACCTATACATATATACAGACCCATCCCTCTTCCCCCCGCGTGAGGACCTGTCAATGGGACTCTGACCCCTCTCTGGGTTTAAATCTGCTCCTCTCAATCCCCATTTCAATCTCTTCCTTTGCTCTTCTCTCCCATTCTCCTCTAGCCCCTGTTCTTGCTGAGAGACTGTAGAAATTGTATTGTTTTCTTTATTCAACCATGGCTGTGATTGAGGTATAACACACATTCCCCTCTATCCTCCACCTTCGCCTCCTCATTTATTCCTCCTCTCTTCCTTTTATTTAGTTCTTCAAAATATATATTTATTCAACAGCAGAGGAATTGTGTGGTTTAGGCCCGCTCCTTCCCCTATTCTCCTGTTTCTTGAAATTCCCCCTTTGCCCCCTTATCTACTTTTAAACAATCTATTCCAGATCCTATTTTCTGAACCCCGTAGTAGGTCAGTGTTTCTTGTTTCTGAGCCTTTCCTTATTTATGTTTGTGTCTTGGTGGTATTTGTGACTCGAATAATTCACTCGTGTCTGTGTCTGTGTGCGTTTTCATGTTTGTGATTTCCCCCCAGAAATCCTCAAATGTCACTCGCTTATTTAATGTTTATCTTTTTCTTTCTTTTTTTTTTACATTTTTTTCTTTTTTTAGGCAGTTGGGGTTAGGTGACTCGCCCAGGGTCACACAGCTAGTACGTCTCAGGTGTTTGGTCTGAGGCTGGATTTGAGCTCAGGTCCTCCTGACCCCGGGGCCGGCGCTCTGTCTACTGCGCCACCCACCTGCCCTCATGTTGATCTTTTTCAATGGATGATTAAGCTCTGGTTCCCAGGGCCTTGGGTGGCGTCGGCGCCACTTTTTGGAGCCTATCATCCCATTGCTTCCCCTGGTTTCTAGCAGACACAGCGCTGGAACCTCTTCCTCCCGCCTGCTTGGAGCACTTGCTGTTTGGGATTGAAATTATTGAATACGATCTCTTTGGCTCTTGGGGCTGGAGGCGTGAGGTTTTTTGTTCGTTTATCTGGTTTTGTCTTCCTGGAGGACAGCTGTAGATTCCTTCAAGTGATGCTCCATTCAGAAGTCCCAGATAGTTTCCTTGGGGCTGCTAAGTGGCCCAGTGGGTAGGGCACTGGGCCTGAAATGAAGAAGACCTGAATTCAAATCTGGACTCAAACACTCACTAGATGTGTGACCCTGACCAGGTCACCTAACCTCTGCCTGCTTCAGTCTAGTTACCGGCAAAATGGGTTATAATCATAGCACCTACCCCGTGGGCTGCTGTGAGGACAAAATGAGATATTTGTAAAGTGCTCTGCAAATCTCCTCCTTCTCCTCCTACTCCTCTTTATCCCCCCCTTTCGCTTTCTCTCTTCCTCTGTCTTATCTTCTTCTTCCCTGCATTGTGATAGCCAGGGTTTTCAAAAAATGTGTCATGTTCTTCTTCTGACCCTCTGACCCTTTCCTCCTGCCATCTTCTAGATCGATAGGTTTTGTTGCTTGGAGATCCTGGGTTCCTTTTTGCTGCTCTCCCTTTCTTGTCCTTCCATGTGTCTGCATGCCAACTGTGTTCTCTCTCCCACTTCTTTGGAGAAATTCACCACTGTAGATTCAAGTTTCTCCTTCCTGCTACTTACTTCTGCTGTGCAGACCATAAATTCTGGTCGTTGCTCCTTCTAACTTATTCTCTTATTGTCCTCGTTTCTTTTTTGAATGACTCTATAATATCCTATTGTGGTATCATGTTCTCATGGGATTCCACAGGGTTGGGTTTTATTAGACCTTAGTTTAATTTTTTTGTCTTTTAATGTTTATTTAGAGAAATTTGGAATAATTTTGAGATTTTGGTACTCCTCCTCCTTCTTAATTTTAGTATTCTCTTTGTTATTTTTCTGTTTGTGCTCGTTTTTAACTGACTTTTTTTTCCTCTAGAAATCTATGGTGGTCTTAGCCTTTGCTTCTTTTTCTTTGTTTCTTTCCCCTGTCACTTTCTGAATCTTCCCTCCTTGAATGAGGCATCACTGCCTCAGTCTCCTCCCTCGGTTAGGGAGTTTACTTTTCACCGTCATCTGCCCTTTCTGTAAGGATCTTATTGGGCGTGCGGAATTGGCCCCACCTAAATTTTAGTTCTTTATCCTTTCTACTTGATGTAACCGAGTATACCGGTCCCTTGTCTCATTCCTAACCACTCTTTCCTTCTCTTGATAGGCTTTCAATTTGCTGCTCTTTGAAGATTTGGGGGAGGGCACAGCAGATGTTCTGGGTAGTCTCGGCAGCCTTGAAGTTTTCTAACCTGGGCACTTCTGGGGCAGTCGGAAACCCAATTCCCTCCTTTCTCATTCTTCCCCTTCTTGGGGCCGGTCAGCAACTTCTGCTTGTTGCAATGGGGCAGGGCCCTGGAAGAGTTTGTAGAGCAGGAAGGAAGGAGCTCTTTAATGTGATGTTCTGGAACGTGGGAGTCAGTGAGGCTGCACGAAGGCCTCAGGGGTTAGCATCCTCCGCTATTCCTGTGGCTATTACCTAGTTGGGCTTCTTGCCTTCTTGTCCTGTGGGGTCGGTTCTAGTTGCTCTAATTCTAGTGCATAATTATACTTTGGGGTTGCAGGGTTTTTGAGAGGTAATGGGGACTGGAGAAAAGATCTAGTGTTCCAGTTTGTCGGGTACATTACCTGCAAGTCAGGGACTACTGTTCTCAAAGAAATTTGGGTACGTGACTAGGATAGAAGTTTTTCAGATACCCTGTAAGTCTCTCTTATTTGAGACAGCTGAGCTAGATCAAGGTCCCCCCAAACCATCAGACACATCCATTTCAGTAGGAATTTTTGAGTAAAAAACTCTGTGAAAGCCTGAAATTACAGGTCAATGGGGAAATGTTAGTGTTTTTATTAGATAGCTCACATCTGAGAGTTCTCCATTCTCACGAAGCTGTAGCGAGAAGCGCACGCACAAAAAGTGATGCTATCTTTATAGCTCCGATGAGTCTGGTATTGACTCACACTAGAAGCAGGAACCCTGTTGGCAGAGCACACAGCAATACATGCTTGTTGAGTCAACTCTTTCTTCTCTGGAAATACAGCCAATGTGTATAAATGCTGTCATCTCAATTGTTACCGAGGTAAAAGTGAGCAACAGTACCACAAAATGTCATCTTAGAAGAGTTTTTATAAACTCCTATTAGCTCCTCTGTTTGATGAGAAATGTCTTTGTTTCAACTGATTCTCAAAACTGTCCTGTAAGGTAGGTGCTCTGATTATCCCTATTTTAAAGAAACTGAGTCTGGTAGAGGTTAGGTGACTTGTCCAGGGTCTCACAGTTAATACCCATGTGAGGCACCATTTAAACTTAGGTCTTCCTGACTCCAGGTCCAGCACTCCATCCATTAAGCCATCTACTCATCCCTAGCAAAAGATATCAGTAAACATTCTACTTGTCGCAGGTGTGGACTACATAGGACGCTTTGACATGGCAGTAGCATAAAAAACCCCACATCAGGTCTTGGGCCGCCCCCGTTAAGCCTAAGTAGTGTGTCTCTATTAATTATTCCAGAGAAGCACAGTATCTGATCTGTCCACTAGGTGGGGCTATACTTGCCATCATCCGATGGTCCTGTCAGGGTTATTCTGGTGTCCCTGGATGCGGTCCTTTCCAAAAAAAACAACAAAAACAAGAAGAGCAGATCCTCACTGGCCACTAGAGGGAGCAAACCCTTAGCTACGCCTCCTCCCTGCTGCGTGGAAGCTGCCTGGCATCTGCCAGTGAGGCTGGGCCGGTTCTGAGCATAAGCCAGGGAAATATAATGGACTATGGCTCCGAAAGATCAAAGAGATCACTGAAACCCCCCGCTCCCCTGCCCCCCTGCGTCCAGACTCTCCTCCTTCCTGGTAACTGTCACCCCTCAGCATGCATGACACAGGCCACTGACTTCCTGTGGCCATGCGCTTGAGACGTAGGGAAGGTGGACGGGTTCACTGCCGATGAATCTGGACGCTCTCCTTTGGCTCCTTCCTAGCTTGCCGATGGGCCACAGAGAGCGGCCTGCTCAGTGAGTGCAGAGCCCGCACGATCCTGCGGCTCCCGCCTTTCTCCTGCTCATCATGCGTAAAGCCCATAGCCCCAGAACGTGCCCAGGTGTCAGCACTGCCATCATGCTGCAGACTTCAGCAGAGACTATATCAAACAGAATACTTCAGACTTTCTTTTCACATGGCCTATTAGGTGATGGCACTCTCTGAACCCAAATGTAGGTTTTTACTGCGCACATTCCGAAGGCCACTGTGGGAATCAGCCAAGCCGCCTGTTCTGTTGTGTGCAGACCTCACGATGACTGGCTCCCAATTGCTCCTTGGTCGTACTCTGGCTCAGGTGCTGTTGGGCTCTTGCGTCGATTGTCCATGTCGAAGGTGTGCTCTTGCGTCTCCTTGCCTCTGTCTCTCCACTCCAGTCCAGGCTCCTTTCAGCTACCAAAGGCATTTTCCTAAAGCCCAGGTATGGCTGTGCAGCTTCTCTACTCAATGAGCTCCAATGCCTATTTGTTTCCTCCAGAATGAAATATAAAATCCCACCTAGGGTCTTCTGACCTTTCCGGCGCCCTTGCTCTTGACCGTCTTCCATGCCCTCTACAATCCAGCAGTACTGGCTCCTTGTTGCTACACCCCATACCTCTCCATCTCCCATCACCATGTCTTTGCATGTTCGCATGACTAGAAAACTCTTCCTCCTCATCTTTACCTCTTAACTCTACTGGCTTCCTTTAAGACTCAGATCTAATTCCATCTGCTGCAAGAAGTCTTTCCCAGTCCCTTCTATTGCTAGTAGCTTTCCTCTGAGATGATCTTCTATTTACCCCATATGTATTTTGTGTGTGTGTGTGTGTGTGTGGTAGAGGGTCTTTTGCATGTTGGCTCACCCAGTAGACTGTCAGCTCATTGAGCGTAAAGACCATATGTTCGCCTTTCTTTGTACCCCAGTGATTAGTACAGTGCCTGGCACACAGTGGGTGCTTAATAAATGCTGATTGACCAACTCTCTAAAATCCTAAAACACCATCAGCTGGAAAGTCAGCCCAACACAGTTTGAAGAGGCCCACCCACCCCTTTCTGGGATGGTCAGGGGGTTAGCAGCAGTAGCAGCTGTAGGAGGGTTTTGACAGTTGGGGAAAGGGGAAGGGCAAAGAGAAGATAGAGCCCAAGATGAGGGAATGAGAGAGAAGACAAAGGCAAAGGACTCTAAGAATGTCTAATCATAGATACCTTTCCATCAAGAGCATGAATCTTCTTTTTGCAGTCAAGGTTTAGTGGGTCTGAGTGTGATCTTTGTCTGTTATTGGGCACTTCTGTGTAACCACTAGGGGGCACAGCAGGTTCAGGCTGCTGGACTGATGGGCAGATGTCAAAGCCTAATTCCATAGTAATTCTGCCCTTGGAAGTAGAATTATGAAACAAATGAAGGGCTTGGGAGGATGCCCCTTTAGACAGAGAGAGAGAGGACCTGCTCAGAGGGGGCTGGGCTTAGGGCTGATCCTCTCCCCTCTGTGGTGCCCTGAGCTGTCCCATGCCCTCGCACCATGAACAAAGGGGCACCGGGACATGCCAAGGACAGGGCAGCCACGGATGTCTATGAGGATTACATTTAGACCAGTCAGCTGTGGGCTCTGCCAGAAGAGAAGGACCCACTTGGAGATGGGGGCCGGTCATACCCATCTTAAAGCCCTGCCTTTGCAAGGCAGTCTTGCCAGCTCCTCCAAATCTGGGGTCTCCTTGTCTCCAAGCTCCAGCTGCGTGAGTGACCGCCCATGGTAACAACACATTTTATTCCTCCGTCATTTAGTTGACTCCTTTCCGGACTCCTCAGAGGAAGAGAGCTGCTAGTGTCTCTGCTGCCACCACTGCTGTGCACCTCTTCCTCATGTCTAACACGAATCTCTCCATGTCCCTCTTTCCATCTCTCTCTCCCCCTCCCCCTTCATCTCTGTCTCTCTCCTCTCTCTTCTCTCTCTGTCTCTCTCCTCTCTTTCTATCTCCCTTTCTGTCTCTCTCTGACTGTCTCTGTCTCTGTCAAT